>NC_058047.1:23885000-24225000 GCF_020085105.1 Siniperca chuatsi | reverse complement strand
ACTACTTCTACTACTACTGAAAGTAAGTGTTGACGATGACATTCACTGTCAGCTAACATTTACTCCATTTAGTTTTTAGATTTACATTTTCTGTATTTTTTGTCAAGAGACCATTTTGAGACATAACATGGACGAAAATGGATTCTAGTGTTTAACAAGTTTGTTAAAGGAGAAGCGGCACAAAGACCAAGGACTGCCATTACATCATATTAAATACAAACTTTTAGAAACTGGATTAGGAGAAACATGTTGTTGAGCAGGTTTTGGTTTGTGAGCCACGCACAGGTGAAGTGGTTTGGTGAAGAGATACAGAAGCATGTAATTACATTCAGTGAAGCCTTTTCTTTTACCTGCCGTGTCTACGAGTGCAGCATCAGCTCTGAATACAAAAATTACAGTACATGTTAGTTCTTCTAATTTGATGATTTTTTTTGCGTGACAGCACTGCCACGAACGCTGCACCTTTATTTAGTCATGGAAAGGAAAGTTTAACCTTGAAAGCCTCTCTGAGTTTTAAAGTGCCCAAGTGAAAAAAATTAAACAGCCTTCCCTCATGTCCAAGAACGAAAGATGGAACCTTTTACATAGAAAGTGAGTTTGTAATCATACAACACGCAGCCACATCCATTTGCGTCAGAGATCAAAACAATATTATAAAGAAACTCTTAATATCCAAAATGTCAGCAGTTCATATCGGCATCAAATGTGTTCCATTTTAGTTTGCCGATGATGTGGCTTGTGGTATAAGCACACAAATTGCAAATGCATCCATCTCAAATCGTCTGTACATTAACAGTGAGCTGCAGCGGCCAAATGACATTTGTTTTGCTCAACAGTGACTTCATCTGGCTCTGCTATTTGTAACTGTTCAGCCCATAGTTCAGAGAGCTGTGAGTAAAGGCAGATCTGGGAACATTAGGAACGAAACATCAGTCAGTTTAATCAGCCACTCACTAGAAAATTATACCTGCCTGTTTCTACTGAGAGACGTCAACCTGGGCAGGATACCACCATTATCAACACACTGTAACAGCAGAGCGCTGTGCTCTGGACAGCATTAAAAGTGGACAAATCTTTGAAATGAACAGTGCTGACAGGCCCCAACTGTCACAGTCACAGCTGTATAAATCGATGATGGAAATCTATGATGAAACACATATTAAGTCTCATTTATCAAAAGTGGCACTAACACACACGTCCAGATGCTCACAAAGAGCTCATGCAAAGTGTCGCTTTGGTGGAGAACTTCAATGGGTCGAGACGTGACGCAGGGAAATGAGCGCCGTCCCAACCCAGGAAATGACCTCATGATGTCCAGTGAGAAACCTACCTTTTCCTTTCTCCACCCCGAGCCCTGACTCATTTTACATTTACATGTTCAGGCCATCAAAACAATGTTTCCTATGTCTGCATCTGAATATTCTGAAGTGCCACACAGTTAATGTTCTCTTCAGCCTGTATCTACACTGTCTCTGGCTTTTGTGTCAGTAGGCATTACTAGATGATTTATGAGAGAACCCGCAAATGTGGGAGTTACCTCATTTTAAATGGGTAGGGAGTGTCATGTATGTTAGACACAGAGGAGACAGGACTTCTCACTACTCACAAGGCGAGGTATGTGAGAATTTCTTCATGCATACTCAGCAATTCAGACAAAGGCTAAACAGAGAATCTGAAGCGTAGCGCTCCAGATTGAATGATTAAGTCAGTGGGACACCTGACACTTGGTTAGCATCCCTTTCTCGCTTTCTCTGTCTCTGCACCTTTTCACTGCACTTATTTTGTATTGTGGAAAATGGTAAAACACTGAAAACAGTGTAATGAGGTGTTAATAGGCCTTTTTCACAGGCAATGTTTTGAAAAGCTCAGGTGTTAGTAATAACACTAACAATGGCTCTGTTCTATTCAAGTGTCCCAGTAAAATAGGACAGTGTGACAGTGAGCCAGCATGTACAATACCAGGACCCTGGAACTGAAGCAGCTAAATGGAATTCAGCCATCTTTTATTTTATTATTTACAGCTGTGCTTTACCTTCTTTGTGAAAAATACCTATGGTGCATTTGGTGAGGCTTTGTCTGATTAACAATGCCATTGCTTTCATTACTTCAGTAAATATATAATAATGCCACCGTGGCATGTAACAAAATGAAAAGGACCTTTCTATACAGAGAAAAAAACAGTCACACTTGAAAGTTACTGTGTAGCTTACTTCACTGCAGCCAGAACTGTGTTTTGGGTAGCAGAGATTGGCTAACGTGCTGGAAGTAAATGGTCGTGATTGGTCAGACAGTTTACCAGTAGTTTACTGGGAGCGATTGATGTGATGCACCAAAGAAAATACATCCAAGCCATCGACATGCATCCGATCAAGTTTAACTAATAAAATTATGATTGTATTTATGATACAATAGACTGTAAAATGAGAAGGTTTTTAGTGTGTGTACAGAGTAGCAGTTAGTAGCAATGGAGAATACAAAATAGTTTATACACAGATAATAATAACTAAGTTTGAAAGATAAAGGAGCACAGAAAGGGGGGAAACTTACACGAGTGTGTGTGCGGATGTGCATCTTCAGGCCATCGTTCTTGCTGAATGCTTTGTCACAGTAGGGGCACTGGTATGGACGCTCACCTAGGGAACGAAAACCATTAGTGTGCATGAGACAACGTGATTCACATGTGAAACTGATGTTGTACCGTACAGGTTTAAACTAGAACTCTGCCAAACAGGAGGACATACTCAGGAAGACAGGAAGTCTTTCAGTCATACGTATATTGCACGTTTGCTCATGTATGCCACACACACATTCACTGATATGATATATTGCATATAATATAAATATAATCTCCAACATGACCAGTTTAAATACAGTCATTCACTGTCAGGTAGAAGACATAAAAAAATGGACATTTATGTGTCTTGGCCATGGTGAGTGAAGTGTGATGTCCTGCCTCACAGATGGTTTAGGTGTGTGCATTGCTGCCTCTGCCCTGTCCCTTCCTGTAAGTGTTCTTCCTCACCGTCCTAACCTGGCTACTGGTAGACCAGATATATTTCACTCAGAGCCATTCATTTCGGACGCACACTGACTTGCCACAGCAGAGCAAAAGCTTATATTGGCTACACTTTATGGCTCGCTATCTGAGCTACAACTGCCCAACAGTTTAGGAGCACATCAGAGGCAATGTGGCTTATCCCAGTTGGATCAAAAGCAGTCCAGCCAAACTCCTGCAGATCCTATCTGAGCACACACCGGTGATGACAAAGAGAAAGTGACAGGCTGTCAGTCAAACAGTCCACTGACACATGGATCTGTTTACCGCATGCTGATCCACAGGCCAGATAGGAGCACCAGAGCTGATTACTAATCTATCGAAGGGATATGAGGTAACCTATAGAACCGCACTGAAATTAAAGTCTCAGACAGGAAAATACAGTATAAAACCGACAAGAAAAAATTCTGTAAGTTCAATAATTGCATAATTTATTTCATAGATGTACGCTTGATCAGGAAGCTAGTGCAAACTAAATCTCCTGTGTCCAGAAAACTAAAAATAGAACCTAACTTAAAAAAGTCTATATTTTCTTAAGTCCCCTTCCACATGATATAACAAATTACTCTCTTTTGAATTTCTATATATATGCCTGCAAGTGTACACAGTACAATTTAATGAAACACTGCTAAAAATAGCTACCTACCGCCACACATTTGTGTTCATTCCTTCAGCACAGCAATCTCATTTCTCATCTGCTCCATAGTAACGTAATCTCTCTTTAGTGGCTAATTGTTGAACAGGCAAGCAAGTAATTTTATTGATGGGGGAGATGTTTTGCCCCTTTAAGTAATAAGGTTAATTAGCTGTGTTTCCCTGGGATTCAAAATGCAAAGATGCTTATTAAATCAGAAAATCCACCTAGGGAATATATGAGAAGAGGAATATTATCCCACTGCTATAAACACAGCTGTGTTGAAGGAATGTTTCTCTTCTGTTCCTTACAGTAAGTAAGGAAGGCATGATGACGGTACACAGTAAATATTTAATGGCCATTTTTAAATATTATTTCGTTAAAATTCTTTCATTGAATTTTGCTGCTTTCCCCCCCCAGACCAGATTACCTCATGTATCCATTTGTGGGGTCTGACTACTACTTTGACATTACAAATTTGTGTTATTCCAACTTTTGACTGTCAAAGTACTACAATGGTTACATTTAAATCATTCATATCCCACAAATCCCATGTCTTTCAACAGAGAAGCTAAGACAGCTGTCGTGTAGCAGATGTACAAGTCGGGCTCTAAACCCACCATAAATCCCCCACAAGAGGGCTTCAGAGGTGCACAAGGAGGAGCGCTGTGACACAAAGCAATAAAATGTGTAACCTCACGTTGGTGTGGAAAGGGTTAATGTGACATATGTGGACTGATTACACATACATGTGCAGAGGGCAGCTCACCAGTCTGTCCCAAAATCCTCTTCTGTGCAATTTCAGCCCCTAGGAGGCCTTTGTTGACAAACAGGGAAATCTGAATCCCAGATGTGTTTTGAGAAAGAGGAGAGCAAATCCTATGTCTTATGTAGCATGTGTGGTATCGGGTTAAGGCCCAGCGCTAGCCTTGGGGAGTCCTGGGGAAGGCATTAGTGTGCTAATAGCACCGGAGCACAGTGTGCCAGCGTACTTCTGTGGCTTGGATAACATCCCTCCCAGGAGCTGGCTATTGTCAGTTAATACACAGCACAGGCAACCACACCCAGCGAACACAGAGGCTCAATAAGTGCACACCAATTCACCTACTTAACCTATACACTCTCCGGTTCTGGACATGTGTGCCTCATCTGGAAAATGCAAACAGAGAAAATTATGGTATTTGATATTCTAAAAGAGGTCATTCATAAATATGGTCACTAATAGATCACATCCTCTACTCAAAACTATTTTTGTTCAACAGTCCTGGCTTTTCCACTGGTTCAACCTACTCTGAGCGAAACAAGCAACTCAATCCCTTAGCGAAACAGGAAACAAACAAATGCTACTTGGAAGCCTAAGTAGTAACATTCTTGCAACATCGGTCTCTGTTGTTCGTGCGAGAGGCTTAGTGTCTGTTCTGCTGAGTGTTACTGTAACTAGAAACCCTCCACTTATTCTCCAGATTGAGCCAGATTGTTTGGGGATTATGAGGGGTGGCTGCAGCACTGAGCCAGGGCTTTATGTGTGTGGAGATGGTAACTGATTTAGCATGTGCTGAAACAGTACACCATCTCTTTGACCCTGGGTGTCTCCCCCCGGCCCCTGCTGTGGCCCTCACACTCCTTGTCTGCTAATCGATCCGTTTGGCACCCCTTGTGTGTTGTATATGTGTGCGTACGGCCATGTGTCTGGTTAGCAGATGGTCGGCTTTGTCGTTTTGCCTGCCGCACAGTGTTCGTGTTACAGAGAACGCTTTGTAGCTTCGGGGCTCCGGTCTGAAAGACATTAGTGCTGTCTATCAGAAATTAATTCCTGGCTTCCTCCAGTTCAGCCAGACAGTGGCCCTCCACTGTCCTGCCCTGTGTCACATGCCGACAGGGGCCACGGAGGTAATGTGATATCAGTGTGTTGGAGATGATAAGAGATTGCCTTTGATGAGCCGTAGGAACGCCCAACAACTTTTACACTTGACCTTTCCATTATAGCCAGGGTCTCGGTAGATTTCTCCACTTCCTCAAACAATTCTCTTGAACTTGCCCATCAGACAGACCCGCCTTACCGCACATGCAGCAGATCCGAACTCCTTTCGAGCGTCTCAAAACACAATCCTCAATCCAAATTAAGCATCTGCACAGCGCCCAAAAAGAGTTAAAGCTGCGATAGCGAGGCACTGTTCATCACAGGGACAGATACGACAATAATTCAGTACAAGGTGATTTTACTTGACGAGATTGTAACCATGACCACAGTCAAGACAAACAAAACCATCCATTCGTAAATAACTCCAGTGATTCCAGAGTTCTACCAGATGTCCATCTGAGGGCAGTTGTTCTGTCGTGAGATCACTTAAAGCTACAATGTGTAGCTCTTTAAAGCACCAAAATATGGCTGTGTATAATTACCGTAATAAATGAGACAATGATCAAGACAATTAGTATCCTCTGTCCAGTGCCAGAGGTATAACTAGTGCGTGTTTAAAAAATTAAGACGGCATTTTCCAAGAACAAGTTGCTTCACATTTTTTTCTCTTTCTCTTTTCCTTTACTGAAAGGGAAACAATAGTGATTGTATTGTATATTGTCTTTTAATATCAATTGTTGTCTCACTGAGAAAACCATAATTACACAAAGAACAGTGTCCTAGTTCTTTTTCTGTGCCTCAGAGCAATCCCTATTACATCAATTAAATGTAAAACACATAACTGGAAATGCACGTAGAATATTTTAACGTTTTGTGTAACGTTGTGTAATTATACAAATATTTCAACATTTAGATGGCAATGATTTACTGGTGTTAAAATCTTCACGTAGTACACAACTGTAACACAAGCATTTGATTTAGTGAGGCAGATCTACTTTATTTGTCATCTGAAGTCCAAAAGTTAGACCAGCCACTCCTTACTCTAAGTCTCTGTGGAAAACCACACACTGTGTTATACACTGTATATAACCTGATAATAACAGAATATAGGTGTTGACATAATGATTACGCAGTGGCCTGGACCAGCGAGAACTTGGGCTTTTTGATTTGTCAGTATAAGGGCAGTGAAGTTGCCACTGGCTCCTTCTCTGACAAGTACATTAAAGGGGCACATTAAAGATTTTATTTTACAACCTTAGAGCTGTGGCTCTGTGAAAAAATAACCCTGATGATGTCAGTCTGGAGACTACAAATTTGAAAGACGTGAGAATTTACTAGGCAGTGAGGGTCTAACAAACGACACCACTGAGTTGCAAATACAGCATTCTCGTTATAAAGTGACAAAGCTACCAGCGCTTGTGCGTATTTGATTGGCCGACGCAGCGCCTTGCAAAGTTTGAGCCAGTCGGGCTGAGCGTGGCCCTAAAAGTCAGGATCTCTCGGTCTCTGCTGCTTCAATTTTGCCCCATCTGTTTTTCTCTTGTCCACCAACATTATGGAAGTGAAACTAAATTGCTGGAGTGGCCCTTTAATGCCACGATGTGAACATCTTTCATGATTATCGCATCTTCAAATTATTTTGATGGCATAAGTTTTTGTTTGTTGAAAAATGAGACAATCCCAGTGAAAATTGGTGCAGTCTATGTGCTGACACATAGTGGCTTTAATATACCCCATCTCAAACAGCTGTGTAGAGTTGACACATTGTAGTGGTAGTTTCTTTTTGTTTTATTTGTCTTTATTTTTTATTTATTGGTTATGATGATGATGGTTATGAGTGTTCCCTTTTTGACTACTGAACATATGCAAACACACTGGAGACCCCTTTGCCTGAGTGAGCATGTGGAAAAAGTTTAAATATTGAAGCTTGATTCATAATACAACATAAACACTAAATCAGCATTTTCAAGGGTTAAAATGCCACACCAGTTTGTTGTAACACAGAGCTCATGGGTTTACAGTGATCACTGTGCCCAAACATGACATGTCCTATGATGTCAGTATGACAACCGAGGCACTGGGTTCTGTCAACATTTCCCTTGGCACAAATAATTTTCATGACCCCACTACGGTTATTTACCACATCATGGCACACATGGTGGGAAAATCTACTCTCACTGAGCTGTGATGTGGAGAAGGACACATTTCTACCATAACAGGGCCAAAAAGAATAATTTAGAAAATGATAGAAACATCCATCATGACTACTGAGTTCCACAATGTCTTCAGCATCCTCGTCCAAGTTTTTGACAGCTCACATTTTATGGGTTGATCTCATAAAGGCTGCTCTCTAAGAAGACGCCTGCCTCTGTGGCACTACAACTAATTTGTCTGAGCTCAACACGATGTTCTAATCAAATCAAATTGAAACAAAATCCAAGCCAAATAAACAGCCCATGTCTTGCCAGCTACTTAACACTCTCAGGTGGATGTCTTAAAAATTTCTCTCTAATCTATTTCTCACTTTACCCATTCCTCCCATAATGCTCTCTAGTGTTAGACGGTAAAATGATAGGGGAAGGAAATCTCTGAGGAATCCTTTACAAAGTCCTCTGTGTTTAGCAGGTAAATAATCAAGCTGACTTGTTCCTGTGAAGCAGGAAGACAAACAAGATCAAGCTTTCCTGTCTGCCATCCAGAGAAGCCGTCGTTTTAAAGGTCTTTACTGCAGATGGTGGCCTTCTTTAAGAGGTTACTGACAGAAAAACTAGCCGTCCTTAAAGTTTTACTTACATTAACAGGGTCATTTTATGATGTACACATTCCACACTTATCACACAATCTACATATCCACAGATGGTTTACATGAGCTGTGTGTGCCCACGCAATTACTCTTCACTGTTTGAGAACAAGATGAGTCTTGTCAGGATTGTCGCTCAGGGAACGACTCACGCTTTTCACCAAAGCTTATTTTTTCCTCTCACACAAAAACACAACAAACAAAAAAAAACAAAAACAGCCCAGTCTATAGAATGAGGGGACAGATTTACAGCCAGTCAGGGTCAAGGGTCATCCGGCTGGATGCTTTCTTGGAGTGGTCTTTTCTCTCTTTACTCCTTTCTTTCTTTGAGGTGTCCCCTCGGCTCCCACCCCTCCCCCAGCATTCCTCTCTTTTGTTTATTCTATATAAATACAATCAGACTGGGCCGCGGCACACACTGGAATACATTCTCTCCTTCTGTTGGTTTGTCCTTCACACGTACACATGTACGAAAACACACACACACAACTCGCGCACACACATATACAAAGGAAGCTGTTGACCAAGTGCGGTAGGCTTGTCAAAGGACCATCGTCCTGCCACCACTCAAATATACACACACATTTTGACACACACTAATCACTAATCTTGTCAAAACCTGACGGGAAGGTTTGAGAGGCTAAACATATGATTTAAGCTGAAAACATTTATAATTTGGTGTGTGGTATGGAATCCAAGAGCACAAAAAAGAGCGTGAATGAAGCTGGTTGAAGCATGAGTTATTATATTAGGTAATTGATTCACTAATTAGGGGGGTCTATGTGGGCTTGTAACGATGACATGGCTCTACCTGGATTCAATAGGAAGATCAGAAGATCAAGACACGTGAGGAGGATTGATATGTTTTATAGGAAACTGCCATTTTTTCAGAAAGACTGCCTTTCAGCAGGCGAGTCTGAAGCTAGAAAGCAAGCAAAGTGACGAATTCAAAAACAACAGGACAATGAGAAGACAACATGAGAGCGAAGAAGAGATGAAGTTCAGTCAGAGTGAGGAAAAGGGGGAGACAGCCAGGAGCGGGCAGAGAGACAGAGAGAAAGAAAGAGTGAGTGAGTGAAGAGGCCAAGAAGTGTGTGTGTGGCTGTGCCAAGGTCGCTGCACCAGTCTGTTGGTAAGGAAACGCACAGGAATGTGTAGCTTTCCAGTTTAAGGCAGTTTAATGAACATCCAGGGCTCTATTTTTGTGGCATCGCAAAGACTGGAGCAAGCCGTGCTACATCGTGTTGGAATTTTCTAATGTTAAAATGTGCTTTATGAATTTGTTTGGGATAGTTGTGACCTGTGCAGTGTGCATGGTGTAAAGGTGCTAAGAGCGGAGCATCATACAAAATGCAAATGACATTCAAGACAAAGTTTTGCTATTTAGTAGCCTGGTTCCAGACCTGTAATCGTCACCCACATCTTCGATATGTTCACCGATTCAGATAGGTCCGGTGTTGCACCCAGTGACAGCTTGTTCCTCTGGTTGGTCAAACAGGTGACCAATCGGAGCTTTACAGGTGGGATTAAAAATGGGAACGTCATCCTACTACATAGCTTGCCAGCTACCTGGCTACATCTACTACAGCGCATGTAAACATCTTCTCCGATTAACTGCGTAACCTGGTTTCTTGAGTGCATGTAAACATACCGATGTGCACAATGTCAGCTTGAATGAATGAAGGGAAACAAAGTGGCTATTCAGCTAGTCTGATTAGCAGATTGGGTATTTAGTTCTGCGTCTTTCTGATGCAACATGATCTTCATACTGTTGATAATTTGGTGATTCTTTTAAGTAGGGAAAATAAAATGTGTGACATGTGTTATGATGATACTCCACATCTTCCACTCTAGTAGGTGATGTTAATGGCAGCTGATGGAAGGTCGATTTCACAAAGCATTGAACTGTGGAGGGCCACTGACCTGTATGGCTGCGGATGTGGACCCTCAGCGTGCCGTTGCTGGCAAACTTTTGCCCGCAGTATGGGCAGATCTTCTCCTTCTCCCCCGTGTGTGTCTGGCAGAGAAATGAAAAACAGACATGTTAAATTGAAAAATATTTGTAACGTTCATCCTCACATCCTTCCTACGTTACAAAATAAAATGTGATCTACTGTGATCGCTGGAATTTATGGTCAGAACATTATACTTTTTTTAAACTGATTGGGCAAAGAATTAACAACATTTCGTTTTCTCCTATATAGACTGTGAATGGAGATGCACATGTTCACATGACAGTGGATTCACTGAGCTGCCCTGAAGGCAGGATCAAAGAACACAGACGATGCAGATTTGCCAGGGTCCAAAGCCCAGGGGACTAAAGGCCAGGATGCATGTATGCATTCATCTCCTCATCCTTCACGTCCCAGCAGTCCACAGTGTTGAGCTCTGTGGGCTCATAAGGGCTGCACATGCAAACAGGGAAGAGGAGCATGTGGAAAGAGTGTACTGCCTCCTCTACCTTTTCCTCCACCCCTTCCCCCTCCTTTCTCTCCTTCTCTCTCTCCATGTTGAAAAGTACGTTCTGAATTCCTCCTCCTGGCCAGAGCGTGAGTATGAAAGGCTCAAACTCAGAGCGACAGTTTCAACAGCACTACAACAATACAGGAACACCTCCTCTCTGGGCCCCCATCCTTTACTCCATCACCCCACTGTGTCCCTCTGACACCTCGGGTGTTTCGTTACAAAGGCTCCATCCACGCACGCATGCTCACACAGACACACACACACACACACGCACATTAACAAACACGTGCATACACACTCAGTCAAACATTATCATGCAGAAACAAATCCCCATATATTAAACACGTGTCTCAGATGGAGCAGTGTTGCATTATTTAGTTGGTTGTTTGTACAATAGAGATATAACATCACTGGTATACTACCTTCATAAGCAGACAGCCACAGGGGAGCGCTAGCAATTTCACTTGGGAATGTCACATTCCGAATCATAAGTGTGAAATTTATTGGGAGTTGTAGGTAATTATTTTTATATTTTTTTAATATAAAAATGATTTGAATGTCTGTAACAACTCAAAAACCAACCCTGGAATTTTCATCCAGGAGTGAATTCTTCCAGCAACTGACAGAGGTGAGACTAACTTGTACAATGTGCAAAACATATAATACATGCACATACATGCTGACACACACGCCCTCTCATATAACACAGATCCAGGCTCACTGAGGAGAAGGCATTGACTGTAACACAAGAGCACGCCATGAATAACTCTGGCCTGTTCTGTCAGAAGTGGACCGCAATACTGTTCATTTACACAAGCAACTGCTGCAACAGCGCATCTGACCAAAGTTCAGGGAAACAAAGAAAGACACAAAGTTATACATCTGTCCTGTCTTGTGTAGGAAAGAAAGAAAGAGCTTGATTCTATATCAATATTCAGCAGGTCATTCTGTGTCATCTTTAATCTAGAATTCTTTTTTCTTTTGATGAGGTGAGATAGCTGCATTTGCCAAAATGTCAGATAGTTTGTTCCATTAAGACCACTTGTTTAAATGAGTCAAGCCATTCAGGCTCAGTGGCTACATCTACTGTATATGTGCTTAGAGAGGAGCCGCCTGGTAATTCAGAAGAAGAGCTGAAATGATTAGTCAGTTAAACAATTAGTCGATCGACAAAACAATAATCAGAATCTATTTTGATAATTGATCAATTGTTTCAGTAATTTTTCTAGCAAAAATGTGGAATTTGCTGCTTCTATCTGTTATATATATTTGTAAATTTCATATATTTGTGTTTTGAACTGTTGGTCGGATAAAACAAACAATTTGAAAATGTCACCTTGGCATTATCTCACTATTTTCAAACTATTTTTCTATTTCAAAGACTGAAGACTGATCGAAAAAGATTGGTCTAATTGTTATTTGCAGCCCTACTAGGCATCATAATTTTCTTAGAATAATGGAGGTAAATTCATACTATGGCCATAAGAAACCTGGATCAGATGTTTGGCTTTCATGAAGTTAAAAAAGTTACTTACTCCATTTACTTTTGATTTTCATCACGTGCAAAATCAGGTGCGCAGAGCTGCGGTTTGATTTTGATACTAACAAAACATGGCTGTGAGAACTATTTGTGATTATTTGGGGGCTAAAGTGTACATTAAATAAGACCTCAACAACAGTATGGCCAAAAGCAAGGTTACTCTGCGCATGTAAACACAGCCAGCAAGTTGTCGTCTCCTCGGCAACCTGGCTTTGATCAAGGCCAGATCTCTCAGCAGCCTCCAGACCCCGTAAGCAGCGAGACAGTTCAACATGCCAGTCTTGAGCCCTACTGTTCTGAAACAACCTCCAAGACATTTTCTTTTGCCGTGTGCCAAGAATCTGTTTGGTTTCAATCTTGATCCATAACCACACCGGACGTTGTCAGATTTAGGGCTCATAATCTGCAGAGAGATCTGTTTGGGGCTTTGAAACCCTGCGGAGCTAATGGACTAACTGCCATTTCTAATCAACATAGGAATTGATTTCCAAGCCTTCATGGGCAACAATGGTCAAGATGGATGTCTCCAGCAGGTTTGCCAGTCCAAGATATTTGTGCAGTTAGTGCATCACTTTTGTGAGATGAGGAGACTGGATGTGAAACAATGGAAACATTTTGGTAAAGTGGATGCTTGGCGTGTCATTTCTTCCCCTTTAAATCTAGTGTGATAGCAGAAGATTGATGACGGAAAATCTGTTTTAAAACTGTAATTTAGTGGAATGCTTCTATTACTTTTACCGTTACCTCAAAATGCAGAAGGAGCATATTCTTAGTAACTATCTGTAGTTACGTGCAGATTGATGAATTTATCAATCAAGATAATTTAGCGAAATTGTTTTCTAACTGTTATGTTTGAAGTGTGTGCATTTCAAATAAATACAACAAAAATGTAGCTTGAACTCAATTTCGGGACAAAGTGCCAGGCCTTGCAGACATGCAATCACTGTCTATGATTGAGGCTGTCTGGCTTTTCATTCACCTTCTTGTGGCTCTTGAGGACTGACGGCGTTACAAAGGCCTTCTCACACAGGTCGCACTTATACTTCTTATGGCCGTCGTGCACCACCTGGATGTGGACGTTGAGCGTGTCCTTCCTCTTGAAGGTGGCGTCGCACTGGTCGCACTTGAATGTCCTCTCACCTGTAGCAAGGATGGAGGAACATTATCTATTGTTGTGCCTGTAAACACACAGCCATCACGCACAGCAAGAGGGGAACCAATTTCACTGGGGCATTTGTGTGGGCAGAAAAATACAAAGAAGGGTATTTCATTGCACCAGACAACCCCAAACAATGGTCTTTAGAAAAGTCTGGTTCTGTTTTTGTTTTTTTTCGACAGAAGTCGTCCTGTATTGTGTATCTGTAGCTGACATCCCAGGGGAAACAGTAAAACAAACTGCTCTGCCATATGTTTCATCTGAATGTCAAATGGTTCTGTAAAAAACATGCCTTATTTTATTAATCATTCCACTGAAAGGCACTAACATGGCAGACAGACAGTGCTCAGACAGTATGTGGGGGCACGATCTCAGCTGTTCGGAGAGCAGCCTGATGTTTTCCTTCACGCCTCTGCTCTCTGCCTCCATACAACAGTCTCTATTGTTGAAGAGTAGTTGTTTCCATTATATGGAGATCATTCAATTTCCACAGAGTAGTTTGGACAGAGAGGGTGTGTGTGTTTGGCGGGAGCAAATGGTTACAAGCTTGTGCTCATTCTCCTATTACCAAGGCTGATGATGGTCAGCCCAATAAAATGGAACACCAGTGAAAGTTGTGTTTTTAATCAAATCGAGACATTCACTTGATGATAATTAATGTCAACGACACCCGCACATAAAGACTTCATTATTACTTGGAACAGGTCTTCAGTCTGGTATTAAACCATGCATGCACCTACACAGACATGCACAGATAGTAATTTATACATTCACATACACACAGGATTGTTCTTCAGGTCTTACAACACCTACAAGTCCACAAATTGACATTTGACCCTACATAAATGTGCTGTGCATGTTTCATTGGGCAAGAAGTCTGCAAACTAAAAGATTTGTTCTTAAGTGACATGTAAGAGTGATTGAAGAGAAGTTGTCGCATTCAGCAGTTTCCTTGTATTTAGAATTTTCTCGAACAAAGCGCGCTAGCGGTCCAGACCTGTCGTACGAGTCATGTACAGATAGTCTGCCTTTCTCCACAAGGGGGAAAAAAAATAGTTTGGCTTAAGAATCATACTGCTTTAATCTGAAATATGTTCCCGAAATCAACTCGTGGCAAATGCAACTTGGCTTGCCAATAAACTGACAGGTGACATCTTTTGTTTTTTATATTTTATATTTTATGATTCAAATTCAGCAGCTGTTAGGAAAATTCTCACGCTCCGACAGCTGCCTGAGGGTCTATATGTAGGTCTAAATCGCTTTCAAAGATCATCCTCCATTATAACACCTGACAGTGTAACATCACCTTCTGTATGGTGGCAGCTGTATTAATATTTTCTAGCTAATTGTTTCAGGTCCCCTAATACAACTACTGACACTGTTACATTGTGGTGTGTTTTGAAGCAGGACTTGAAGCTCAGCCGTGTGAAAGTCTTCTTTTTACTCCTGGTGACATTTGTGAATGAATGAGTGGAACCTTACACAGCCATTTGTGAGGATCGATTATGCTAATGATCAAATCTCACAAATGTGCACCTCCTTCGCGAACAGGTGGCATCCATCAAGTTGAAACAAGTGATTTACGACAAGTTTGTCCAGTTAAAAGAGTTTGCTGAATCCGACTTGGAACACTCATACAACCAGACCTCACAGAAAAAAGTACGAGAGATTCAGGATAAGAATATGAAAAAGGTTCTTGCATGAGGCCCACTACGTTTGAAACATTTTTTGATTTCACCTGGAAATGCTGCGACAGCTGTGCATCATTTTCTCGCTGTGAGACAATCACTAGAGCGCTAACATTAACTCACAAAGACAGACACATCTATGCTCTCACCTACAGTGAAATCACACACTCAATCCTCACGCCCCACATACTGTCTTGAACTTGATACATAATAGGAGTCCTGGTATTATATAGCCTGCCTCCTGAGACAGCAGCAGGAAATGCCTTGAGCTTTACAATCTCTTTGTTATCTGGCTCAATTTGAGGAGCAGCGCTGCATCCTGCCGAGGCTGGACTGCTCCTCAACTGTCTGGGGAGAAAGATTCTGCTGGGCCACAGCACCCAGGGTCCACCTGAACGCTTTCTCATGTCTCCTTGGTGAGATGTTTGATAGAGTTATGATTTCTATTATTACTGGAAATATCCACAGGGGTAAGGATGACTTGAAGGCCAATGAAAATATAGGACTATCACCTAATGAACGCGCTAAGCTAGTTTTAACTTAAAAACCTTTCTTCTAAGAGATATTAAGATTCAATTAAATTCAATTCTAGATGCCTTGATCTAAGTACAGGAGGGATAAAATGATCTACTCCTAGGTAATGTCTCTTCAAAAACAACTTGTTATTGCACTTTATGTATAAAATATTATAATAACTTGATTTGTTTTGGTAATTCTAACTTGAAATCTTAAATTTGAAACACCTACATTCAATACAAAACAATGGGGAGAAAAAATAACATTAACTTTATTGACTTCCTTCCCTTTTAAATATATAAGGAGGGCTGCAACTGCAAGACATAGCACATTCTTGTACGTATAATCCATCTATAAATCCTGCACGCTGTAAATACAATATATAGACATGTAGACATACATATACCATAAATAAACACCCTCGTCATGTATATAAAACAATCTAGTACATTACCCATTCAATATTTAGTCCTTTGCACTATTTGTATTTGTTTATAATCTACAGAAGGCTTGACTTGTATTTAGACATTGTATGTTGTTGGTCATTGTTGTTTATTTCTATCTTACTGTAAATTGTTTTGTGTGTAAGTACATTGAGAGCAACTTAAAAACGGAATCAAATTCCTTGTATGTGTACAAATGCTTGGCCAATAAGACTGATTCTGATCCTTCCTCTTACAAAGTTCAGAAGCAATAAAACGCACAATTACTCAATTCATTACACGCTGCAGCTACAGCCTTACCTGGTCTGGTATGACCAGTAGCTTATGGTGGCTAATGTTAGCTAATGTTCCCAAACTTTAGGTAAATACTGCTGTATTATGCGTATTACTGAGTCACTTTGCTGACTTTAGGACTCTTTTCCACCTGTGCTACTGTTACATTAGTTTAACATTACTGTCACTTGTAGCCACAGAGGCCGCTGTTCAGCAAAAGTTACATAGTCTTGCTTTAAACAATTAGCCAGTTAGGAAAATAATTTTCTGTCAATCGATTAATCAACTAATCGTTGCAGCTCTACTTATGGGTGTATGTATTCATTGTGGGCAGGGTCACAAGAACACACAGGGGCACACTCACACTCATACTTACTGTTGTGGATGAGTAAGTGACGCTGTAGAGAGAAGGGGGTGCGGAACAGCGCTTTGCACTCCTCACACTGGAAAGGTCTTTCCTCAGAGTGGGTCTGCAGAGGGAGCAGGGCAGCATCAGCATGTTTACAATGTGTAAGCAGAGCCGCCTCCTGCCTCACTGTGGAAGTTGACGAAGCTTCTAAAATTGATGTGAGAAGATCATGCAAAAGGCTCCGTAGCCGAGGGGCTTTAAGGGGCTTTAAGGGGCTTTAAGTTCAAAGTGCTTCTGTTTTTCTGCGCCCCCCTCTCCATGCCCGACCTATCTATCTAAGTGACACCCCAATCCCAAAAGTAAACATGGGGTGGAGCAGACCAGAGACCCCACAGATAACAGCCACCAACGAGACCCTGATTGATTACAGCCTCACTAATAAGTCTAGCTTTGAAGTGACTCTGTCTTTCAATTAATATCTCTTAACACCAATCAGCTAGATACAGTGGTATAGAGAAATGAATTACCACTCTTGTGAAAGCCTATAATTACAGTAACAATTAACTCACCAGTATTTTATCATGTGTGATACCACATCTGCTCACCTTCTTGTGATTCTTGTAGACGTTGCGGTGAGCAAACTCTTTCCCACATAGCTTACATTTGTACGGTTTGTCCTCGCTGTGGATGATCTTATGAGCCGTCACTTGGTCCAGACGCTTGAACGAACGGCTGCAGATCTCGCATGTATATGGTCGCTTCTCTAATCATTGAAAGATTAAGACAGATGCAATATGGTAAACAGAGATGATGCATAAACTCAAGGAGTGATGTATTTAATGTCTTCTTACCTGAGTGTGTGATCATATGGCGTTTTAGCTGATTTGTGGAAATGAACTTCTTGTCACATGCGTGGCAGTCAAATATTTCATGGACCTACAACAAAAGAGTAAAAGACAGAGTGTTTAAGTTTTGGTCTTGCTGCTAATTTTTTAAAACTTAGGTTGAAGGATCACGGCCTGCGATGGTCAACAGAAACGAAATCTTGTCCACTTTCATTAGACTGATGTCTACAGACAGAAAAGCAATTAAAGTGATGAAAAGTTTCAATCCCTTTTCTGCTTCAGAGCATAGCTCCAATAATTGCACATTCAATAGTTCCCCGGCGTACAGCTACAATAGCATATGCTAATGCACGGCAGCTCCTCTTGTCACAGCTGCTACTGCAAAAGCTTGTTCAGCTAAATGATGATAATGACAGTTTTAAGCTGCTTTGGAGCTAACGTGTCATTATGGAAAGTTTGATTGCTCTTCTGCAAGAATAATACTTAATGTCCCAATGGTTTTGATTGAAGTTATAAGAATACACCAGATATTCTTTGGCCAGAAATGTGCCATATTTATTATAACACTTTGTGTTTAAATAGGACTCGATTCTTTTGAACATCTTTATTAAATGTGTTACTGGAAAACATCATTTGTCAAAATCTAATGTAATACTGACCTAAATTTATAGAAACATATTCTGCCTTTCAGATCTCCGATTTTATAACAGACAATGGTTCAGACAATAGTGCATGACTGGAAATCATTTCTGCTATCATGCGCCACATAATAGCAGAACTGGCATATACACACATAAGGAGGCCAAATAGGAATATTACATAAGCCTATTTTAAAATACCCTGGAGAGCTGAAACTGGAGAATACTGACTCATAGACAGGTGAAGTAGGTTAAATGATACGCTGCAAAACTATGTCACAACTTCCAGGTGACTTTAAATGGAAGTGGCTTGATGATGAATAAGGTGACAGGGACGGATTAATGCCTGTTGATTAATCTGGATGATACATGTTGACAAGAGAAAATGAAATTCCACAATTACCAGCTGGAATAATTAATGAAGAATGTTACTTAATGAATGACATGAACTAACATTCTTCATTAACATTAACACACATAAGACAATTTGTTTGCGATCATCAGTGAAAGTGCTGTCCCGACCTGAAGCAGGGAACTGCTTTCAGTGAATTGATTAATCCACAAGGGGGGAAAAACTGTCATTTATAGATATTCTTGTTTTTCTTAATCCTGATTAAACCTTTCATTTGGTGATACATTTCCCAGTTCATTGCAAATACTTCAATATCAATGGACAGACAGGAGCGCCCATATTCAATTTACATATTTTTTCATATCTACATACAAACAAGCACATATTGTTCAACTGAAAGTACAAAAGCAGCTTCAGATTGCTGGCAAAGACCAACCTACCATGTTGGACTTTACTACACCAGTCCAATGTATGCTGGCTAATTATTTAATGCAATTAAATTAATTGCATGTAATTGCACTGAAATTACATCTTTAAATGGAAGACATATTAGCCTACTTTGTGAGAGGACAGAACTATCCACTCATAGATGTCTACAGCAAATGTAAAAGCGTTCATGAACTGAACACAGGCTAATACTGGCAATGAGTACCAGAGTACCAAAACAAATATCTATTTGTGTGAAAACATTTTAAAATAGTATTTAAACAGCCCAGTTCAAATCTGTAATCCATCAGTAAGAGGGAGAATCCTGACGCCAAGGTTAAAACCTTATTGTCAGCCAAAAGAGCCTCTTAAATTTCACAAGACCTGTGGGATGAGCTAGTGAAAAAGAAACCACCCCTCTGCTCTTTGTCACCCAGAATACATTTGTAAAAACTTGATCATAAAGACACCCTCACGTGGAGAGGGAATAGCCGAACAAAGTGAACTCAGAAGCTCAGGAAGCAGAGATGAATGCAAGATTAAGAGGTTAGACTGTGATGGATTCCACTGTGTAGCATGAAACAGCAAAAAAGAGACATCACTGTAAAAAATGGATCATGCAAAACTGCGTAAACTGAGAAAATCCTCTCAGATCCAATGCAAAGTATGTGGTTGGGATCATTTGAGCTGTACAGAAGCTTGTTTAGAGCCTCACCTTTCTGTGTTCTTGTAGATTCAGAGAGGAGGAGCATTTTCTGTTGCATATGGTGCATGTGAGTTTCCGACGTGCACTCCCTATAAAGAAAAGTGGATGAAAAATTACCAAACCTAACCTTGTTTGGTGGGCAAGCACACCAACAATTTCAAGACAATCATCACACAGCAAAAGACAAATACCAAACGTTTACTGGACACTGAACTCTCCTCATCACAGGCCCAGTGACCCCACCATGGGACCCTCCCCTTATCCCCATCTGAATCACATGCCCCACATCTGACGAGTCTGATCCACTTCCCCCTTCGCCCACACACACACACACACACACACCCCTTGTCCTGACCACATAAGGGCCGGATCTCAACTCCATCAGCCTCTGAAATGAATGTCTTAATCTCGGGTTGATACTTGATTCACGTGTAAGGCTGCCCTACATCCCATCATAAATAGCTATGGAAGTCCAATTATCTAAAGGAGTGAGCCGCCCCAGAACACACAGGTCAGCAATTATGTAGCGCAAGTAATTAGAGATGTGTCTCAACATTGCAGAGATTTTAACTGATCGAGGTCAAGTAATGTTACTGCAGTTCCTTGAGTGCTGAGGTTGCTAATGGACAATTAACTTCATTACATGACGTTTTTGAAAAAAGAAAAGTGCTACGCATGTGAATATGTGTGTGCTAGAGAGAGAAAGAGACTGAGAAAATCCCAGAGAGACAAACAGGGAGAGACAGAGAGGCCAACCTGTGTGAACATTTCCTTTATGCTTCTTCAGAGCGTCCTTGCTCTTGAATCTTTTGCCACAGCTCTCTGCTTTACAGATGAACCTGGCATCTCCTTTACAGGCTTCCTTATGCTGTTCAAAGCTGTACACACAGGATACAGAAGAAGGAGGAAAGAACTCTATCTAACTGTGCATCTTAGGAAATAAATTGCATGTGTCCATTGTACATTTTAATTTATACAGGTTATAAATTCCCTTTGGGCAATGTATGTTACCTGGATTCAGAGCTGAACGTGTTGTGGCACAGGGAGCACTGGTGCGCTTTAGAGTCACCTGATGGATCCGGTGACTCAGAACAATGCAAAACACTGGGGAAGGATTCAAAATAAAAACAAATTAGGCACCAAAGAAGAAATGAAACAAATCAGGGTGACGGCTAAAGAAAAGTAAATTGTCAAGTGCAGATATACAGGATAAATTCATGTACAATACACAAAAAAATCATTAATTTCTAATGACATTAACTAATCAAATTTAATTAAAGACATAGTTCGATTTCTTGCCGAGAGTTAGAAGATTAATACCACTCTCATGTATGTCCGTTTAAAATAAAGCTACAGTCAGCAGCCAGTTAGCTTAGCTTAGCAAAAAGACTGGAAACAGGGGGAAACAGCTAGCCTGGCTCTGTTCAAAGCAAAACATCCGCCTACCAGCACTTCTAAAGCTCACTAAATTAACTCGTTATATCTTATTTGTTTAATCCGTACAAAAAACAAAGTGTAAAAGCAACAATTTGTGGTTTTTAGGGGGATTATGTGCATTTCTTGCCCCGGGTGCAGTGACTTCCTGAAGTCTCCGCTAGTCATGGTGACGACAAGAGTCCAGAAGGGTTCAAAAAACAAGATATAATAAGATATAAATAATTAGTGAGCTTTAGAGGTGCTGGTAGGCAGATTTTGTTACTTTTGGACAGAGCCAGGCTTGCTGTTTCCCCCTGTTTCCAGTCTGTGTGCTAAGCTAATTGGCTGCTGGCTGTAGCTTCAAACTGAATGGACAGACATGAGAGAACTATTCCCTTTTTTTTTGTGAAACCAGCAACATCCTCCTCCTGAATTAATTTATGCTTTTTTTTATTAGAAGCAAAGAAATGAATACCTTTAAAAACTGAATTTCTTTACCATAACATATGATCTAAAACCTAAATTGCTGCCAAATTGATTAAATACTTTTTCAGACTTCTTCATTACCTGCAGATTCATTGTTAGAACAGTTAAATGTTAAATAAAACTACACAAAAACCACTTAAGTGATGGAACAGAAAACCCACTGGCGCTGCAGAGCCTGTTTGATGGGGAACTTCTTGCCACAGTTCCTGCATTTGAAGTCCTTCTCCTCTGTGCTGGGCCTCTGGTGCAGACTCTGGAGGTGGGCGGCCAGGATCTCCTCACTGGGAAAACTGCTCTCACACAGCAAGCAGGGGTGGTCCTCCTTCTTTATTACTAGTTCTGTAAAGATGTGGCACACATACAATTAGCAGAGATCTAAGAGGCAAATATATGTTTATATATATCATTTCTGTGTGATTTTCTCTGAAATGCATATGATAAATGAATTGTATATGTCCGGGATTACAAATAAGGCAATATAATGCCACTGTACCCATTTCAACAAGATGCTTGGCATCTTTACTATTTTCGTCTTCATCTTTGATGACCTCCTCTTCTTCTTCCTCCTCCTCTTCCTCCATATCACTGTCCAGGTAGCCTATTAGGAGCTCTGTGTCTGTCTCTATGTCATCCACAGCCAGGTAAAAGATGTTCTCTCCATCCTAAGGACCACAAAATGGTTGAAATCTAGTAATCACACAATAATAACGATGCCATGGAGCACTGGCAGAATTGTCCCTGACAAATTTGAGAAGAATGTAGCTAATGAGAAAAGCATTCTTGCTAAAATACAGTTATATCCATTTATGGTAATGCACACTGAGTAATTACTGAGGCTGGCTGAGGGTTGAACTCATTACACTCAGACAACAGTCTGTTAAGTCTGATTGAGGCCACAGGTCAAAATCTCAAACCCTTAAAAATGTCGTCATTAACTTTCTTGTCCTTAAAGGTCATGCTAATAAAATCAAACTGCCATTTTGTTTTAACTCTGGGATTCTAAATATACATAAATAATGATTAAGAGGAAAGCCAGACAATAAATGTCACTGTTGATGGAACACAGAGCTTTAACACACATGGATGACCTTTAAATGACCAATCACTTTGGGCATTCGTGTATTAATGGCAGGAACTTGGCCCTGAGACCTGAAATGTTCATCTCCTCTTCATTCCACTACTATTTTTCTTGCATCATGAGAAAACAATCTCTTTTATCTTTTACACAGGAGTGCAAGAGGTGAAATTTCCCAGATCCAGTGCTAAGGTTGTGTTCAAGTGTGTGTGTGTGTGTGTGTGTGTTTGTATGCTTTAAGAGGTTGTGTTTTGAAAATTCTTGAGGGTTTTTTTTGTAGTCATAAGCCTAGCTACTGTTGTTGAAGCATAATGTGTCATTATAATAATTTTAAAAAAATGTTCTTGTAGTCTTTTGGAAATAACAAATTGAGAGAAGATAATAATTCCCAGTCGCTGCAATAACTCCTGGATCAACAATTGCAAAAACATTCCCTCAGCATGAGAGGCTGTATTAAACCCTCTTCCAGTTCAAGTACATAACACTTGTTTATAGTCTTACATCTGGATTTACCATGATACATTTATGGAGATATGTACAGAAAACAAAAAAAATGGATTTTTCCTTGCCCAATTTTAAATCCAATTTACACTACATTTTACAAAATAGTTCAGACATCTGGCTATATAGAGAGTTTAAGCCAATGTGATTTGTTTTGCGATGTAAATGATAAGCATGTATCCTGTGTCATGTAATTTCATCAAACTGATTTTTCCCTTTTCACCTTGAACCTATTTTCATTATTTAAAAAAAAAAATCAAGATCCTCAGTTCAGTTTGAAGCTGTGCAGATTTGTCACTTTTCCATGCTTTAGCCACCATCTTCACTCTCTCACCACTGATCATCGAATTGTAACATATTTAATATCTATGTAATCTGTAAAAACTCATGTGGTCATCTGTGATGTCTTCCAGAACAAACGCAATAAAATGTTGCCTTTTTTTTAATCTCCACTACTGTAAAAAAAGTGACTTTTCAGATCTTGCTTTGATGGTTTTCCAGGCTGAAGAGTCTGTCCACTGAAAAAAAGTAACGAAATTCCAACATCTTCTACCTGTATAAGTCAAAAAGTGTTTCTCTTTGAGTCTCTTTATAGCCACTTTTGTTTTTAAATCATTAGCCGGTCCTGACAGATGTGTATTGCCTGTAAAATGTATCATTGTCTTTCAAGTCTGTCTTTTTAGGTAAGTCTGAAGGATTCATTGTCCTCTGGGAGGAAATATACCTGTATGGCTGCCAAGTTCTTCTGCTCTTGTGAAGGCGCCTGATGGACAAACCGCAGCCAGTTGGCATAGCGCGGGTTACTGGCATCCAGAATATACAGTACATCTCCTTTACTGCCACGGACCTGGGAAAAAAAACAATAGCTGCTTGAGTTTGTAGAAGTGAACAACTGATTCTTCTTCTTCTCTTGTTGGTTTCATGGTTTGTCTTCTGTGTGTTGGCCTTACATGTGAACACCTAATCATGTGCACAGGCTTCTTCCTCACAATGTGGCAGCTACAGATAACTACATCACAGCATTTATTTCAGTGGCTACCATCAATGGCTTCCCCACAACATGAGAAGAGAGTGGGTTTAAATCAGCCAGTATTGTTAATTGATCTGCGGTGTAATTAAACGTTCTCTTTATCACAGAAAAACTAAGAGAACATATTTGGACAGAACTGCAAGCAGCTGTGTCTTTCTTGAAAAGCTGTCTTATGATAAAGGATGTGTTTTGTGCTTAACTGCAATACCAACTGCAAGGAGACTATTTACTGTACTGTTAATTACCACATTACATATGTAATACAGCTTTTACATGTGCGAGGCTAAGTGCTATCATGATGTATGCGCCTCTTAACTAAAAACAATATAAAGTCACCTTTGAGTGACTTCTGCCAAACAGCAAACGCACTTTTGAATTCTGAAACCTTTAAACGTGTAGAGTGGTGTTAAAAAAAATAAGAGAATGTATGTGCATTCACCTCCCACATAAGCCTGGTGTCCGAGCTTTCATCCAGCTCACTAGGCAGCTTTTTCTCACCTGCAAAGGGGCCAAACTTTTCTCCCTTTAAGACAAACAGAGGGATCATTTGTCAAACATGATGCCATTGTAAAACAAACTGGCAGCCAAAATGAATTATATTAAAACACTATACACCCTGGTGGACTGTCCAAACCATGCTTTTTGCACTGTGGGTAAATGTTGGATAGCTAGTGAGCACGCCTACTGTTTATGTGACATGTGAATGCATCCTTCAGTACTGGACATTTTTCCTTTTGACCTTCCAGATGTGCCAAAAATCCAGGGGGGCGTGGTCAAAATGTGTTGGTGTCGGATTCATGTTCATCCTCAACCTGCTTTACCACAGTGCTACAGATTCAAATAACAATGTCCTCCTGCGTGTGAACACATCCCTACGGTACCTGAACCCACTCATCCTCTGAAACATTTCACAACTGTATTCGCCTTCTCTATATACCTGACAGCAGTGGGGAAATGGCTGCAGTTTTGCTAAATGACGCAAAAAAGCGGCGAGTTTTAAGCTGAATGTAACATTCATGTATAGTATGTACTGCGTTGGTTCACGAAACCCTTCTTTACCGACATGAGAAACAACTGGAGTCACTGTAGCTACGTGGCACTTCACGTCAGAGGAGCCTTGGGTTGAGAGTGAGATTTTGACAGAGATTCAAAGGAATAAAGCGAACAGATATCCTATGTACAACGCTTAGAATCTTTTTAAAAAGTCACATAAAACGCTTCGCGCGTGTAAAGTCGGTTACAAAGTTGCCCAGTCAGAAACAACAAACCTTTTTCACTCGCCGCGCCGTGTAAAGACCGATTCCATCCTGGACCTTTGACGATTTCAGAGAAAATCTGTCTGGCACATACATACCCAACATTGTCATTACTCGGAAGCGTTTCCTTCAATGACAATTAGTTGGCTATCAGATATGTCAGCGGAAGTGAATAAGCATCGTCAGTTTGAATTTAGAGGAGATAGTTTCTTCGTGAAGCGCTCCAGATTGAACTGTTGCTCCTGCTGGAAGGCAAAGCGGCGTCCTGATTGGTCCAAAGTTTGTAACCAGAAGCTACCTTTGCTGTCGTGCAACACTCCAGCCTGTGTTTCATTCAGCCTGCTCTCCCAGCCTGCCCACGATGAAAGCAGCACTGCACACACACAGTGCTACTGTAGTAATAGACGTAAAACTTGTAGTTTTCCCTGCATACTACACACAAACGCTGCATCTTTTCTTTGTAACTAACATGAGGTAGGGTCCCCCCAAATATTCTAAATGATACATGCCCTCACCTGAGAAGGCTAAGTGGTTGGATATGATTTTGAGGGAAAGGAATGCAGTGAAATCTTCATATTATGTGAGCCTATACCACATTCACTCGCTATGTCAGCATCATTGATTTATTGGTTTAGGATGGATTAAAATATATAATGAATTAAACATTGTTTGGCCACCTGACCACCTACTTGAACTTAAGGCCCCACTTTAAGAGCCACTGACATAAGCCAAGGTAAAATGACGATTAATAATTGGAACATTTATTCCCATTGGCATATATCACATGAGAAAAAAATTAAAATGTCCAATTCAGGAGCTTTTTTATCGGTGCTTATGTTAGAAAATGGATGTGCGAAAACAGGTCCATTAGTACTTGCAGGCCATTCCACGGTAAACTGTTGCAGAAGGGCATTACCTACACTACTCTGACAATGCATGCATTTCACATAGCTCAGAAAGAACACTCCCCATCATTTTCCTCATTCACCATTAACCTCTAAAACCTCAGAATATTGTAATGGCTGTGTGTTTTGGCTTGAATTTATCTGTTCTATAATTCAGAAACCACACTGTACCAACAAGCAGTAGACCAGAGGTCTGACTGACCTTTTCAGCTTAAAACAGTCAGCTCAGCAGACCAGAAACCACAATTTACAAACAGTCAAAGGCTGCTGGGACAGATGGTTCTTCTGGCCTGAAGCCGGCTGCTCAGCAACCATCTGAACCGAACCTTCCAGGCTGAAACATAAATCAGGAGTACGATCATACCTACCATTCCCAGTAATGATGACTGGTACCATATTGATGATATAATTACTACTTTCACATAGCTGGTATTCAAACTTATACAAGGCTCCAAATGAATTAGAGGTCAAAAATCCATAAGCCCTGTTACCGAACCTTCGTTTAGTAACTCTAAAGAACTTTGTTGTACCTCTTTTCTTTGCATTAAAATATTCATATCATGTTGAGTTTACATTTCAGGTAACATCTTTATTATATATGTGCAATGTGTGTAACGTAATGTCATGTAAGTATGACAATACACAGGACATGCAAGTATTGTCATTTACTTTAATGTACACAAGACTTTTTATTGCCACATTAGTCCTATTCTTTACCCATTACAACTACTTTTCCCCGGAGAAGTAGAATAAATGCTACCGTCTTGCTCAAGTGCCAGTTTAAATATGTACCTGAGGTTTTTTCTATTTACAACTCCCAAAACCTGGGAGTTGTTTTTGATCATTACCACAACTTTAATCAGCATATTAAGAGCCTTGTTCAGTCCTGCTTTTTACAAATAAGAAATATTGCCAAAGTCAAACCAATGCTCCCCAAGAACATAGTTGAACAACTCCTCCCACCTAGACTACTGTAATTCCTTATTTACTTGCCTAAACGATGCAGCCATTTTCTAGTTCTACAGTTGGTGCAGAATGCAGCACCAAGACTTCTCACAAACACTCGACGCAGGCCAAATTACACTGGATCCCCATTTGTTGCAGAATTGAATTTTAAAGATTATTTTTTGGGCATTTTTGCCTTTATCTGATAGTGACAGCTGCAAAGATAGACAGGAAAGGCGGGAGGGAGAGGGGATTACATGCAGCAAATGGGAGGTTGGAATCGAACCCAGGCCGCTGATCTACCGAGGCACCCCTATAGAATTCAATTCTATTGATACTTTTAAATCCCAACATGGTCCGCTTTACATTTCAGAACTCTTAGCCCCTCAGATCAAAGAATCCACAGTCCAGGCTTAAAACAAAGCTTTTTCTGTTAAAACTCCCCCTCAACGTCAGATCAGCTGAGTCAGTTTAGAAAGCTTTTAAAAACCCACCTGTACAGACTGGCATTTCTATAATATTTTTATAGTGTCTATTCAAATGTTATAATGTTGTTCTTTTTATATTTTGTTTTATCTCTCTATGTTGGACCACTTCTTGAACTCCCTGTTTTTATTGCAGTTTCTGTGATGTTCTTTTAAAAATTTTTGTTTTATTTCTCTATGATTTGCCGTGATATTGTATTTTGTGAAGCACCTTGTAACTTGTAAAGGCGCTATAGAAATAAAATTTATTGTTATTATTATTATTATTTATTTGAGCTAATTTAAAATAGACTCAGAGTAAAGCTTACACAGTTAACCTTTGAGGCTGAGAAGATGGAGTTCAAACTAGATTTTTTTAAAGGGAAAACTTGAAAATTCAAAATAAAAGTGCACAAAGTAAAGCCAGATGATTCCTTTTTTTCCAAGCTGACTAACCACACTGCTCTGAAGGCTGTGTGGTGGATGTGGTTTCAACTGTACTGAAAAACACAACTTATAGCTATGTTATATCTTTATCTATGTCTGTCTGTCTGGCCCCAAGCAGACCTCACATATATACATTATGTTCGTTTTGTCTCTACTCTCCTTGATTTGTTGACTTTCACCCTGCGCTCAGAGATTAGCATCATCTCTAATCACTGACTGTGTGTATTCTGTTTTTGAACACCTCTTCAGCAAAAACACCTTCCTCCTTTAATCAGCAGAGTGTCAGTGTTATGTTGGTTTTGTTTACTGTGTTTATAGCTCATGTTTATGCCAATGGTTTCCTGTTGTGTTGTGGCTCTACGCTGAACTGCTTCGTGATTGGTCCAGATGACCAACGTTGGCTGATAATTACGGCAAAGACTGGATCATGATGTACATGTTTCCCTCAGAGACAGTGAGCGGGTGTGCTCGAGTGTCTTTGTCAGACTTTACAGACCGCTGTTTTTAAAGGGTTTAAGCTTCAAAATTTGAGTAAACATGTCCTTCAATGAGGACCCCCCCACCCCCCCCAGATCACTATTGTGTTTGAGATGGTGTCATCAGTGGCCCGGGGTCATGTTCCAGGTGTGTTTCAGAGAGTTAAGCCATAAGGGAGGGTTACAGGGAGACTTATTGGATGACAAGTCTGATCACTGCACTGAGGGGGCCTTTGTGTGTTTCTGCCCCACCCATGTCTTCCCTGGTCCATTTCTGCCCCCCCCCCTGACCTCTCTGTCAGTGCCTTAGCCTGTCGGGGCAAGACGATTAAATGTCACGACCCCTTTTTTCCTCCGTGCCCTCTGAGGACCCTCCATCCCATTAACTTTCACTCAGCTTTCACTAAGATCCCAGGGTTATCCCCACCAGCTCTGATCTCCATCACCTGCACAAAAGACACACAGAAACACACACACAGAGATCTCTTCTGCTAATGCCGGGACCCCATTACAGGATGAGAGCAAGCAAGATGATAATTCTGATTTGGCCATTTTAAGATCATGGAGAGTCTGCGCTGGTCTGCACAGATAACTCACTGGCTTTTGTGATGTGTGGGGGTTTAGGACTTCTCACTAATGATTGAGACTCGGATTGAGGCGAATTGGGGCAGCACATTTTTGATCTGGGACAATCTGAACACAAGCCTGTAGTTTGAGCTAGTTATCAATGAACGCTTTGCTGTGATTGTAATCTGAGAAAGTCTGTCATTAACTGTGTGATACAAAGTATTTTGCAGTTGGATAGGATTCAAACAGAGAGTCTACAGCTACTGCTAGCGGCTCTGTGAGGTTGCGTCAGCATGCTCACATGATCACAATGACTGGCATGTTGATGTTGAAAATGTTCACCATATTAGTTTAGAGTGATAGCATGCTAATATTTTCTAATTAGCGCTAAACACAAAGTTCAGCTGAGGCTGATGGGAATGTCATTAGGTTTGCAGGTTGATGATGCCACAGTGATTGGGTGAGGGGGAACATGAATGTATGTACCACATTTCATTGCAATCCACCCAATAGTTGTTTAGACATTTCACTTAAAACCACAAATGTCAACTTCATGGTGGCACTTGAGGAAAAGTCAGGGGATCACCAAAGTCATTAGGGTTCTTCCCCTGGGTACCATGAATGTCTGTACAAAATTTCATGGCATTCTCTCCAATAGTTGTTGACATTTCAGTGTGAAAGTTGCAGACGGACAGACTGCCATTCATAGAGCCATGCTAATAGCATGGCTACAAATGTAGGCTAAAAACAGTCTGGACAGCATCTCCTTTGACATTGGAGCATACTTAAAAGTAAGATCCTTAAATCACTAAAGTCATTACCAACTCTTATTGTAAACCTTGTCTACCCAATGCAGTGGGAGGGCATATCACGAAGGCTTTCTTCCCAAACATCTTTCACCATATCTGACTAATACAGACAACGTATGAGTGAAAGAATGCCCTTAAAAAGTGATGACAAAGTCTACACATGGGAAAAGCAGCACTAGCAGACAATGAGGCATTGAAGACCTAAAAATCTACCATGATAAAGATTTTTTTTAACTAAACAAAGATAGTTGGATCATTGATCCCACAGGACCAAGACTTTGAACCTGAAAGCCATGGAACTGAGCCACTCGGTGGCTGGACTGCCAGTTGTGTCTCTGAGGGCCAAAAACTACAGAAACCACATTTAGGACATGGTGAAGGAAAGGATTGCAATGAAATAAATACTTGCAGAGTTTCTTTTTTTTCTAAGTAAATATTTTCACTGGAAGAAAACCTCAGTTTGGCAAACATACAAATGGTTCCATACAAGATTTTCCAAATGGATGTGTGCATTTTTCTGAAATCTCTCAAACTTGATACTGTAGATTGAGGGGCCAGACCACCTTTTGTTTCATGTTTCACAAAGCCCGCAGTCCCTCACCACAGCTCCCTATTTCAAGGCTGTCGCTGAATAGCCAGCAAACCATTTCCTGAAGCTCCGAGGTCACTGGATAAATGATGTTTTCATTTGACAACCCCAGGTCGCCACTAAAGGAGGGTCTTCTGAGGAAGCCTTTTGAAATTACAGTACTGATGAAGCGTGAGAAATTACAGGCACTTAGAAGTGATTTCATGAGCACAAGAGAGCAGGGGGACCACCCCTATGCAGCTCAGGCGAGAGGGGGCGATGGCAGTGAGTACACAAAAACACAAACACACAAGGCTTTTCATGTGCACACAGCTAATGCATACACACAAATAGACACCCAAACACACACTCACACACAGAATTACATTCAAGTGCAGATGTATCAGCACCATAACAGGATCCTCAAATGCGTATCATGTGTACAGGATTGTTCATATCTGTGTATGATAATAAAACTGACCCTCGAGTTAAATATACAGCGGGATTAAATCAAAGTCATGTTCAGGAGCCAGTCATTGTTTTTTCCCTACTTGAGTTATCCTAATGGAGATCGGCTGAGACGGGCAATGCCCGAGGGCCACTGGTCCCTCTCCACCCTTCCTGGGAATGGGCTCCTGGTCAGGATGGGTTTGGAAGGAAGCCTCCGATTTCTGCCTGGCCCTCTGCTAAATTAGAGCTATGTAGAGCTGGTTTGGACCTGAGCCTCAACAATGATCTATCCCCGGAGCCGCTGAAGTGGAATCATTTTCATCATGGTCTACTCCTCTTCTACATCGCAGCCGGGGCTCCCTCTCCGTGTGCGTGTGTGAGATTTCAAAGCGTCATAATTTCATTTCACACTGTTTACTTTGGAGAGTTCTAAGACAGTGGCACCAGTGCAAGGCTGAAACATCTAATTTAACTGCTCTCTAGTATAGTACCAACCCCATAGATGGCAGGAGCCCTTGATTCAGTACTGAGCTTTTTACACACAACAATGTTTCACGGCTTTTCTCTGCCGTAGGAGTAATGCTCAAAGCCTTCCCAGCATGTCCGTCTGTTTCCTGTCTGTCTCTGTTTGGATTCTGTTCGGGCCTCTCCTCCCTTTTCACGATCTCTGTCCAAAAGTGTCACTCAGCTCTAAGTTGAGCAGCAAGTCCATTCATGAGCATATACACAAAACACGCTCACAGATGCCAACATCTAAAGCCCTTCGTAAAGGGACGGTGGTGGTGGGAGTTCTACTTATGTTACAAATTACAAGTGCTGCAAGTCTATGAAGACATCTGTGACATTATTTTCTCCAAAACCCAAAAACCTAGTTTTTTTCCCCAGTGCTTCACAACTATTTCAGTGAAACTGGCGCGAGGGTGCGAGGGTCATCAACAGGAATAGCTCGACTTTTTGGAAAAATACATTATTTGCTTTCTGATATCATGACTGATATCATTCTTATATCTGTCTCTTAACATGAATTTTTGAATTTATGAATTTTCGCTCTCCTGCCAGGAGATATGACTCTCATGTCTGTGCGATAAATATGCTACCGCTAGCAGCTGGTAAGCTTAGCTCATAACAAAGGCTGGAAACAGAGTGACACAGCTAGCCATGGCCTTGACCAAAGGTGGAAAAAAGCTCACTAATTTAAACTCATTTGTTTAATCCTTTTTCTTTTTTTTTTTTAAACTGACTGACGTTATTACACCCAGCCAGGTAAAGGTCCATTCCATCACATGACCCCTGTAAAACCAAAATGTGTTGTTTTTACAGGTTCTGCACAGATTAAACAAACAATATATTATGTGTTAATTAGCGAGCTTTAGAGCCGCTAGTAGATGGACTTGATTACCTTTGGACAGAGCTAGGCTAGCTGTTTCCCCATGTTCCAGTCTTCATGCTAAGCTAAGCTGTAGGCTGTAGATTCATATTTGTAGTACAGTGATGAGGGTGGTAGCAATCTTCTTCTTCAATCTTTCTATATATATATATATATATCTGTATAATTGAGATTTTATGAGGTTATTTTATTTGCTTAGGCTGGTCTTAACTGACAGCTCACGAGTCTGAATCTAATATGGTGGCAAGACTAACTAGCCGAAACAGAGCCAGGTCTTCCGTGCACTGCTGTGATTACTACACCACTTACCCGAGCACTACATGTCTGTCTCCACTCCTTACCCTGCTCCATGTACTCACATATATACAAAACTCATGCATCAAAGTCCTGCACTCATTACCACGCAAAAGATAAACATGGACAGCCCTGCAGATGGTTAGCTCTCGGATAGAGGTTTCTCTGTATATGTATGTTTGCGTGAGTGTTTGTGAGGCGATCTCCTGAAGCATGCTGGCAAAATAGAAGTGTCTGAACATTTTTTTCCAACCTAGACCTCTTGAGTTGACCAGAGAGCAGAGAGAGATTCTTTAAAGGCCTTCACAGCAGATCTCATTCACACATGCAGGATACCATTTGAGCAGAGCTGGCCAGCTTTATTAGTGGCCGTTTATAGGGATATCCATGACTCCCACAGCTCTCTGGACGCTCCTCCACATTATTCCAGGGCAAAGGCAGGTTAATGGAAGCCAGGTGGAGCCTCCCTGCATTTCCTCTGACCAGGAACGCTTGATTGACAGTGAGTTGTGGCGATGAATCGGAGTGCAGCTACCCAGAATCAGGGTCGGGATGGAAACATGGCAATTCAAGAGCAACAGCTGCTTTTCTTGGCCACAACAGAGAGAGCATTTCCATTCACCTGAGACTACTCTTAATTGGAACGTGTGGATATGTGCACTGATGTGTGTCTGGCTTTTCTCTTTGCTTATTTGTGGTTCACTGTGTCTAATGGTTAAATAGTATTGCAAGTCACCCAATTCTCCCAAATTTGGAGCCTGTTTTTTTAAGTGTATGCACTTAAATAAGGGTAGGTGAACAGAAAGATTGCTTCAGAGATGGTGGCCTGTTTAGTATCACCTGTTTTTTTATCTTAAAATGGTGTTATTTCAAAAATTATCCAAAAATCAAGTGCAAGAATGGGCTATTTTGATTAGTGTATTATTATAGCTTGTTTTACTTTAAAGCAAGACTGTGTTATTTTTTTTAAATAAATGAAAAGGTGAATTAATTTCTAATCAATAAAACACACCATTGCTCACACTCAGCGGTTATACTTCTACAGTTTTTCTTGGTCTGGTATGACGAGTAGCTTATGGTGGCTAATGTTAGCTCATGTTAGCAAACTTTAGATAGATATTACTGTGTAGCTGATATTACAGAATTAGTTTACTGATTTTATCACTCTTAAGTTAACATTCTCAAAATACTCTTAACAATTCAATGGTTTTGTCACAAAAGTGAAACAAGAAGTAATCATACAGTGTTTATCAATGTTTATCTGTGACAATCCTAAAACAGCATGGCAGTAGCACAAGTAAAGAAATATTACAAAGTCAGAAAATTTACTGAGTAGTGTCAGTTACACAGCAATATCAATCAAAACTTTGCTTACATTAGCTAACATTTGCCACCATAAGCTACTGGTCATAACCAGTATCCAAGTGAGCAATGGTGCATTTTATAGTTTAGGAACTTTTAATTTGTAGATTAAAAGGGAGGATTATATTATTTCTTCTCTCAAAAGTTATATAGTGTCACTTTAACTAACATAAAAAAGAAGATAAACACAACAAAATTAATTGTTATAAATGACACAAATTATATCAACAAATCATGGTAAGAGTTATTCATTATTGTAGGTCCTGAATCTTCAGACCTGTTCCTCCACCCATTCAGATCATACGTCATTTCATGTATGAAATGCAAATTTCCTAATCGACAACAACCTGTGTAGCCACATTTGCATTTCATCATCAAGGAGATCAGTGTACAGAGCGGCAACACCATATAAAGTGTAACTGTTTATACAAAAACAAAGATTACAAGGGGACCATGTGAAACAAATTCTCTGTACTCCCAGGGCTACAACAAACTTTCAACTTACATTTCTGCTCTGACTTTCTTGTGCGAGAGCAGTTTTAAAAAAAAAGATTCTTTAATATCAAAAATATGAATGGTTCTCCATCAGAGACAAAGAAATGCACTCATAATTATGCTAAGGTGCACTGATTTATTTCTGTACATCTATGAGAATGTACGTCAATGAGACACTGGTTTGATTGCAAACGATGGTGCCAAGAGGTAATATTTTTCTAGTGGAGCTTAGGCACCAATTGTGTGATCTGGAAAAAGAAGTCTTAAAAGTTATTTCCAGCGAATAATTCATCCTCTGTCGGTCTTTTCTTGTCACAAATCATTTTTGGGATCAAGTTATCATTTCAAAGCACGAGTATCAAGTTCTGCTTATGCAATCCTAATTTAAGTGTCTGAGTCTATAAACACAATACGCAGTGTGCTCTTTCATCTCAGAGCCATGACTGTGATGTTAACTGCTTGGCAAAAGAATATGACACCCAGGGTGACAGAGGGATTACTTGTTCTATATTTAGTGTTTATGTACATGAATATTGGCAGGACAACTCTGTACATGTGACACACACACAGCGATACAGTGATAATAACACAGATCTCCAGCACAGAACACATTTACAAGATGGGCTCTAGAGCAAACACTGGCTGAGATACATAAGGGAATGTCTGAACTACGACAACTTCCTCATAAAACTGGAATTTCCTCTTAACAGTTATTATTGTCATCAATAAAAACAGACAATCAAAAAGAGAGATGAAAAGTATAAAATAATTTAAATTCCTCCTAAAACATGTAGTGAATATGCAGTGAGAGATCTAATGCGGGTAGCGACTGTATCTCCTCTGGTCAACGTGATTTGAAACTGAAGGAACGCACAAATGTGACAGACCAAAGCAAACGTCATGCAGCAACAAAGAAACATATAAGATGAATGATGATCTTCTTTGAAGTTCTGCCTCCCCAGTGGCAACATGATGTCAAGACGACAAGTCTGGTAACAAAGCTCCTCACGCTATGGGCCACCTAGAGGTGCCACAATGAAATGTAAACATAAATATACAGGTTGATATCTCTCTCAAACAGTTCAGTCACTGCCACAGGCCCATCCGCTGTGTGAGTAGTCAGTCTGTATACACTCCTTAGTAGAATATCACTTAGAGTTAAATAAACTTATTTAATATATATATTTATAATAGATTTATTCTTTGCAGAGTCATTTAGCAATATTTCCTTGTTTTCACCAGTTTGCTCTGGTATTTCACTGAGTGACCACTGTGTCCCACCACATAAACGTCCAGCAGGTAGGTCTTGCCTGGCTCCAGACTAGTGATGGTCTCTGTAGTCACAGCTTTCTGCAGGTTCGGGCTGTGGAAGTACTTGCACAGGACCTTTTCTGACTTCCTGCGGGTCTCTGGCCCGGCACACTGGTTTTGTTCCCGGCGTCTCTGCTCCTCGCCATAATTGTCAGCCACCTCCTTGCGGTAAATGCAGTATTTGTTGCGGTCCTGCGTGCCCAGCCAGGCCACAGTGACGGAGGAGCAAGTGCGCAGCTTGTCAAAGGCCTTGATGCGCGTATCCTCTGGAAGCGAAGGGAAGGGCTGCTTGCTGCTGGGTCGTGTGGTGGCTAGCACCTTCAAAGTGGAGGCCCCTTTCCTGCTGCCCCGCAAACGGATCAGGTACTTGGCTTTTGGCTTTCCCCGCAGCTGGAACTGCCGTACCCCCTCCACGTTCTGGGAGAGCAGTAACTTGCCATCGCGCCTCACCTGCACCTGCACAGCGTCCAGACATGTGTGGACAAAAAGAGTGACCCTCTGATGGGAAGAAACAGGAGCAAAGCGAAGAAACTTGCTGCCCTTTCTCTTGATGAAAACATCCGATACTTTGCCGTCCTTCAGCTCCACTGTCTTCTGACGAGCCTCCTCTTTAGTGCGGGCGAATGTTCCCACGTATGCTGTGCTGGTGTTGGTTGCAGAATTCACAGCAAACACATCAAAGTAGTACTGTGTGTCTGGCTTCAGGTCTGACACAGTGAAAATGTTTTTATTGCCAATACACACCTTCTGAATGTCTGATGCTTTGGGCTTGGCTGTGTATGCCCGTGAGATCTTGTTACTTGTGAGGCCTCGGTCCTTGCCAAAACCAATGTCAGAGGGAACAAAGCCAAAGTGCGCAAAGTCAAACGGGCTAAAGTCTCTGCCAGGCTTCGGAGCCAGCATGAAGGCATCATCAGCGGTGATCTTAGCTTCAGCAGCACACATGCTCTTGAAATTGTGCTCTTTGTTGATCACTACACAATACTGGACAGGCTGGCCCATCAGAGAGCCCGTTGGTGTCGGCTTCCAGGCCAGGGTGACAGTGGTACGGCCCAGTGCGGTGACATCCACACGAGGGTCATAGGGCAGCTCCGGGTAGGGCTGGTCAGACTCTGGAGTTGTGGTGGCGTACACCTTGAAGTTGCTGTCTTTCTCTGTGGACAGCAGCTCCAGCTGATAGAGGCCAGAGGGCGTGCTGGTGGCCACATAAGACTCCACATCATTACCCTTGTAGGTAAAGAGCTCCGTGCCCTCGTCTACGGTCACCTGCTGCTTCTGCTGGTCCAAAGGTTCAGGCTCTCCTGGAAAAACAAAAACAAACAGGCACAACATGAGCTCTTTGATTGACACTGTATCCAAATTGATATTAGAAATTTTGACCGAGATTTGCTGTAATGACCTTTACAATATTTTTTCTACAATTTCATTTTTGGCTTTGATGAAAAATAATTTCCACCCATACTAAAAATGTGTTGATGCTGTGAGGTTATGATGAAGCTCTGCAAGCCTCACGGGTGATTAGCCCCTCACATGGCAGCCATGTTTTCACTCCAAACATCCCCAAAGATCAGAGGCCAGCATTCACCTGGCCTTTCCGGGGAAGCTGTGCTACAAAGACGTGCCTTGTAGCTTCTATGTGAGAGGGACAGCCCAAGCATAATATTATGTTTGTAAACGAGAGAGTGTGCTCAGTGGTGTACTAAAAATTAATGCTCAAAGATCTGCTCCCACAAGAGACATTTAGCAAAAAGAGCTGTAAAGACAGGAAGAAGTTCACGGGTTCAACCATGGCTCCAACACATCTCGTGTCAGACTTCCACCAATGGCACTGCGTGTGTTGGGTCCAAATCTGTCTTTATTCTTCTACTTAAGAGATGAATGCTTTTCACTTGAGGCAAGGTACATGTCTTCATACAGTGTAGCAACCCAATAAATCATGTTGTAATACTTGATCTGACAAGAGCACAGACACACACGCAGGTGCTCATGTATTGATATTCAAATATATGCTCACATCACACATCTACGCTCTGAACCACCACTTTGGTCATCTGGCAAGATCTCCTGTGCTGAAAGGACGCCCTCCAGATGGAGAAAGTTTTAATGTGAGGCAGAAAAAAAAAAATAAGACAGAAAGAAGGTATGGAAAAGAGGAAGGAAGACAGACAGACAGAGTGCAGCAGGATTTACCTTAAGAAAACCAAGATAGCTTAAGTAAAGGGATGTAATGGCTTTGATTCAGTAGGTTGGCTAGAGTCCTTCTCTTAAATTATAGACGTCAGGCTGGGCCGAGTCAGACATCATAAGTGGTCAGACTAGACACTACGACTGAGACTTAATTAAAACCCACCAAAACACAAAGCCTAACATCACTGCGTAGGTTAATTGTGTGTGGGGGATAGTGATATTTCCACATAACGTGTCATTAACCTCTTCCACTGCTGCCTGATGTCAATTATACCTGATCCCTCTCCACTGGCCTCTTCTGGCAGCTCCTGCAGAGTGAGTTTCCACTCCAGAGGAGCATCACAAGGTGTCACAGTCACAGACAGGGGTGTGTTGTCTTCTTCCACCACAAAGTAGTACCTGTGAAAATAATAGTTTAAAGGGATTGATATCGACATTGCTTCATGACATTTTGACGTTATCCAAAATAATGTGGGGGGTAAATCCATGAGCAGACTGTAGCACACAGTGATATTATTGTGCCACTGACCTTGGTCTCTTTCGACTGTGAGCAAACAGACACTCGGTTACACAAACACGACATTCTCATTTATTATTTCGTTTTTGCATCAACATAATAGATCATGTTGCAGAGCAACATCTGATGTTTCCTATCTATTTACAGTAAGTGGCAAGTGTAATGTTTTGTTCAGTTATAGCTCAATCAGAAGGTGGAATTGGCTCCTTTTCACTCTCATAACAACATGTAGACAGTTTTAATCACTAGGATTATGTAATTCATTCAGTCATTGTTTGTCTTACCTTTTGGGTGTGTCCCTGAACAGGTAGCCACTGATCTCAGCTCCATCCGGGATGACGGAGGAGTCGTGGAACAGCGACTTGTCTCTAATCTGCATCTGGAAGAGCCCTTCGTCTCTCGTGGGCAGCTTCTGGGCCAAAGCTCCCAGCCCCAACAGCACCAGCAGCACCAGCAGCACCACACTCCAACCTTTACACTGCCTCATTCTGAAAGACACAGCACAATTACTTCAGTTTCATTTACAGTGTAATGTACAGCGCATCCTGGAAACAGAAGCATAGAGTTTTATCATGGAGTTGTTGTTGTCCAGCACATAACCCTCCCCAAAACCGCAACTTGTCATTTCTACATTTACTTTTTGTATGAATTAAACAAAGGAGATATAGCGTGTTAATTAGTGAGTTTTAGAGGTGCAGGTAGGCATCCCCTTTTTTTCACCTTTGTACAGACCCAGGCCAGCTGTTTCCCCCTGCTTCCAGTCTTTATGCTAAGCTAAGCTAACTGACGCCTGTCTCCAGTTTCATATTTAATGTGCAGATATGAGAGTGGTACCAAACTTCACATCTAACTCTTGGCAAGAAAGCGAATAAGCATATTTCCCAAAATGTCAAACTATTCCTTTAAGATCAAATATAACTGTATGATAAAAGAAAATAATTTAGAGGAACTGGTTGGCAGATTTTTTTTAACCTTTGGACAGAGCCAGGCTAGCTGTTACCCCCCCTGCTTCCAGTCTTCATGCTATGTTAAGCTAAGCTAATCGATTGTTGGTTGTAGTTTAATATTTAGCGTACAGATGCGAGTGGTATCGATCTTCTCGTTCTCTGCAAGAAATTGAATAAGCATACTTCCCAAGATGTCAAGCTATTCCTTTATAGTAAAACCCAAAATAACCCTATAAAGAAAAGAACATACTTTTTATTTATTTGTTTATTTAACAGGGACGGTGCACATAAAGAACACTGCTGTAAATGTGCCAGAGTTAGTCCCTTTTAGACCTGCTGATGGTTATTGTTACCTTTGGACATAATTAGACTAGCTGTTTCCACTTGTTTCCAGTCTTTATGCTATGTTATGCTAAGCTAATATTTAGCATACAGACATGAGAGTGGTATCAATCTTCTCATATAACTCAACAAGAAAACAAATAAGCATATTTCTCAAAATGTTGAACTATTTCTTTAATGCAAATTATCATTCAATATTGATCATTCATATCAGTTACAATGTGTCTTAAATGTCTATTTTTGCCATGGAAGTTCTAAATGGCTTTTTCCTATTTTTCCTTTCATTCTGGCATTAGCTTAAAGGTGCAGTATGTTGCATTTAGTGGCATCTAGCAGATTGCAGCCATTTGAATACCGCTCGCCTCACCCTCCCGTTTCAGGCATGTAGGAGAAACTACGGTGGCCGCAAAACTCGCAAAAAACGCAAACAGCTCTATCTAGAGCCAGTGTTTGGTTTGTCCGTTCTGGGCTACTGTAGAAACATGGCAGTGCAACATGGCGGTCTCTGTGGAAGGGGACCTGCTCCCTATGTAGATAAAAACAGCTCATTCTAAGGTAATGAAAACACAACGATTCTTATTTTCAGGTGATTATACACTAATGAAAACATACTTATAAATATTAGATTCCATTTCTGCCAATAGCTGCTCCTTACATACTGGACCTTAAAAACACAAAACTGCTTTTAATGAGTTCTATTTGGCAACACTGAGCTTTGGCAACAGACATTAAAGTGTTGTTGGTAGGGTTTTTCCACTACACATTTTATTTTGTGTTAAAATGTGTTTGCTTGCCATCTTTTCCTTTTCGTTTTAGGGTTAATTAACATTTAACATTAAAACTGGGTGACACCAGAGGCACCATCTTTGACTGAATCAATGAGAGAGAGACAAAAAGTAAAGGGAGAGTGAATGAATATTCCAGGCCACAGAGAGGAAGGGGGGGGGGGGGATTAGATTTAAACACAGACGTGTGAAGGGGAAGACATCGCCAGCAACTCCAGGGAACAACACTATTTCATAAAACGCTTAATATAAAATTCTCTAAATCCATGTCATTTAAGTTTTATTGATGCTAATATAAAAATGTTTAGGGGTGCAGTCCACAGATGGAGCTGTGGCTCAGGACGAGGTGCAGCTGACCGTGGCTGAGAGCCTCTCACGTATCCCCTGTCTATTGATTTTGCCCCATTGATTGCAACTGATGGGAACGCCAAATCCCTGGTGATTTAATCAGTGTAATGATGGCAGATTAGCCAGATACTTTACTGCCATTTACTGCAAGCAAGATGGTGTCCTTTTAATGACCCCTCTCCCTCTCCCTTTCCCTGCTCACCCTCCCTTGTCTCTTTCCCTTGATCACAGTTTTTTCATCAACAACTAATCTCTCTTTTTTTCACACTTGTTTCACAAACAATATAGCCTTTTAACTTTACTCTCTCTTTGCATTTTCTCCTCGCTCATTGCCTCCCTAAACAAAGGGAGATAAGTAAAACCAGAGGACTCAGGCCTGGAAGAACCTCCACACTACAAACATGGCTTCATTTCTATATTATCATCCTTTAAAAACGCGTGCAGGGGAAAAGGCCTTGACAGCTCCTGTCAGAGTCTCCGTCTCTGCCGTTGTCTGAGCCCAGCCTCCCGTCGTACCGCCAAACTTCAGAGAGCAAAAGGAAAGCCGCCTAAGTGGTACTTTGAGGTTTGACTCACACAGAGTGTGGAGATCCTTATCGCCTCAGCTTGTCTCATTCCACTTCAGAAGCGTGTCAGTTGGAACAAAGACATGTCTATTAATACTCAAGACAGCGCTGAGGTGGTATGTACAGAGCTCTTCAGAGCCGTCTTTCAGTCCAACATCCCCAAACACCACGCAGACACAGCGAGGGTCCCAGCCCCGGCCGGCTCTGTACACCACACTGATGTCATTACACATAATGTCTGCTATCACTCATACAGTAAGGGTTTTATCACCACTGTCATTAGCACATTTGTTGTGTGCCTTTAGTATGCTCCTCACATGTGACAGCACTGATTTAAACCCTTTGACTGCTGAACCATCTACTTCTGCCACATGCACTGAACCACTCAGTCTGTATTGACAATATATATTGCAGAGAGATGACATCTGAATATTAGAGCAGTTCTGTTGGGTCGCTGCAGTTGCATGGAGTCAACATGGACACACAGGCTACACTGGATCTGCTTTTACATGCAGGCCTGCACCATTCTCATGCCACAGAGTTCCCTTACCAAAATAACACATCAAAAAAGGCTGCATCTGGAACAAATAAAGTGTAATGTTTAATTAGAACGGGGAAGAATGTATGATTGCAATTTGGGAAACGGATAATTTTAAGGCAAGGTCACCCGCAATCGTGTCGATTTTGTTTTGCTGTTGCTTTTTATCAGTTTATTTATACATTTACAGTTTTTTGTTTCGCTTTTAGTGGAATTTGCTAAGCATTTTCGGTGGAAAACATCCTTTATATTCTAATTGGCAAGCTGTGGAATCTGTGTAATAGGATTAAAGGACAACTGCAGTTTGCATTGGTTTCACCAATAGAGGAAATAGTGATGATCTTCTTTCCCATGGCTGTCTTTGACACATCTACAGTATCAATCTCAAACAGAAAGAACAAAAGAATGACCCCCGCACTCTCTCTCCATTCCTGTGTGATCTGAGGAATGGCATCCTGTCATTTGAATTACTACTGTAACAGCTTTGACCCTGCTCTAATTTAGGGGCATTACAAGCAAATCATGTGCAAAGCCAAAACAAAATGTTCACACTATGTTTTACATCTCCCTGATGAACACAATGTTTTCAGAGACATCAGTCAACTGCATAATTAAAATCATTCACAATCTACTAAAAAAAAAATCAGTTACACGCAATTATTCAGCCACAACTTTCCTGATCAACTCTGTGTGCATGTGTGTATTTCCAGCAGGAACACACTGATTATAAGCACATTATTTCCATGTATGGAGGTGGAGCAAAACAGATGCATGCATCCCAGCCCCGTCGTGTGTGTGTGTGTGTGTGTGTGTGTCGGTGTGTGTGTATATGCTCGTGCACGTGTACGCCAAACTGCCCCTGACCTCCCCTATCTCCCCTCACTTTGTTTAACCGGTCTCTCTCTCCTTCCCTCCAGCTCCTTGTCAAGACGGATAAGCCTCCTGCCTGCTGCCACATGGAGCTCATTAACAGAACGGGAGGGAATAAAAGACAGTTTAATTTCAACACAAATAAAGAGACATTTCGGATTCCACCCAACAAGACGCCTGGCAGGGCTCGCAGGACCTGAAGCCTCTGTGTGTTTTCTTTAAGGAAGCCTGAAGGCAGATTTATGGTGGGTCCTCGGTAGCGAGCTCCATCACTGCTGTCATTTCAGGGCCAATGTGGGGATTGGAGTGAGTGGAGTATATGGGGGCTGGGAGCCAAGGATGGAACCACACAGGACCGGGACCTGTGCTATAGGCAGGCCAAACCAAAGCAGGTCTGGTACTCTTGGACCGCTAAACAGCTCATTAATGAATTGGTAGAGACTGTGGTAAGGGCTCTGATCCAAGAATGGAGATTTTTATCTGGTGCGTGTATGTCTATATGTGTGTGTGCGTGTGTGTGCGTGTGTGTGTGCCCAAACCATCACATTCCTCAACTCCACTCTGTGTATAAGTCTAAGCCATCACTCAGGACCTGTCTCCTAGCCATCCACAACATCACTCACAGTTTGAGTTTCTGAACTATCCACATCATCAGAACCCCCAAAGCTGGCTCAACAGCATGATGGAAAGGAGAGTTTCCCAGTTTCCTTCCCTTCTCACCCTCCCCTCCCGCCTCTTTATAGTCCATCTCTGGAGCCTACATTTAGCGCTGCATCCTGGAATGTCTCTATGAGGAGGGTCAGGTCGCTGGGCCGCTTTCTGCGCAAAAACTATTCAAATAGAGTTGAGGGTGAGGGTGGTGGGGGCTCTGACTGATGTGCTGGCATTGTGGCTGCAAGGGTGATTAAAGATTACAAGAGAAAATGCCCCATGGGAAAGTCATCCACCCACTGCCCATCATCCAGGGCAAAGCATGCACTGGCCTGGCTGCGTCGTGGGAAATGAGTCTATCACGCTCCGTTATGTCGTGCTCGGGGAAGCAGAGAAGGGAAGCACAGAAAGCCTGTTCAGCAGCTAGTGTGAGCCGCTCTGCCTCTGCTTGTGTCCGTCTGAGGGAGCATAATGAGGGGCTTTGCAAAATGAATGTGTCCGGGGGACTGGGAGCAGGGGTGTGGACATGATGAATAATTTAACAAGGAAATTTAAACTTGCGTCCTTAACCTTCCAAGAGTGACTCTGGATACGTGACAAAAGGCAGCGCGGAGGAGACAGTATATACACCGCAGCCTGTCACTTCTCTGGACGCAAACGGCTATAGCAACACTGGCGGAATTCTTTCAGCCAGAGAGTTTTCATATGCAAATCACGGTTTAGTTACGGTATGCGACGCAGACCTTCCCATTTTAAGACTTTTTTTTTGTTCATGATTCATTCTCCTGAGAAAGTAGAAGGGAGGCAGTGTGGCTTCACCCTGCTACTAAATACAGTTATTCAAATCCCCACTCCGGGTATGTCTCTCATTAAACACTGACTGAGAGGAAAAACACGGCTCTCACATGATAAGGAAAAACAAGTCCCGACAGGAGCTAAACTGTCACTAATCTGCCTTGAATCATTTTTAATTTAAACAAGTGAGGCGGCGGTGAGTCAAATATATTACAATTTCAGTTAAATGAAAAATGCACCTCATTAAGCTCTCCACTCACATCCGTCTGGGCTCTCACAGGTGCGTAAAAGCACCCACGGGTGACATGATGAAACACACATTTATCCACATTGCACTCTAATCAAAAACTGCGCAGTGTGTTTACACTTTGCAGCTAAACGCGCGGATGGAGAGAATACCACACGTAGCGCGCAGGCCATTAGAAATACTGCGCGTATTGATAAATCGCCTTATTGGGTGTTGTGTCACCCCTGGGAGCATGGGAACCATCGGGAGGCACAAAAGCAAGAGGATTCCGTTTGACGGTCCTCACCAGCAGCTGCATATACATACATACACAGCCCAAACCAACATAAGTTAAGATTAAAAGAGCATGCGAGTGAGTGCGGGCTTGATTGAAATGTGTTTGAAACTTTTTAACTTCCCGGAGTTGTAAACCGCAAAACCTCTTCCCCTCTCTCGTTCTCTCTCTGGCAGAAGTTTCAAAGGCACCACTTTACTCGGGGAGTCCGGCTGTGAGTTTATATGGAGCTTTTACGCACATTTAAAAAAATAAATAAATAAATATAAAGCCTTAGAAAAGTTAAAGAAAGGAAGGAAGTTTGGTGGGTTTTTTTCGGATCTAATAATGTCCTAGAAGCTCTGGATCAGACGCACCGCTACATGATCATGCGGAAAAATAGACAATCTTTACATGAGACGGTCTTACCTTTCAGAATATGAAACGGCGAAGTTATCAGACGGATGGCGCTTCTTGCTCTCAAAACCACTCTGATGTCACCAAGATTTTTTTTAAAGTGCCTTACAACTAAAGCGATTTAAAAAAAAACAAACAAACAAAACACAAGTTGTCCTCTACAGTGTCCAGTAGTTCCCTCAGTTTTCACTTCTATTGTTGGTGCCTATCAATCGGATTAGGCGACTGCTCTGGTGCGTGTTTGCAGTTTTCTTGCGGATTTAACTGGTCTCTAGTGGGCAGGAGTGTGTGTGAGTGTGTGTGAGTGGGTATCCTGAGTGCTGGCAGTGCGTCCCTCCCCTGCCGCGCTGCTGCTATTGAAAACTCCACTGGATTGGAGGCAAAACTGGTGCGAACTTCTTCCCTTCGCTCTCTGCAGGAAGACTCCAAGACACAGAACCAGCCCACTCCTTCAGCACACCAAAAAAAAAAAAAAAAAAAAAAAAACTAAAGCCAGGGACCAGACAGATTTACTCTGGCCCTCAAACTCATTGACTATAAGAACCAATCTGGCAGACACATCACCTGAATTCTCCATAGTTTATATTTTCAAAGTCAAATAACTGACTAAATAAATAATTGACTTTAAATCACATTAGGAGCAGAGTAGGTTCAGAGTTGCTGATACAACAGGCAGTCAGATGTCACCAGAGCATAAATCTAAAGACAGCGGGGTTCCCCCTCATACTTATTATTTCATAGCTGTTTACTCTGATGCTCCCTCGAAATTATTACTTTGGGCAGTAGCGCCTTGCAGAAGTCACGCAACCCTCGGGGCTGTAGTGTGTAGGCAAGTTTTATCATGGGCCCTGATACCTGGGTGTGCAAAACATGATCACAGTACACATCCTCTGCAGAACAATGATGGCGAGGAGAGAAAAGTGAAGTGGATTGCGACACCAGTGCAAAGTTGCTGATCAACTGTGGAAATTACCCAGTGAGACGTTAGCGTTGTTGTCTTTCCCCAGGCTGAAGCCCAGAGAAGCAAATATTTATCCACGATAAGAGAGAGCCACTGACTGCCTCGGAACTGAACTGCCCCAAATTTATGGCTTGATGGGGGTCCATGTCTGATGAGCAGGCAATCTAGATTTAGAGGATGCTGCCGCTTCCTCCCCCAGGAGGAGCGTCTTTCAGGTCACGTAGCTGCAGATTTTCACGCATGAGCGGCTGCAGGTTGCACTCAGCTCCCTGCAGGAGCTGGACAGATACATCTTAATCTGCAAGTTAAACCAGGATCAACACCATCAGTTTAACCTGTTCATTTCCTTACATGATGAAAAGTTATAGTTCCCCAATAAGATATCAAACATTTGAACAATGTGACAGAGCAGGTAGCCGAGATTAAGAAAGAAATGGACAGTAGGCCCTGGAGAGTAGGCCCTATTTGAAAATATCTCGTTATAAATGTACAGGCCTGAGATTGGCCATTCATTAACAGTAATAGCAGATTTGTAGGACAGCAGACAGCAGGGAGAGAAGCTGGACGGAGTGTTGGTGCAACAGCGTCATCTAGCGTCTGCTGTAACAAAGGCCACAGAGAACACAGCTTGCAGTGTCCACTGAAGAGAAAAGGGGGAGATTTTTTTAAAATTTCTGCATACAGGTTTTACTCATAAAAGTGATCACCTAAGGCTCAAATTACTGCACAGAATCCAGTACTTTCAAGGAGTTTGTAAACTGAACTCAGTCTCCCATCACATAATACAAAACTTCTTTTTAGCATCAGTTAGGATTACACATCAGCTCATAACACTTTTTATTTTTTATGGGGGTTTTTTTTCTATAAAGACAGGGACTACTGATGTATTTGCGCATGTAACCTACACAGAGGTGCCTGTGTGTGTGTGTGTGCGTTGGGGTTGAGGGTTATTGATGCCTGGGTTCATGATTAGTCCCGCTGTGACTTTCACATCCTTGGGATTAAAATAGATGCCAAATTGAATCTGCTATTAGCCACACCACCAAGCTGTGAAAACGAATCCACTCTGGGGACATGTATACTCACAATAACCCAGACACACACACACACACACACACACACACACACACACACACACACACACACACACACATACATGCACTGACCCAGCTACATGCCAGAATCTTGAAAACGTATCCACACCAGGGACAGTTTAGTACAGATGGAGGGAGGAGGGGTATAAGGAGGTGGAAAATGCTCCTGTAATGCTAATCCCGCTGCACTGTTTCAGCTTGCAGAGAAAAAACAATCTAATTTTAACAGATTTACTGAAGAAAATTCATACATTTTTGACCTTTATTCTTTTTGAGAAAGTCAACTTAGCCACACATGCTCTTTTCTAGCAACGCCCCGTTTCACACTTACACAGTTACATGCTGTAGCCTACATTCACATCTGCTAGTTTCTACTGTTGGTTACTGTTGGCGTTAACTGCCTTGCTCAATGGCATCTTGATTGTTGTCAGATGTCATGTGTTACATAAAGCAATGTTTTTATTTCTGGAGAATTTGAAGTATTCTAATAAAATTCAGACCTTTAACACAAAATCTCATCTGCGTAGGTTTTCAGTGGAACTACTTTCTGCTGAAGAAATAGTCCCCTTGACAATGTGTAACCAGGACACTGATTCTAGAAAGAGATGTTATTGTTGATTTTTTAAATGTAATTTTAGTGACACAAAAGGGTACAAAACATATACTAAGTAATGCTGCTTAATTTATATGCCACCAAATTAGCTGGATTCCAGTTACATATGACCATTTCTCTCTGAAAGTACAACAGTGTCCTCATAGAAAAATTAAGCCTTATTTTTTTTATCAAACTGATCGCCAGATGCAAACGTCTACATATTTCTGCATGACTTAATGGTCCTTATGTCATGTACAGGCTAGGTGAGTGGACGCATGTGTGGGAGATGAGTGTTAATTGATTATTTCGTTAAATTTGTTTGTTGTTGTTGAAATAGGTGCAGTGCAGCGCGCGAGAGAATAGTGCACTAAAACTAAACACACAAATCAGGGGAGAATGGACAGAAATGTTTAAGCTTAACAGAAGCACCCAGTAAACTGCATGTGAGTAAGACACAAGAAGTTACTTAATCATTACTTCATATGTGAGATAATCGTTACTCACCTGTCTTGTGTTCCCTCAAGTCACGTCATGCATTAGTTAAGCATTACTATACCGTTTTGTACCTTGATTATAGTGTTACCATAAGTTTTTAAATGCTGAGAGCACCATAAAGTAAATTCTATTCACCTCCGTTGTATATGAGAAATGTAGCTCAAAACCTGGACAAATAAAACCAAGAATGTACTCACTTCAAGATAAGTAACAACATTTTTCTCTTTCTCAGCTCTAAGTATGAAAAATGTTTTAAGTAATTTGGGTGAAGCAACCCATTATCTATGGGAGCTCATGGAGATTTAACCCAGTGAACTACAGCAATGATTAATGGTTTATTATCAGTGTGAAACGCTGAGATTGTGGGTCTGACTTGTTTGCTGTTTGGATATCAAGTCACCCGCTTCACTGACCTTGTTTTCCATCCTGATTGTTTGCATGTAACATCAGCTCTGATTGAAATGTCAGCAGTTGGTGTTCTCTTGCATTTCCAGCTTCATATCTCAGATTACTGATTTTTAATGAAAAATATGTAACTATCTTTGTGAGTTCATGATTTACGAGAACATATTCTGGCTTTGAGATGTTTGCGGGTCAGTCTTGAACAACAGATGCATGCTGAGAGTCATTATGCACTGGCCTCAGTCTGTTTGCTTTGGGGGATAACTCTGTCACTGACTGTGGCCTAACCTAACTTATCTCCTTACACTTCCCCAACGGCTCAGGTAATCCATTAGTGCAGGAACGATGGAAAGTAATATCTTATTGGACTGAAATGCATTCATATGGTGCTGAGCGGTGCCTGGAAGGTGTAATCTTCATCACTCACCTCACATCCTTTTAACGTTGTCTGAGAGGCTTTCTGTCACTGCTGCAGAAAAGGAGGATGTCTGCCTTTTAGTGGCCTACCCACCTATTACTGAGTTCATCATTAACTCAGCAGAGCTAAAAAGCACGCACTCCAGGCAAACATCCACTCTGTAAACGTTTCTCCCCATAATTTTCCCCCCCTGTTGTCTTTTCTTGGAGAGCGACGGGAGGAGAAAAAAAATGTGTGAACTCTGACCTAGCTAAAGATGTTACACTCTTGCCATCTTTTCTAATAGATACACTGGTCAAAATATGCAGTTTGCACACCGGGTGACACTGAAGGCATCAACCCAGAAGTGAACAGCAAGATAGAGTGGGAGGAGAGACAGAAGGTTACAGATCAAGGGAAAGAATGAGGGAGGGAAGGATGGTGATGGGAAACCAGGCTGTGTTAAGGACATCCTGTGCGAGTTGTACCCCATCGTGTGCCCACCTGGCCTTCAACAGATACCTCTGTCAGCTGACACAAAATGAACCTGGGAGTGGAGATAAGGCAGGCCTGAAGGGTTTGTTACTTGAAGCCATTTTGAAGGTTTTCGCTGTTTTGTTGAGTTTGTGTGATAGAGAGATTCATTATGTTGCAGAGATAAACATACAGGCCATTTGGGTTGCTTTACTCAAATTAGTCTATAGGCCATTCTTTAACTCACTCATCCTCTCTTTTTCTTCAAAAGCTCTTTTGGCTCGTGATAGAAAAAAAAGACTAAAAGCCACAATTGAAACCAGATGAAAGAGGACATGAGTGAAGAGCGCATGTCGTGTCAGCGTCTAACTTCCACTCATTATCCAATAAGAGAGCAGCAGTGTCAGCGTCCAACTTCATCCTATTATCCAGTGAGGGAGCGGCATGTCAGTGGTGCCCAAAATACTCTGGGGACAGGCAGACATAAACAAAGAGCAAAGTTTAGATTCACAATCACACACACAGAGGCAGATTCAAACAGGAGTCTGTCCCAGGCCTTTTTAGTGAAACTCTAGAGCGCAGCAGCTCCAGGCGTGGTATGCAGATTGTAAACACAGCCGTGAGGAGGCAGAGACAAGTAGAGGAGGATCTGCTCTCCCCACTCTGCATTCTGTCTACAGGCAAGAGCAGGACAAACTAGCAGAAGCATTACATTATCTGTAACATATTGCACAACTGACATTCACACATATATTATCCAAACAGAAATTTAAAGTGATAATCTTTACGATTTTCATGAAATGAAAACCCAATTTTTGATACTATTTATGGTTGTCATTGTTTCTGCATTAGCCACTCAGTGTATTTACATTCTGTAATTACTTTTCTATATAGTAGTTTTCATTGTTAGTGGCGGAGTCTGCCATTCCTGCCCAGGATTCAAATTGCCGACCTAGGTGTACGCGTTTGTTTGGTCGCGCGTAAACAGATACATCAGCTGCTCTTCTGTTGTATTTCTGTAGACAAAGTAGCTGCTCATGGACTGTTGGCTGTAGCATTAAAGTTAACTTGCTGTTACCATGGTAACCACAAGTGTTGCTAAATCAACCAGGACTGAAATTACAGCAAGAATTACAGCTTTAAACAAATTATAAATTAGCCACAAACGCATTAATAGATGCTATTATAATACCATCTATTGTTGCAATGACAGTCATAGCTAATTGCTACAAAGTAGGGTAAAAAAGAAGAGGGCTGGTTTTATAATGTAATTCTATCTAAGAGATTTGTCCTATTGTGAGACAATGAGGTGTGCTCCAGGATATAACAGCTGCACCCATGAAGCACGCAAAGTTCTGTACATGACAGTATAACAAATGGCCCCAACTCATGCGTTTCCACCTTGGACAATTAGGAATATGTTTATGCTTTGGCAGATGTAGTGCATAGCTATGTCATGTTAAACCACAAGCTGTGCAAAAAAAAAAAAGTTTTTTAGCACAGCTTGTGCTAAACCTGTGCACGACATGTTTGACCTATACATGCTTTGTAATCTCAGATTTGCAGTAGTATATTGGTGAAAAGCTTTGGTGCTCTGTAAATTGATACAGTTGGAAGATTGCAGTATTTTCTTTTATATTTTATATTTATATTATACATATATATGCAAAACACAATGTAAACTATTCAATTCTTTTGTTTTGATTGCTGAGTGTTTATTTTTGAGGTGCAGACAGCCATAGGCTATTTTCAAATTTAAGACAGGGCATAAGTATTCCACTGCATTCTTTCATTCATTTGAGGAGGAACTTATTCTTAAGTTATTATAAGAAGTTATTTATGTAATGTGAATAGTTGAGCCACAATACGGTCCTAGATGAATTTATAATTGTAACCATCTGTGCCTTATCTAATTTTTTAATTATCATTATTATTATTATACTGTATGTTTTGTTTTATTTTATTTAAATCTAGTATTTACCAGTACAAATGTTTGATCTTTCCCCCGCACATGCACATTAGGTTCAGAATGACACACAGAGAGAACAGTTCTGAATGTACGTGTTGCTTTTCCAACTTCCACAGATAATCTGGTAAACAGAGAGAGGATCGTTTGTATGGCATTGCTATGTAAAGCCTGTGTTTCTCATTTCTCTGTCAAAGTTTCAAAGACACATGATTTATTGTGATATTTTACAGACCAGCAAAAACAGAGAGCAAACTGGAAACTTACATCACATGTAAATCATGACTTCCAAAAGTGGAACCATTTGTAGCATAAAAGCTGTTTAATAATACAGCAACTTCAACTTTTTAACACATCCTAATGTTGAGCAAATAATGATGATGGTCTATTAATGCAAGAACCTCAGTGTCTCACAGATTTGCGGGGAGAGAATGTTGCAATCCTCACAGAGACTTGAGAAAACCCAGCGAGGTGCTCAGACTTTATTGGATTTGTTCTGTGGTTGTCAGGGGGAATTTCTACAAAAATACTTGAATGTCCTGAGGAAGATTTTCAGTTGGTCCCAAAAGAGACTTTACAAAAGAAAAGACCATAAAATCCTTTCAGAGAACATTCCAGCAACAATATCACAGTCTGCTAGAGCAAGCCAAGTTTATAGCTCTAATATGAAATGTTGGAGATGAACGAATTTACCCAAACACACACACACACACACACACACACACACACACACACACACACACACACACACATAGCCCTGGAGAGAAATTCATGGACATGAAATTCCAGTTTACTGGACTGAAAAACATATAAATTAAATGCATTATAAAAAGATGTTTCATTGACTTTATTATGGGCACAGAAGAGTCAAAGTGGTATTAGAACAGTTCCAAGAATTCAGTCACTCGCTCCCAAGCGTCAAGTCTGTTAAGGCAATATCTGGGACTGGGAAGAATTAGGAATGGAAACACTGTGCCCTCCTGGCCAAAGATGCACACTGCAGCCATTTATGTAGGCTCATATAAATATATAGTCTTCAATCTTTCATATCTAGGTTAGCTATGCAATACATTCTAATATATCTATAATCTATAATCTAGTATATTGTGTCAATACTTGCATAGCAAATCAAGAATTGTAACCACATAATGATTCAACTTAATATGATTACCTCATAGCTGGCCTTGTTTGATGTTGCTATGAGAGCTTTGCCCACTGACTTTCTTATACATGTATATAAATGTATATTGACTTCAGACAAATCTGAGCAGCCTACATATAATGTCCAAAGAGATATCACATAATGGAAATTAAATAAATATTAATTAAATATATGCACACAGTCTCCATATAAAGAAAAGTATGAGGGTTTTTTGAGACAAGTTAACTGAAAGGAAAAACTTTCATTAGCATTTGGCAAACCAATACAGACTACCAAACACTCTGACATAAACCATGTCAGGTGTGTTGCTGTAAAGAATGGGGTACTTGGAGGCTGAAGAGGTTGACTTTAATCCTACAAAATGTGCTTAAATATCCCACATACACAAAACAATATAATATTTATTTTACCTGTGAATAAGTTTTCTATTTTCATGTTTGTAAGCAGCATGTAACTATAGCACTGTATTTTAAGTTACTGCTAATGTAGATCTTGTGCGTGTAATCCCAGTGTTAAATGAATGATGGTGACCATACTGCTTCCTGAGTTTAAAATGCTGAAGGTGTAGCACACCAGAGACATTCAGTACAGAGGATGTTTTTATTCCCCTTTTTTTTCAACAGATGAATCACATTTGTAGTTTTAAAGTAGTAATGTGCAGAAACGGGTTGTAAAATTGTATTGTATGTTTGCTTTTATGCGTGATGTGATGATTTTTATAATTAAAAATTGATCTTTATTCAATGTCTTGATGAGCTCAATAAATTAATGGATAGGTTCACATTACGTGTGTTTAATACAATACTCATATGCTCATATATACATCTTAATAGTTATCGGTCGCTGTAACCATTCCTTGTGTCCATACTGTCCATGAAGAGATCCTGCGATGCAGGCAATGAGGGAATTTCCCTTGATACCCATTTGATTTGACTAATAACTCAGACCGCTAAATCCTCGTATTAACTAACTTTAGAATGTATTTTTGCACAGATTGAGGACTGTGGATTTATTCCCAATCACTTAAATCGGAATTGCGTTAAGAGGGGATCTCATCACAGCCAGTATGGACAGGAAGAATGATTACAGCGACTAAATATTCTTTCAGTGCACATAAAATAGTACATTTTCAAAACAGTTTTGTTTTAAAACACACTTTAAAATGTGAATGCATCCTTTAACTTCACATCGTACTACCAGCCCCAGCAGTGGATGCAATTATTGCAACTGTTCAAGGGCTGTATCGTGTTTGAGAGGTCTATTCCTGTCTTAGAATCGTTCAAATAAAGTTATAATGTAGCATTGCGCTTTAGTTGTCTGTAATCTTGTCAATTATGTACATGCCAGTTCAATATACTGTTGAAACAAAACCACACCACAAGGAAAAGTGGTGTGGTTGCAAAATGTAGTTGCAACTTTGATCTTTCTATAGATATTTTTTCAATAGATAACAAGTAAGGTTAGAAATGATGATACAGTATTTGTACTCAAATCCCAAAGTACCGTTTGTGTCTATGACAGTGATGGACAAGCCTAAACATATTTATTACTGCTGTGCAATATACTCTTTTCAGTTTAAAATTCCCTATTTATTGATATCTATTACTGCTATGCAATATCCTCCGTCTCATCATAATCTTAAGAGGCTACACTTGACAGTTCATGCACTATTACTTTATACCGTATTATTATCATCAACCGGTAAAGCCACTTTGTACTTCACACTTATTTATATCCACTTGGTACTTAATTTATCTGATCTGTATTATAGTGTATTATATTTTTTGCTTAGTACTTCTACTCCTGTGTGCACTGACGTGACAGTGAGCAGCTGTAACGAAAGAGTTTCCCCTCGGGGATCAATAAAGTATTTCTGATTCTGATCTGAAAGCATTATTAGCCAAGACATGCTCACCTGACAAGGGTTTAATTACAGCAACAATAAGCTAGTTTCCACTTGCTTTATCAAGGCATCTTAAACAAACCCCTCCATAAACCTGCTCAGGACACCATCTGGACCAGCTGCCTGTCTCCATTCACTTTCTCCAACCTTCTCCGAGCCTTCATTGGATAAACTGTCAAGCTGAGCTGCAGACGAGTCAACAAAGCCAGAGGAGGGTCGGCCGGGGGGTAGGGCCTGTTTACTATATATCAGATAAAGCCTGTTTGGTTTGTTGATCTTCCATGACTGTCACCTGGACTGTGCGCGGTGACAATTTAAAAATAGTTAGTTTATTGTTAGTATGGAAGAGAATCTCGTGTTTGCAAATGATACCTCCTGCCTTGGAGCAAATTTTTTTTAAAAAGCAGTCAAAAAAGAGAGGTCGTTTGAATAAACAGGACACTAAAATAAACCTTATATTTGGTACATTTCAATGAGTTATCAGGTTTCTAGAAGGTGTGGGAGACAGCAATTAAGATCGAGACAGGTGCAGGTCAGCAGATAGCAGGTTGGTCAAGACCTGTCTGTTCTGCAGAATATGATGTCAAAGACAACAATCAATTCCAATTTATACTCTCAGTAGAGCTATCAAGGCCTACATGCTTTATTAATTAGTTCAAGTTGTACATAATAATTGTTTCTTTTTCTGGTGATGATTTTAAGGACTCAGTTTGCCTTACAGTCTCATTACCACCTGCAACTATACTTGACTAGGTTTTGGTATTCTGCAGAAGACTGTTATTGTCCTCTCTTACTCACCAGTTCAAGCAGTTTAAACAAAATAAAATTGGATATTTAAGATATTTTGTAACTTTTTATCCAGTGTATTTTCACTGAGCATGATCGCTCTTTTGCAGGAATGTGCTGCTCCACAAAAAGCTGCCCAGTACTATCACTTTCTTATGTGTTACTAACAAGTCTCTGATATTATTGGAGAGATTGTTGGTCCAGTAATTACCCCCAGTAGTGGAAAGTAACTAAGTACATTTACTCAAGTACTATACTTAAGAACAAATTTGAGGTACTTTAGTATTTGCCATTTTCTACTTCTACTCCACTACATCTCAGAGGGAAATATTGTACTTTTTACTCCACTACATTTATCTGCTTTAGTTACTAGTTAAAATTAAGATTTTTACATATAAAACATATGGAGAGTTTATGAAATATTATGTTTTGTTATAAATTAAACTACCCAACAGTTTACAACACAACAGCAAATCTTCACAAATGTGAAGATTTTCTGCTTTTCCTATTAATGGAGAACATAATCAGCAGATTAATCCATAATGAAAATAATCATTAGTTGCAGTGCGATACAAAATAGTTTGTAATGAGCTCCACCTCAACCAATTATAACAGTAAAATCCTGCTTTTACATTAATGCATAAGTAATCTAATGATACAAGATATACAGTTTAACAGTCACAGGGGACATTTTTCTGCTTTGAGGACTTTTACTTTTAAGACTTTATCTACATTTTCCTGATTATACTTATATACTTTAATTATGTAACATTTTCAATGCAGGACTTTTACTTGTAACAGAGTATTTTCACAGTGTGGTATTAGTACTTGTACTGAAGTAAAGGTTCGGAATACTTCCTCCACCACTGATTACCCCTAAAAAAGCATTGAAGACTCATGACACTGTGCAGTAGAGAATTATAAAGCAGTTAGGTTTGCCTGAGCTAAAATGTAATGTGAAACCTTTAAAAACTCAAACTGTTGATTGAAGCCATTTTACGTGTTCCATTACTGCATTCATTAAAAAACACAGAGGTGAGAAAAGATTCCCTTTGTATTCTCAACATGTTGTGCAGGTTCCAATCTTACCACTGAGCGGCAGTGCTGTGTAACATGTACTGTTCCAACCACCTCTGCAGCTCAAATGAGGAAGATGTAGTGTTGTCTTGTGGGTAGGAAAGAGGTGGAGTGGAGGGCACCACAGAAGTCACTTGTACCAGGGTTCACACACTCTATGCTAGCGCTATTTACAGTAAAAAGCCATTAGAGGAATGCAATTTTGTCCATATTAACAAGGTACAACAAGCAAAAGCTCCCCGCAACAATGAACTAGCTATGAATAAAACAAAAGGGAACACACTAAGGGACGTTTCTGTAAAGCATAAACATACCAATGAAAACCTAAAATAAGCATAAATCTGAATTAATAATCATCAGGGATTCTAATAAAGAGTATTTGTCATTTTAGCTCTACAGTAAAGGAAGTATGGGGGACCAAAGCCGCTGCCATTTTTGCACACACAAACACATCTATCAGCTGGCAGAAGGACTGCCTACATTATACATGATGCCAATTTAAAGATTAACCATACACTGCTTAATTTTGTGAAAAATGTAAATTACATGTATTCATTTATTTTTTTAAATGTTTTGTTCTGTAGATAGATAGATAGATAGATAGATAGATAGATAGATAGATAGATAGATAGATAGATAGATAGATAGATAGATAGATAGATAGATAGATAGATAGATAGATAGATAGATAGATAGATAGATAGATAGATAGATAGATAGATAGTAATACTAATGCACTATAGATAGTAATGATACAAATGCACACCAAGTGTTGCTCATTTGCATCTCCCCAGTCCCCATCTGAAACTTGTTTTGTATTTTAAAGGGAATAAAAGACATCTACTATTCATCGGCTGAGGGAAGAGTTAGCCTAAAACCCTCTGTTGTTTCTCTCTTCAGTCCTCAAACACAAATGAGCAGTCAGATGGTGACATACTCAGAACTCAGACACACACAAACACACTCACTCTTTCCCATCCACACTAAAATAGAATTTGCCAGTAGCCATGTAGTGCTGCTGGTGGGGGCCATTTATGAGGCACATCATGTGGTAGAGTTGCATGTCGATGAAGATTCATCTCCCTTGACACAGGCTGACATAGAAAAGTATAGACATGATCAAAATAACTTATTATCTCTTATTCTGTCATATGGGCTTTGAAGTAAGTCAAACAAATGGTAAAGCTGTGAGCTTGACATGATTATGTAAATTGACTAAGATTTTATCATCAATGGGCACATTATCAGAGCATACAATGCTGGCGAGTTTTCAGTTGTAATTAATGCAATCTAACTATGCATGAAATCTGTTTTCCTTGAACAGACAACAATTCAACTCTTTAATCTAGCACTAGTTGGCACAGTATCAAATATTAGCTTTGGGTTAATTTGGGATATTTGTAACTACTGTGTACAGCTGAATTTGATTTAATACATTATTATTATTTATTATTTTTTCAGCAATGAAAGTTATGAATTTACACTTTTAAGAGCATTTGAGGATTGAGCATTACAAGAAGAGCCAGAGAATTACACGTAAGAAAAAAAATATCAACGCTAATATCTTTCAGCTAATGATCAGTTTCAGTGAAGGAAGAATATAGAGACAGAAATGATCCGTGCTCTTCCTACACCTGCTGGCTTCCCACAAGGCATCTGGAGGCCAGGGACACCTGTCATTGTTGACCTCTGACCCCAGCTGCAGCTCTGTGCTGGGGACACTTGAGATGCCCTCTGACAATGTATGGAACACACATGCAGATGCACACACACAAACAGGCACACGTGTACACACACAGAGAGAGACACACACACACACACACACACCTAATTACATTACCTGCAATAATGCAATACACTGACAGACAGGTGCTTTCATAGACTGAGTCAGAGAACACGCTGTCTGTGTGTGCTTATGGGTTTCCTCTTTGTTTCTCCTTTAAACAGCATTACAGGCATCTCCATATGTCTGAGACCCCTGTTGTTGGCTGACATTACAGCTTGCGTGTGTGCCATTCATGTATTTGTGTGCAAATAAACGGCCTATGGAAAGCAGAAGGCTGGAGGGTGTTATCTGTTCATGCGAATGTTTGCTGTTACAACAGAGCTCTGGCTTCTGTGCAACAACCAAAGGAAAATTTACTCTGACATTAAGATAACGCCATCTCTTTCCCTAACACACACACACACACACACACACGCACACACACACACACACACAAGCAGAAGCTAAGAGAGTAGACAGATGTGATGTGGACACAATCACTGGAGAGCACTCGCGGGAATATTGGGAAAAGGATTAGCGACAAGAGCACTAGTCAGGAGAGCTCTAAGACAAAGAACACGGGATAAAGTCGATCAAAGATGATGAAAGCTGTAATAAATTGAGCAAAGGATTTATCTTTTGAGTTAACAATACTACTGTAAGGTCACATACGGCCCAGTCTGATGAGGAGAATCACACCCGTCCACACTTATAATATGTGTAAAGTGTGACAGATGTGCCTGCCTGGTCTCAGGCCTCCAGCCTCGGAGAAACCAACCACCTAATCAGTCCCGCAAGCCTTCTGCAGTGGGCCATAAAATGCAAATATGCGCCACTCTGATACCGACCTACTGCTCATTCAGTCTCACAGAATAATACCAATCATAGATGGGGGCTTTTGATTAATTCTGAAGCAATAGTGGCTTAAAGTGGGACTAGTAGGTGTGACCGCTGGGGACAAGGCCCAGTTTGGATAAGAGATAAGCTTATCCAGGCATCTACTGTCGCACTGTATGTCAATCTGTTTGTAAGTTTGTGATCTAATGTGGGTATAACATCATTACCGACACCTCTGGCTGTGTGTCTGTGTTTGCGTGTGCGCATGTGTGTGAGTGAGATGACTGTTTGCAGAAGCTTTATCAGTCAGCGACACAAAGAGCTATTCAGAGCCCAGAGAGACACAACAAAGGGACAATTTACTGCAACAAAGACACCTCCATCCTGGAGGCCATGCTGGGTGCAAATCTGAACAAAAAAACCCTTCCATGAGCTGGCATTAAAACTGCAGACTGCCATGCAAAATTATAACCTCAGGTAGAGCAAGCCTTGGTAAATCAGAATCAGAATCAGAAATACTTTATTGATCCCCGAGGGGAAAATCTTTTGTTACAGCTGCTCACTATCACGTCAGTGCACACAGGAATAGAAGTACTAAGCAAAAAATATAATACACTAATAGGGAAACAATGACAAAGTTAAAGGGCCAGTTCATCCAAATTACCAAAAAAAGCATATTTTTCCATTTATCCTGGACAAATTAAACTAAAACAATCTACATAGGTAGATACCACTATAGCTAAATAAAATGTGTCTTTTGTAATTTGGGTGAACCAACCCTTTAATCATACAGAGGAATGATGATATAATGGTATAGACTGTACTAATCTGACTTTATTACCACTGTTTGAGTCTGGTGGTTTCCACTGAGAAAGTAGGTCGACAGCACCTCTGCCTGATGACATCTTTGAAATACGAAACCAGTGTGGAGAGGCACACAGGAGGCGTACTTCCTGTATGCCGAGATAGGATTATAAGAGATGGAACACACCAAATGAATCCCAGAATAGAGTCATCACAGCTGATGGATAGGTCTGTCAAACAGGATGAGCTGATCAATGCTTTCTGCCCAACCCTAAAGAGTGAGACTGAGAGAGAGCCCTGAGTCAAACAGAGTAATCAGCCACACAAAAAGAAATGCAGATTACCTGTTGCTATGGCGACTGCAGCTGCAGTGTGACAGCCATCCACTCAGACAGAGACCTAAACAGAGCTAGCTTTACAAGTACAGTGTTTTCAATATTTGTGTTCTTACATTTACATTTATTCCCCATGTACACTATACGCCCCAGTGTGCATGCACAGACAATACAGCTAAATCTAAAGGTGAATGCAAATGTTGCCGAACTATGCACAGGTTAGTCATTTGGATAGATGTGCCACACTCTGTATGTGGCAGGGCCAGCTGGGAGTCAGAGAACTGACCCCCTTACCACTTACCACCAAACCCGCCTCCACCCCACCCACCCTGGCTGACCCCCTCCCCCAGCCCATCATCGTCAGATACCAGCAGCTGGCAGCCTGCCCCATTTCACTCCCCTCCAGCACTTACTGGGCCTGGCTAATCACTGGTGCTCAGCTCCAGCCGTGGCCACCACACCTGCCCCTCTAACTGGTGGGACTGTCCCATCTGGGACCTTATGATGGGGAATTTCTGGGGGGTGTCTTCTTACTTCCCAAAACAGCTCAAGGTGCTGTGAAACGCGAGAAGGAAATCAAGACATCAGTGATTGGAGTCAAAATCCTGTCATTGATGAGGTTCATGATGTGTTAAAGCTAAGGGAATGTAAAGTTCTCATCACCAAAACATTTGTACATGCAGGAAAGGCTTTGTAGCACTAATGTAACAATGGTAATGATAATGTATGAGAACCAAAACCTTCCTGGTAGACACTTGGCAGACTCCCAGCAGTCATAACAACGAAACTTTATAACATTTAGTCTAAAAATATTCCCTGAGTTTTAGGTGAGGTTAGGAAGCTGCCATTGCTTTTGTAATCAGGTGCTTTTGATTTTTTTAAAAAGCATTGTATAGGTGACAATGCAGGGCGGAAAGCTGTGTGTAGTTTGTGCTGAGATAAGCCCTCATCATTAGTAGCAACCAGATGGTACGTTGATCATGCACATTGCTTTGCTACTCTGGTATTTTTCCTCTTCATTAGAAACCACATTCACACACAGAGACAACAATGATTTATTCAGCTTCAATACTGAGAAAGAGAAATGATCCGTGTCTGTTGATGTTACACAACAATAGCGTTCACACCGAAGGAACTGGAATAACACAATAAAATCTATAACTGCAGCTTTAACTGGGCCTTTTTGTACAAACAACAAGTGTTGCTCATTTGCATCTCCCCAGTCCCCAGCTGAAACTTGTTTTGTATTTTAAAGTGAATAAAAGACATCTACTATTCATCGGCTGAGGGAAGAGTTAGCCTAAAACCCTCTGTTGTTTCTCTCTTCAGTCCTCAAACACAAATGAGCAGTCAGATGGTGACGTAGGCCTACTCTGAGACACACACACACACACACTCACTCTTTCCCATCCACACTAAAATATAATTTGCCAGTAGCCATGTAGTGCTGCTGGTGGGGGCCATTTATGAGGCACATCATATGGTAGAGTTGCATGTCAGCTCTGAGTTCAGAACAGACGATCTTCTTTGACACGCGCTGACATAGAATACTATATTTAGCTGCTGGCGTCCGTGCGTAAAGTGACGCCGGCGCAGACGCACGCGCAATGGTTGTGGACTGAATACTGACAGGCACAAGCCCAAGCAAACTGTGGCACATCATGTGGTCTGGTAATGTTTAAGTTTTAATGAAAACATTTATGAGGAGACATTCTCCTCATAATGTGACATGGCGAGTTCTTAGACTTCCTTCCTTCTGATCTTGCAGGACTTTGGTTGAGTAAGAAGTCCCTGATTAATCTAGATTCTGTTCGAGGTTGATTGGGAAGTAAAATGAAATAAATGGCTCTATAAGCTTGTGGATATGCTACGTCAGTTCATTTCAAAATATTATAAAACACTCAACTTTGCATTAATGAAATGAACAATACAATAAAAACATGACAACTATGAAATAATTTCAGCCTACATAACAGCCCTGTACTCTGCGCATGAGACTATAGAGCAAGTAAAAGGTCATTACAGACTCATTACTGAGAAGCAGACTCACTACAAGTCTCTACAGGAATATTAATGACATTTGTAATTATGCTCACTGTGTTACTCAGACAAGTGTAGGCTACTTCCTGGGGTTTGCTGAGGGTGTAGGCCTACTGCACTTTATGAATAATGAAAACATGACGTAAACAATGCGGTCCTCTATGCAGCTCGGGCTCGAGGCTGGAGGCGGGCGCACCGAGCCGTGATGCAGTCGTGACGTAGATTCACTCGGGGATCTTTAATCCTCTGCCGCAGCAGCACAACACCGGTAACCAGAGGAGGGGGTAGCACGGTCGGACAGGAATGGACCACACGGCCTCGGCTAGACTACTCCTTGGCCGAAATAGCTCGGTCTTTAGATATTATGATAATATCACCGAGTAAAACAGAGATTACGACTAGAACGAGCCGACTGCTTGCACAGGCCAGACCCCCTCCTCACTCTCTGCCTGTAGCTAACAGCCTATGTAGACATTTTTCTATTAAAGAGAACTCATTTAGAAACGGTGGTCAAGATATTTTCAAACGCATATATTTGCTTCATTTAAAGTCGAATTCGGTATCTTTAAGCCGGCTGACGGACACTACGCCTCGTGCTGCCGGTTTCCTGCAGCCAGTTGCGCCCCGGTTCGCCCTTCAGTGGCGTCGCCGCGTCCCCGCTGTTCCTGTCAGCTGCTGCGCATCAGCAAAACATGCAGGATGAGCCTGTGGGGGTGACAACCACACAATTACCCCCGTCAACCGAGGAAAAGGACAGCAACAGCAGCAGCACGGTCAGCAAATCCGGGAAGCAACCGAACCAACCCGACAACCGCGACAGCCTGCTGATCTCGTTCACGCCGGATTATAACCATCTAAACCAGAACATAGGCTAGCTTTTCCAGATTTCGATCGAGATCATTTTTGCCCGACGCAGTCGATCTGTGACCTTCAGCACAGCCGAAAAATACATCAGCAGTTAAGTCAGCACACTGAGTTTAGCCCCACAGACTCGCCCCCACCCCAGAGACATTTCAGTCACCTGCCGCAGAGGCAGCCCTTCTCTAAGCCCGAGCACAGCGCTGCTGATCCCTGCGGCTCTCCAGTGGAAGAGGCTGAAGCCGATGCTGCGTCGCCATCGCCCACTTCCGTAACACCAAACAAGATCCAGATGGACTCCCCCATCGCCCACCATATAAATGGCAATGGCAGCAGCAGCACCGGCAACATGTTGTCCGGAGGTCTCGGCGCCGCTTTCCCGAACCTCTCCACCCAGGAGATGCAGAGCGCCAGCGTAGGCTCGTCTTCACCTTCCCTCCCCGGATTCGACACCCCGTGGTCCGTCCAGACCAGTTCCTCGCCCCCTCCCGCACCCAACTCCATCAACCCCATCCACGCGAACGCCATTAACCAGATGCCCAACACGGACTCTGACAACAGCTTCTACCCAGGTATCCCCTCCTCCATCAACCCGGCCTTCTTCCAGAGTTTTTCGCCAGTGTCAGTTAATCCGTGCGCCGGGATTAATGTGCAGGGCTTCAGCGGTCCTTTCTCGCCCCAGATGAACGTCCCTCAGCAGGCGCAGAGTCGCAGGTCCCCGGTCAGTCCCCAGATGCATCCCCAGCAGGGCGCCTTCCTGCAGCAGAGGAACAACTACAACCAACATCAGGTGAGCTGCTATAGGGCATAAATCACATGAAGGGGACACAGAAGCTCTCCTATCTTATGCACCCATCTTTTAGTTAGTATTCCCACCTTTAATGACCAAAAATAGGCCTCAGGCTCCATTCTTTTTTAGCCTACTTGAATCATGATGTTCAACCACCAGGATGTCCTTAGGTTAGGGGGCATCTTGTGACTCTGCAGAGATAAAGCCCAGCCTTAAGAGTTCTGTGTGTGTGTTTGTGTGTGTGTGTGTGTGTGTATTACCATAGTCTTTGAAGGACAAATAGTCTTTTTTTTTACTTCGTAATGCATTTGTCATGTCCTCTGCAAAGGCTGCAGTCACTACTCTTGAGGCAAAGGGAGGGAGGGGTGAACAGGGGAACAAGAGAGCAGCACTGAATCTAGCTGTTGTTCTCTCCTGGAAGCTGGCAGTGGGATGCAGTCACATGGCACTGGACCATCCCTGTCTTGTGGTTCAGTCAGTGGGAGTACAAAGGCTTGCAGGGTTTGGTGTCCTGAATAGACGTTTATTTTGGTGAAATTAAGACATCTAGTATCTTGATAGTGTGTGTGTGTGTGTGTGTGTGTGTGTGTGTGTGTGTGTGTGTTGGCAGGCAGTTAGGGGACTCCAGGAAAGACCAGTAATAGCAATAGAGGCTTACATGAAGGTTGGGACTATGCAGTGGTGTTGGGGCCTATGCGTTTGCAGCCTTCAGCTTCAGGTTTCTCATGCGATGCACATTGGGTGTGTGTTTGCAAGCTAGTGTGTGTTTCACTGACCTTTAACCCCTTGCTTTGATTATGAGTACTATGTAAATATATTTTCATTAAACCCCCAAAGACAACCAATCCTGTTGGTCCCACAGTCATACACACATCCAAGGGATCAACACATTAAAAGGAGACTAATTTAATAAAATGCAGCATGTAGTAGAAAATATATTTGTTTTGTTACTGGTTTGTTGTTTGGTAAAATGCTTTTTTTTTTCAATGGCTCTTTTGTACACGAGTAAAACAGCTACTTGTAACATCATTCATGTCCGTCAGAGTTCTAAACCAAACTCTCTAGGCGTTCCCATTTTCTTTAACAGCACTCGCATTATCCTAGTTTTTTAAGCACGCCACTATCTGACATTCCATAGCTGTTTGCAGTTGATACAAAGACAAAAGGAAAAATTTAGATCACATTATGTATTGAGTGTGTGAGGAACAGAAAGTTGATTGTCCTCTGTGTTAGATTTTCACGTGAAAGCATGCAAGATTAAGCATGATGCGATCGGATGTATGATATGCTTAAGGTCCAGGTAGAGAGAGAGAGTGTGTGTAACTTACACTGGCGGTGTCGCAGCACACGGGATACTTAGTATTAGTCTTAAAGCCTTAAATCTTCTTATCTACCCACCCGTTACAGGAGCAGATCAAGCTAGGCTGTGACTGACAGGGAGAAAAGCAAGGATAGAAAGACAGGATAGGATGAAATGGAAATAATATATAATATATTTGTGGTATTTTATTTCTCTTGTTGTGAAGCACTTTGTATTTTGTTTTGATAAGTGCTCTATAAATAAAGTTTTATCCATCCATCCATCCATTTTCTACCGCTTGGTCCCGTTAGGGGTCGCGGGTGACTGGAGCCTATCCCAGTGACTTTGGGCCTTAGGCAGGGTACACCCTGGACAGTGGCCAACTCGTCGCAGGGCTTAAAGTTTTATTATTATTATTATTATTATTATTATTATTATTATTATTATATAGATACTAAAAATATACAAAAAGAACTACATGCCTTTTTTTAACCTTCCATCTTTTCACACCCTCTGTCCCCCTCGATGTGTGTGCAGCCCATGGTGAAGCCATCTCCCTGGGGCGGTCACCAGGGCAATGGCTGGGGCTCCAGTGGGATGTCCTGGGGCCGGGACCACCGCAGAGGGAGTGGCATGGGCGTACCTGGCTCCGTCAGCCACGTCTCGCCACTGAAGAAGCCCTTCTCGAGCAACGTCATCGCTCCTCCCAAGTTCCCACGCTCTGGAGGATCACTGGGGCCTAAGTCCTGGATAGAGGAGAACATGTTTCGCACAGACAGCAACAGCAACACTTTGTTGCCCCTGCAGGTAAATGTTTTGGGTTGTTACTGCTTTGGCTGGTGTGTGTTTGTGTGTGGGTGGGTTTTGTTTTTGCGTTACTGTGTGAGAATCGGTGGCTTTAAAGGTGGGAAAGAACTAGTAACAGAGGCATACCCAATCATTTGAATCAGAGATTGGACAAAGGGAATGATGAAGAGGTGTGTATGTGTGTGTGTGAGAGAGAGAGAGAGAGAGAGAGAGAGAGAGAGAGAGAGAGAGAGAGAGAGAGAGAGAGAGAGAGAGAGAGAGAGAGAGAGAGAGAGAGAGAGAGAGAGTTTCAGTTGAGATCCCTTCATGAAATAGAAAATTAAAGGGAATAAGAATTTTTTTATCAATAGAGAGACTGAAAGCAAAGGATTCTTTAGACAAACATGGCAGTGTGTAGATGTACATTCCCATAAAAGGGCCAGTATTGTAAGCATTTCAATCAGATGGGAGGAGTTGTAAATGATGCAAACAAAATTGCGTCGACCTTAATGCATTTCATTTTCGAAGGTTTTGAATTATACACAATATTGTACAACATGTACACAACACTTGTCAACAATATATATCATATCATATACTAATAATCAAATAGACACTAGTAGTAATTATGATTATTTGGGCAGGGAACAGTATTTAACTAGTTTGAGACTCATCTAACTGATTTCTTTTCTTTAATTATGTTTAATTTATCTTTAGTTGCTTTTAACAGTGTTGGTAATTAGACCAAAATGAGGTTTTAATTCTCATGTAAAAACAGTCAGTCAGTCACAGGCTGGTGAGGCTGTATGTTAGAGGCTTTCACTGTTACATAAGAATAACTGCACTGACTGTCTGTTACTGTACTCAACAGTGTATTTCTTCATAAAAAACACTGACTGTACCACAGAGTATAGTTTATAATGCAGTGTGTTTCTTAAGGACACATATTTAATACTCAGTAAAACTGCAAACTTGGTTAATTAAATACATTCATTCATTCTAAGAATAATGGCACATTTTAATGATCTCTAACAGAAAAGATATTCATTACTGTGACTCATTCAGACTAAAATAATGATATCACCTAAATAATGGTGTCATCAAATGGTATTACTGTTGCTATGAGCTCAAATTATTAGTGATATCAGTGCCAAGAAGTACAACGCTTCCTATTCCAGGAAACAGGCTTGACTCCATGGATTGTTAATTTCCATAAACAGTCTCAGACCCAGAATTTTTCAGATTCCAAGTCTTTTCCTTCCTTCCCTTCTGTTTAATGTTTGGCAGTCAGTGACACATCTCTGCTGTGTCATGTTTTAGACATCACGCAGAGGTAGGCTGAGGAAGATAGGAGAGAGTCACTGTGTAGTGTGCCTGTAGTCTGTCTTGACAGTTCTTAAAATTGTACAGCAATTTTCTACCTGTTGTTGTTTTAACACTACATTGTTAAAGTAAAAGAGAAATCCACCTAACACCATGATTCCCACAGCTGTACGCTGAACTTTTGTGTGTGTTACAATTTCCTCCCGATCCATAATGGCAGACAAGTAAAGTCTTTTTGCGGACACTCATCCAGTTCTGACTGGTGGCTTAAAGGGGAACCTCACCAGTTTTACACATCCAAAGTCTGTTTACAAGTGTTGGGGAGTGCTACTGCATATATGATGCATAAAGCCTGTTGTGGCTCCAGAGGGAGCTGTGCAAAGTTTGATAAATTGCCTCAAGTGATGTCACTGTTGGGGCTGAAGACTACAAGCTTGGACATGAAAAAAATCTGGTGGTGTGTGTGAGCTTACCAGTAGCCCGCTCCTCATCTCTGCTTGAAGCCAGCAGCTCGATGCTACATTAGCGGCTAATAGCATAACACACACCCAAATCTGTGCAGTCAAGTTAATGGAGTCAAGGTTCATTGTGGGTAATGTAGGTGCCAGGTTTTGACAAGGTAGAAGAATGTATGGAATAAAAAAAGACGATATGTCTGGTTCTGCTGCAAAGATTTTGATCCTTCTTTTCAAACTGTCCTTCATGAGTCCGACATTGTTGTAGGACTGCGATGCTAAATCATTGGAGTACTCATTTAAGTCCTTCTGAAAATGTTGGCCTGTCATGAAAATTACTCATTGACTAATAGACCAGTGGACAACTCAGCTCTTTTGTTTTAAACAGTCAGTTCACCCAAATTGCCATAAAAGTCCTATTGTCTCATCTGCCTTTAGTCGTATCACGCAATACAGATAGTTTTGGATTTATTTGTGTGATATCTAATTTGAGTTTTCTGCTGTTAACCCTTTACAATGTTGAAACACTACATTTTTAATACATTTTAGAATAAAAGGCACACTGTCACCTTGTATTGATGTGATAATCAGAGAAAGATATTTCCAAATGTGGAATAGTTAAAATAAAATGTATATGCATGGCTAGATAATATTAGTGGTAAATGAAAAAATAAATCTTCTTGTGATTTAGTTGAACTCACCCAATAGCAGTGGATGTGAAGCCAATTTCAATGTCTGGCAACCTGTTTTAATGATCCCCTTATCAACATCTTTTAAACAGGTAATGCAGTGATGAAGTAGATGTTAAGTTACTGGAGTTACCGGATTATATTTACATTTTAGTTGTAATTCTATTCTATGCCATCTAATACAACTTTTCATTCTCCATTTTATGAATTACTGTCACTATTGCACTAAACTAATAAATGGGAAAGCAAGCCAAAAGCAGAAGCATGAAGAATTGACCTTTACTCTGCCACTATGTTGGGTGTGGAAATAGGTATGCTAGTCACCAGAATATTACCATATGAGTGTGCCATAGTTTCTGCTATCTCACTGGCCCGCTGATGAGCTCACAACCTCCATCTCAGCTCTCCGGCTAAATGCCACTCCTGGTTTTGGTTTCCATTCTCTCTCCGTCTGTCTCTGGGAACAAGTCCAGAGATCCTGGGGAATCCGTCCTATAGGCCACTCACAAATGTACCTTCAGACCCCTGAAGTGAATAAATACGGAAAGAATGTTAATCCAAGCGTGAGCTACTCACTCTCTTAAATCTCTTACGTGTTAAGCCAAATACCCACATTTCAGAGGCTTTATTATTTACCAGCCAAATCACCAAAGTGTAAACGTGAGGAATTAGACACGCATCGTGACGTGTGTTTGTTTTGTCAGCTCTGACTCTGGATGATATGAAACCTCACACCTGTGTTTCTCAGGACCGCTCCAGAATGTACGACAGTCTGAACATGCACTCCCTGGAGAGCTCTCTGATTGACATCATGCGAGCTGAGCAGGATCCGATGAAAGGTAAGTTTCCCTTTCTATCTATGTTTGGTGAGGAGGCCTGACATCGCGCAGGGAAGCAACGGGCCCATTGCTCCCAGAGCTGTGTTGTTTTTCCACACACAAGCTTATTTTTCTCCCCCGCTGAGAGCTTAATACTTCTGCCACCAGCTGCACATTTACATGACCTTCCAGCTCTGATCCTGTTGCTACTTAACCTGGGCAGCAGGACAGAGCTGAGGAAGGAGTGGAGGAGAGAGAGGAGACAAATGATGGCACTTTTCTTTGCCGTGAATATCGCTAATTAGTAATTAGAGATGATTAGAGATGTTTTCTGACAGAGCATGCATGTGCATATCACAGATGACTTGGAATTTTTTAACTAGAAGATGTATAAATAGTCCTGGGTTTCTTTTGAATTATTCCTCGTGGTTTGCCAGTAGCAAGCAGAGAATGTACTGTAGTGTGACACTGTCCTGGCCTCCTGGGCTCAGCTGCTGGACAACTAGGAGCAGTGTCAAATAACCGTCCTTACCCTCCTCTCCTAGAGATGGCTGCTTGTAGCTCATTTACAGCCTCACAGGCCAGCTACACTTGAAGCGTGACCCAGAAATAACAACACCGGTAAAACCAAACCATGCATACAGTCGTTATTTGTTGGCATATGTGTAGAAGCACCAAAATGGTTATTTGTTGTCTCCATTAAGACCCTGCTAAAATCAGGACTCAACCTGTGCCCTCCTTTCTTGGGCGAGTTTCTTGTTTTTCCTGCCGGAGCAGATGGAGAGGACATGGGCCAGCATGCACAGCAGAGAGAGGGGGATCTAGACTAATTTTAGATGTGATTACACTTTCACACGCTGTGTATGACAGCCAAGAGAGGAGACGAGAGGGAAGGAGGGCTTGCAAGGGTGGGCTCTGCCATTTATAGCATTGCCATGGCTAACACAACATCGTACAGTATTCTGACTAGCAGCTCCAAAATAATGGCAATACAATTGTAGTGCTTATATTTAAAAAAAAGTTTTTGTCTTTTGCTTTAAAAAAAAAATGCAGCCAATGAAGCTTGAACGCATGCAACTTTTTTTGAATCCCTGTGTCATTTTTAGTATTGGTGTGTAAGTGCTATTTAACATTTAAAGCAGCAGTGTAGAATTTGAACATTTCTGACTTTGGTGCCACCCAGTGGTAGAATCGAAAAAGACACTGACAGACAGCAATACACACCCATGCCCTGACAGTGAGAAAGAATAGCTCAATAGCAACACACAGTCTATACCTATTTTCCCTGATATTGTCTCATTTTTCCACGAACAAAATCGTATCTATAATGTAAAAGATGCTATAATCACATTATTAAAATCTACACATAGGGGCTTTAAAAGGTGTCAAAAGGAGTCAAAGGTGACTTAACTTGACTCTCAACTTACAATCTAACTAAAATATGATTGAAATTATGGATGCAACTAATGATTATTTTCATTGTTGATTAATATGCCAATTATTTTCTTGATTCATCTTTTGGTCTATAAAATGTCAGAAAAAAAGTGAAAAAAAAATGTCCATCATAATTCCCCAGAGCCTAAGTTGACATTTTCTAATTGCTTGTTTTGCCTAACTAACAATCCAAAACTCAAAGATATTGTTTAAAAAACTATAAAACTGGAAACTTTCAGAGTCTAATTCTTGGAGCTGAAAAGGAAATGATCCGTTTTGTCCAAAGACTCCAATCTAACTGTTTTACTGTTGACGGAAACAAAGTGTTTCATTCAGCTAAGTTCACTCTGTTTTCTCGTAATATCAGCTCAAGGTATCTTTGAGAATAGGAAGAGCTTTGTTCCTTTTGCTGACTGTAGTGCTCACTGTAGACATGTGAGAAGGCTGTTGTAACACATTCACAGGCAGTTTTATGTGTGTGTGTGTGTTTGTTCTCGCTCTCATGTCCACACATTTGCCTAGCCCTGTCCTCTCCATCTGCTCTGTGTCTCATCCCTATTTATGTGTGTGTGTGTGTGTGTGTGTGTGTGTGTGTGTGTGTGTGTCTGTTTCTCATGTCAGGCCGTGTGGGATGCCCTAACCCCGGGGCTGACGGCCTACTCATGCTCAATGGTAATTATCTCTTAGCACCATCTTCCTCTGTTGCGTATTTTCGGCGTTTCCATCCAGCTGTTTTTAATGCGCAAATTGAAAATGCGCATGGAGAAACAGTTCTCAGTGGAAGCATCATGAGAACTGTGTCTCCAGATCTCATGATGCTTCCGCTGTTACTCTTTAGATACACTCACCAGACTCACAGTGGTACAATAGGGTCAGAGTAAGTGACATGTGTTAGGGCTGTTGTAGAGAAGAGAATATCTGCCAGTATTTGTTAATTAGGTTTCTATTATTTTAAGAAATCCATACAGTATATTTGCATAAAGTGCCATTTGTCATCAAAATGTCTATGTAGTGCCACTCTGGGCTCTATAAGCATCATTGTATTTTATGTATTATAATGTTATCATCAGTGTAGCGTTTTCAAACTTCCCAATTGCCACTGGTGACTATGTGCTTTTTAAAATTAGTTTTTTAAATCCAACCTAAAGATCTACCATACTAATGTTTTTTGTTGGCACTCACATGAAAAGGAGTGTTTCCATTGTTATACTAAGTCACCTGACGATTTTGAATGCACCACAGACATGACTTTGTTACATCCCTTCATTAAAATGTTAATTTTCAGTGCCACTTAGAATAATTGTAGCCCTGCAGACTCTTTTTCTGCCTCACATGTGGACACACGTCATGCTGGTGTCAAAATAAAAAATCTTGTTTTATAACAGTCTCAATAGAACACAAATCTGGGTCAGACAGCATTTGAAAATAATTGCGTGCATGCTTTTTATTGTTTCTGGGGCTTGCTGTTTCCTCCTGAGACCCAGCAATCAGCAATTCATTTCTGTGCTGTGTTGGAGGCCGTTTTTGGCACATGTCATTAAGACCGAACATGTTGCTGAGATGAGCCTTGGTGTCCCTGACAGAGGACATCCAGGGCTTTTCAGTGATGTAACATATGTGGAGTTGGACCTTGATAAGTAAATTTTTCTGATTTTCCAAATGGCTTCCATCAGATCTGGTGCATTTTATGGAAAAAAGAAAGATAAGTTGTAGAAAGTGTCTAAGGAGTAGTTAAATGAGTTTTGAGAGGAGTGAAATTATTTTGTTCACCCGGGAAATGTCTTTGTATGGGTCATTTGTAGAGACAATAGGAATGTCTGTATATTTATTTTATGTGTTTTACTACGCAGTGTAGTAAATTACACATAAATGTGCATCTTCAGATACTTACTGTTTGTCTTGATGGCCACAAGGGATGTGTCCTGTTTTTTGTTTTTTTTTTTGCTATTATGTTTATTTTATCCAAAGGCGTGATGTAGGAAAAAATGATAAATCTTGTTCTGGGTCTCAGGAGGATGTAAGCTAAGCTCTGTTTAAAGTATTAAAAAGTCAATTTAGTGGACTTTTTTTTGTTATTGACAGCTTATTTGCCACTGACTAAATTGCTAGGTGGATGGATAATGAGGTCATGAGATAACTCTGCAGATTAAAGTCCATAGAGGTTACATGTACTTTTTGAGGATGTCTGTACAGCTGAAACTTGCACTCTGTACTTTTCTACATGCAGCCAGGAGCTATGGGAGACGCCGAGGTAAACTCAGCTTTCTACAACATGTCTTTTTCCTTGTGGCTTATTCTCTTGTGGCATGCTTTATTGCTTGAATGGATACCAAACTGAGACCATAAGTCTGGAGTCAGACTTCAAATTGTCTGTCTGTTTTTAAAATCAGGAACGCATTGATTTTTTTGTTTTGTTTGTGGTGATGTTATACAGTCGTTAAGTTTTTAAATTTTACCCAATAAATGATTGTTGGTTCGCTACCAAAAAATATAACAAAATGACTTCACGATTATATTGTTTTAGTATCCAGACATGCATGATGTCAAGGGTTTCATGTTTGGTCATGTTTATCTGAAGCACTATGGCAGTTGTGCCTCTGCTCTATGGAACCCCCAAGTGGGGGTAAAAAGACATTATGAAATAAAAAATCATATGGATAAATTGTCTAAAATATATAAATGAGCCAAATCATTTGTGAAACAATTGAAAAAATTATTATAACTCAGTTCATTATTATGAAATGTTATTTCATCATTTACTTACATGGGATATCATTTTTATTTCCCTATAGACATTCTTATTTCAAAATGCCCTTTTTCAAAGGCATTTTTCCCAATTAAACTTTTATTTCATGTCACTTTTCATAACGACGCATTTTATTTCATGAGGTGTCTTTTCATGACAGTGTTGTTGTCACCACCCCCCACCTTTCAGCCAATCACATGCCCCCTGCCTCTCATAAGCTAGCAAGCTCAAAAACTGCTACCAGATTCAGCCAGTTAGCTTCTGTTAGCTACAGCAACAACAATGCTAATGTTGTCCTGAATCAACCAATTAGAGGCTGCTGCTGTAAATAAATGCAGTACATAGACACAATATCTAAACCTATTTAGCTTTTACGCCTTAGCTTAACATGGCTGCACATACTACCTACCTAGCTGGCTAACTAGCTAAGCCAGCTTCTGAGCTTAGATTGTTGTTCAGCATCAAAGTGAGAAGCCAAATTTAGTAGGTGTTTTGATCTTCTCTGAGGAACATCTTTAGTTATTTTTTCAATTTTATTTGACCAGATTTGAAAACGGTCACAACTTTGAGTAGTGTTAACATAATGTTTTTTGTCTGATAAAGAAATAGCTTCTTTTTTTTTTTTTTTTTTTTGCTGTGCGTTAGGTGTATAGCAGATTTTTTACACAGAAGATACTGTTACCTCTCATTCCGAGTGAAAAGGAGTTCAATTAAATGTGAAAGTAGTAGCCTATTTGCTTTTATACTTTTGTGGCAGAAAATGAAGTGACATGTGTAATTTCTGGGAATGGAAGTGACACGCTCACATATGGGGACCTTACTCTCTTCCCATTAGCTTGCAGACCTGGGGACCCTTCTCCTTCACTTTAATGCTGAGTGATAAACCCACCCCACAACCCCGCCTAGTTAGCCAGCTAAATAAATAAAAGGAAATTTTAGTTTTCTGGCTAAATCTGAAAGCAGTTGTTAAGTGTGCTTGCCATGTCTTGTCATGAACAGTGACGTTTCTGAAATAAAATGTGAAATGAAATAAGTGTCATTGGGAAAAATGCCATTATTAAATAAAAAACAACTTTTGAAAAAGAGCATTTTGAATATAAAATAAAACATTTTAAAAATTCTATCAAAACTATATCGTCTAAATCCTATAAAACTCTGTTATTATGAAAATCAGAATGACGAAATAACATGACAGGAGCTGAGTTGTAATCAATTTTAAAACATATTTTTCTTTAATTTATATATGTGATAGAATTTATTCATATGACAATTTATTTGATAATTGTTTATTTATCTTTTTAATATTGAACACTTTGGGGGTCCATACTGCTCAACGATGTTATTAACTGCATTGTTCTACACAGCCTGCCTTTCCACACCCGCTTTATCTGCCACACTGCTCACGATTCTTAAAGGACGTATTTTCTTGCCACTGTCGCCAAATGCTTGCTCATTTGTTGGGTCTCTGTAAATAATATTATAAAGAGTATGGTCTAGACCTGCTCTATAGGAAAAGTTCAATGAGATAACTTCTGTTATGAAGTGGCGCCATATAAATAAAATTGAATTGAATTGAATTCCTTACTTTAAGCTGGTGCTTTGTTTCACAACCACTCAGCGTAACACTGCAATAAAAGCAGAAACATTATTTTATAGACATCCTCTCCTCTGGATTGTCCTTGTCATAGCAGAGATATGAATTTCCATAAACGAGCCGCAGAATACTTTAATTTGACTGGGTTTAGCTACATGTTTGTGATTTGTGTTTCTGCTTGTGTGTTTTTGTGTGAATGATTGACATTTGCTGTAGCCTTAACTGCCTCTTTCCTCCACCAGGCCGCTCCTCCCTCTTCCCTATTGATGATAATCTCCTCGATGATAGCCACGGCAACCAGGGTGTCCCAGGAGTCCTTGGCTCCCCCAACTGTTACCCCCACCAAAATGGGGAGCGCATCGAGCGCTTCTCCCGTAAGGTGTTCGTGGGAGGTTTGCCCCCTGACATAGATGAAGGTGAGGATAACTATAACACAGTGTTTCAGGATTGCATTCTACTCCCGCCCTTTGCTTCTTCTATTCTATCAACCGTGTTTCACCTGTCTGTTGTTTTTCCACTTTACCTCAGATGAAATAACCTCAAGCTTCCGCCGCTTTGGTCACCTGGTGGTGGACTGGCCACACAAAGCAGAGAGCAAATCCTACTTTCCACCTAAAGGTATTGACAAAAGCAGCGAGCCTCCATATTAAACATACATTTATGGATACTAAACTTTATTTGCATTGAGCTTGGATGCTGTGAAACTATCATTTGAATACTGGTAGTGCTCAGTATTCAAATGATGCCTTATCTATAAGCATATTTGTGTCTTTATTTGTATGTGTTTAATGCACACACTGAGTCTGTGGATGTGTGTGTTTCCTAGGATACGCATTCCTGCTGTTCCAGGAGGAGAGCTCAGTGCAGGCTCTGATTGAAGCCTGCATGGAGGAGGACGGGAAGCTCTACCTGTGTGTCTCCAGCCCCACCATCAAGGACAAGCCGGTGAGTTCAACAGCACCAGCTCACACTGAAAAGACACCGTGCTGTCATTTCAATTTTTTTGCTGAATGAAGAGAGAGTGGATTTAAAGTTGAATTTTTGAATCTTTGTTTCAGGTGCAAATTCGACCTTGGAACCTGAGCGACAGTGATTTTGTGATGGACGGATCTCAGCCCCTTGATCCCCGCAAGACCATCTTTGTGGGAGGCGTCCCTCGTCCCCTGAGAGCAAGTAATTATGCGTACTTTGTTTTTCCTCAAGTAAATTTATATCCGTTTTCTATTTAGGAAGTACTTCAGCCATGAGTGACATGCGATACAATCTGCATCAAGAGTCTGACAGCTTCTCCCCCGCTCTGTCTCACCTACTGTAGTGTAACTTCCTCACATCCTCCCACATCTTTTCTTAATCCTTTCACTCATCTGAATATATTTTTTTTTTCTACCATTCTGTTCACCCTCTGACTAGTTGAGCTGGCCATGATTATGGATCGTCTCTACGGCGGAGTCTGCTACGCGGGAATTGACACCGATCCAGAGCTCAAGTACCCCAAGGGGGCGGGACGAGTGGCCTTCTCCAATCAACAGAGTTACATCGCTGCCATCAGCGCGAGATTCGTCCAGCTGCAGCATGGTGACATTGACAAGCGGGTACAGCCTCCCCTTTCTTAACAATTCCCAAATTCCATATTTTTCCAGTGTATTTCACTCAGTCATCATTAGGATGTGTCATTCATACAATTTGTGAATGCGAGTCTGTGTGTGTGCACCATCAGCATCACCACAGACAAGCAGCAGCTTGTTGCTATGGTGAGCGAAAGCTTATTAGAGCTGATTAAATTAGCTTCCTTCCCAGTCTCTACTGCTACAAGCCTCTGCCTTTCATGAACATACACATTATATTTTTTTTACTGTATGTATTTATGCACTTTCCATGTCTTCTCTAAAATGTGTGTATGCAGGTGGAGGTGAAGCCCTACGTGCTGGATGATCAGCTATGTGATGAGTGTCAGGGTGCACGCTGTGGAGGGAAATTTGCTCCCTTTTTCTGTGCTAATGTCACCTGTCTGCAGTACTACTGCGAATTCTGCTGGGCCAACATCCACTCCCGCGCCGGACGAGAGTTTCACAAGCCCCTGGTCAAAGAGGGAGCCGACCGTCCTCGCCAGATTCACTTCCGCTGGAACTAGAGATGCGACCACAGCCATGGTGACACAGTCAGAGGGAAAGGAAATGAAACACTGGCTAACAGGAAAAAAGAGCATCGTCCTGCCTCTCCTGCTCTCCTAAGCTATCAGTATAATCGAGTATGTAACACTATACAGTATATACTATATATATATATCTATATATCTTTTGTAGCAGCCAAACACCACAAGCCTCAGTTTTTCACCAAAACCCCCCTCACATCTCAGGCTCTGACAACTCTACAACTCTTTTGTGGTACTTTCATCTTTTCTAAGAGGAGATTTAAAAAGAGATTGATTTTTGTAGGTTTTTTTATTATTATTATTTTTGTATGTGAGATTTAAAGTAGATATGGGAATGTTTTTGCATGGGGGCAGCTTGTCTGTCTGTTTGTCTGCTGCTAGCCACCCTACAGTGCGTGTAGTGCACACTTGTTTCTGGGAAAACCTTGATTCTCTAATGTTGAAGCCTGCCCCAGGTCATTAACCAAAGGTAGCAAAAAGATAGGAAGCATAAAATTGACACATTTTTCTGCCGCAAAAAAAACCAAACAAAACACAGTTGTTTTTTAATGTTCCCATGGGCTCTTTCTTCTTTTTAGAGGGTTTATTAAAAAAAGATGATAGGGTTATATCTGCGCTCATGCTGACCCATAAAGTGATACCTCAAAATACTAAATCTGGTTTCTGCTAACTGTATTCAACATTTATACTTAACAAGCTATTTTAGAAGCTTTGCTGCTATAAATACATATATATGAATAAATGTGTAGGTATTATATTATTGCCATTTATAAACCAGAATCATGTAAAATGGAATGCAGTATGCACTCAACCACTAATGGCCCCGATTGCCATGGAAAGTGCATGCTATTATAATAGGCTTAGTTATACAAATAGCATGCAGGATAGATGTGAGAGAGAAAAAACACTGAGAAAAAAATAAAAAACAAACCACTGAAATCATAATTAAAGACAAGACATAAAAGTCTATAGTGAGTAGTATGACCATCTATTACCAATGCCTAAGAGGGGAAAAAATCTGACAAATAAGACAAAATAAGTAAAAGAAAAACATATTTAAACTTGCATGCATTGATGTTTATCTGTTGTTTGATCCGTTTACATACTTAACAATACAAAAAGTGATATTGGTTCTACTGTAGACTTAGTGGAGGCCATCATTTTGCGACATGATGGCTTGTATGGCAAAAGAAAATTCCTGTTGGAAGCAGAGTGGTGTTCAGTGGTTTGTGTTTGTGTCGTCCCTGTGCTGTGTGACTGTTTTTAGTGTAGACTGAGGCTCTAGTTTAGTTACCAACAGATTACATATAGGAGAATTAAAACATCAAAATGACTCTGCCTTCACCCTTCCTATCCCGCATCTTTGCATGGTTCCAAAGGTTAATCTGATATAGCACCGCCCTCCCAGACCAAATGCAAACAAAAGACTTGATCATTTTGGAAGACTGAACTGGGGGAAGTGGGCCTGGGCTGAAAGTCGTGTTCATAAGCATCCTTAGAACATGTTCTCTTCACTAAACTTGCTTATTTTGTAATGACTAGTTGAAAGAGTCAGGCTTTCGTGAATCCAGGGAAACCCTGGCTCGGTTACTGAAAGATAAAATATCTCCACATCTCCTCACGTCCTTTCACGACGATGGCACGCGGTCCCTTGGCGTGCTAAAGGTGAAACTCTCTTCTCTTTGTTTGTGTTGTGTGTCTGTTTGATTTCCACGGTGACCCTTGAATTACTCAAAAAAAAAAAAAACTATTTAGGGACAATCTTTCTGTGAGGATGGTGGCCCAGCCATCCGTTTGGTACTGTAAAAGCGTGTCGCTCTCCTGTCGTCGTGGTTTTTGTGTTCCATACCCTGGTGTGTGCTCCTCTGTATCGGTGTTCAGGCATCAAGTGTGTACTGTTAACAAAACCTTAATGAAACTGAGACTCTTAAGTTTATTTACTTATAGTTGAGTCTTATAATTATAATTTGTTTGTGTCAGCTACTTACCCTTCACTGGCCCTTCAATATGTTTTTTATAATATATATTATGCACTCCTTTTTATATCCCCACTCAATTTATTTCTTATCCACCCCCTTAAGTGATTTCAGTGCAGATGTGGATTCTCTGAAACCTCCACCTATTTATAATTCTACAGATGATTTATCAAATTTTATTTTTTCATGATTCCTTATTTAAGAAGTAGCGTGAAGCAGTGGTCTTAAGTTATCTATATTCTGAATGAGTAGAGCAGGAAATCCAGTACGTTCTAATATATTCTAATATAGTCTGGATGTTGTGAGGACCGGGAGTTGGAACGTGATGGAGATGAAAGTGTTAGAACGAGCTCCCGTCGTCCCGTCGTCAACCGTGGCTTTAGTTCTCATGATGCGAACGTGTTTGAATATCGTCACCTGTAACACTTGACTCGTGCTGTTTTTGTGAGGTTCTATTTTCTGTGTTGAACACTGTTACTTTGTTCTGTGTCTTTGTTTTTGTAAAAATCATATTTATTTCAATATTTTTGTAGACAAAAAAAAAACCTATTTGATTTTGATTGTATTTTTCTATTTGAATAGGACTATTATACAATTTATTTCCCCCCAATTGCAAATTATGTCCAAACGTTCTGTTCAAAGACAAAGAATCATGTCATTAGTAACAACATCAACGTTTTTGATATACATTTGATTCTTATTTTGATACACATGACACATTTCATTTGAAGGAAGGAAACATGAAGGTTTTATTATATTCTTGGAAGACACTTGAGATTCTCCCCTGTTGCATCGGGGCCCCAGCTGCCTGTCCTCATAGATGCTCTGAAACTTGAATATAACACATTTTGAAAGGCTGACTAACCTCGAATCTGTGTTGTGATGTGCAATACTGTTTCTAATGTTTGTATAAAAGTAAGAACTACAGTGTAAACCTTTTTAATGCAGATTTATTTTTTTCATTGCATATTTTGCAAATTTCTGATCCACAGTGTCATTTTTTACTGTCAGAAAAAGAAACCCCGTTTTTTCATTGCAACTATTTTTAAATCCAGATATCTTTGTACTGATGTAAATGATTGTAGTTATTTTGGATAGTGTTTTGCTAACAAACAGAGAGACTTTTTCATGCATATTTCTATTTCATTTCATCTTGTTTTATCCCACACTTTATTTCATTTAATAGTAGCAGAATTCTTGGAATCATTTTTCATATTTATTTTCATTGGTATTATTTTGTATTTTTATGTGGAAATACACTATATATAAATTTAAGATGCTAATTGCTAAGATATTATTTTGAGTTTAATTATTTTTAAAGCTAAATATTTGTAATTTTATTGTTAAAGTGACTAATTTCTAAATCAAGAGTTTGTGTATAGATTCACAAAAGTGGTTTATGAGGTGTTTGGATTTTAATTATTACTGAATGGTTCTTTGATATGCAAAATGAATATCATGTTTATTTTTATTTTTGTTGGTTTTGTATTTAAATGGGGTGTTGATTACAGTCCTTTTTTTTTCTTTCACTTTTACCTGAATAAAGACCCATTCTGTTTGGACACAACATGGCTGCTGCTGCATGCTGCATGTGTTTGGAGGAACACAAAAAAGACAGTAAAAAGAGGAGAATGTGCTCTACAAAAAACACAAACATCATGATTGAAGTCCTTAATATATATATAATACATTGAAATATTGAATATGTATATATATATATATATATATTTAGTATTTTTTAATACAGTATGTTGAATTTTTACACGTGTACATACATATACAACAAACCAAAGCGCATGCTGAGGCACAAATTTACAAAAGTCACAAAGAACAATCTTCTCAGCCATCTTTTGTATATACATAAATCCTAAGAGCGTGTTAAAATGAAAAGTATCTCATTATCTTCACAAAATTGAGCTCAAGATTACCATATTGCTCATACTTCCTCTTCATCATCATCATCTGATCGATCCATACTTTTCACAAAAAGCAGTAAATGGTCCCCAAACCTTTTCAAACATATCTTGTTTCCCTTTTCATAAATACAGTATACGTCACTCTTTCTAAGGGAAAATTAGTATTTGTTGAACCCAATGTGTAACATTTGGTCTGTTAGTCTTTTTAGAAAACATTGTGATCGATCTTTTGGTATGCAGGAGATGCATATTTATCATTATTTGTTCACTTTTGAACTCATACATGTGGTCTTTTGGGTACAGCCCTAAAATAAAATAAAAGCCCAGGGTCCATTGGAATATATGCTTTTTTAACCTCCTACCAAAAAGATGGGTTAGGGTTAGGGGGTCCTTACTGGGTTTATCTTACTGCATTGCCAGACACAATGAAATAGTGTTCCTTTCTCAGATTTGTGATTTTGCTATTATACTGATTTAATTTAACTGGAGTGATATATGTTCTCATTACCCATTTATACTGTAACTGTAAGTGTGAGCCTTAGTACATAACAGATTCATATTTTTACTCAAGCTTCCCCATACCAAGAGGAAGATGTGGTTAGATCTTTTAGCATTTTAATAAATCAGTAGTGGAATGTAATTAAGTACATTTACTCAAGTACTGTACTTAGGAAAAATCTTGAGGTACTTGTACTTAAAATGGGTATTTCCATGTTCTGCTACTTTATACTTCTACTACGTTTTTCTACATTATATGACAGCTGTAGTTACCAGTTACTTTGCAGATTAAGATTTTACATAGACATGCTTATTAAATACACTGCATTGTTAAAGATTACACCAGCGGCTCCCAGCCTGACTTGTGACCCCTCACAAAAAAGCAGTTTCTATTTGAGTTGTGAGCATTTCCACCAAACAAGACATTTCCCTTCTGAACTTCTCAGATGGTTTCTGTTAAATAACTGTCTGAGGGCCAAAGTGGTCACATTATCTATTATTTAACATAACACTAGAGAAAGTAGTGTTAAGTATTAACAATCTAATAATGTCATATATATCACTCAAAAGGGGCATTTACTGCAGAATGAGTACATTTCCTGAAATAAGCTTAGGAAGAATGCAGGACTTTTACTTGTGATGGAGTATTTTTACACTGTGGTACTGCTACTTTCACTTAAGTAAAAGCTCTAAATACTTCTTCCACCACTGGCACACATTTACATAATAATCAAGAAAAACACATTTTCTTGGAGCCATTCTAATTATTTAATACCTTATGATACACATGAGAATGTATATCTACGTACCTGTACATTTGCAACCACTGTACAAAATACCTCTTGTTGTGTTATATGAAAAGTGTAAAGGTAAATCAACACCTCAATTAGCTGAAATAATAACTTCATTAAAATAACTAATCATGTAAATACATCATTTTGATGTTGGAGACATACTTTTCAGTTGGTGTCTACACACACCTCCACACATCACTTCTGGCCCCATCTAGGGGCGAGTGTCAGAAATACAAGTGAGATCAACACTGAGGTCAACAAGGCACAAATGACTTCTGCCATTTATCAATCTGCCTCTTCACAGAACACTAGCCTAATTCTACAGGATCCAAGCCACTGACTTCAACACTGGGTGTCTCATATTTAACGAGTCTTCATCCATGACATAATGGAGTTGATTCTGTATGCACAGACCGTGCTTGCCTGGATGATAGCTGTTTGCCTTGGGAAGTTTATGAGGCAGAGAGAAGGGAGTGGATAAGGGGAGGGGGGAAGTGAGTGCAGGCTGCTGCTGCTGCTGCTGCTGCAGCTGCAGCACTACAAGACGCTGTCAGCAACGGAGCAGCTGAGGTCTGCACGCAGATGTCTGAGAGCACAGCAGGAAAAAGACCAATAACATGTTAACCAAGGGGTCAAATCATCACAAAGACCGGAATCTGAGCAGATAGGACGAAGACACTCAACACTAAGAATTTTGATCAGCTTTGGGGATGAACAGCTGCCAACTGTGGGGTAAGAACAAACTCACATAACTGTCTGCACTCTTGACTATCACAGAACATCTTTCATCTTTGAAAATATTAACAAAGATGATAGAAACACTGTTGTCTTTTAAGAGTTTCAATAGAACTTGCCGAGCGAATACCTTGAATAACTTTGCAAATACCTGTCTGTGTGTGTCACTGTTTGTGTACAGTTGTATCCTCGTGTATGCGTGCATGGCTTCTAAGTGTGTGTAATTACATTTGTCCAAATATATATGCTAAATGATCTCCCTGAAAGAAGTTAGATTTCTAAAAATGTCTTACTTGTTCTTTTGAAACTTTTTCAACATGATGACCTGGAATTATAAACCAGCTGCTGCCTAAGGAATCATTGATAAACTTTATGTCTGACATCAATTACAAACACTCAGAGGCCATCATAGAGGCTGCCATTGCTTAAAGTGGACACAGACATTTTCAGTGATGGATAGCTAAACATGATCTTTTAATTTTATCTGTACAATCTGCCTTGCTCCACCTGTTCACTGGGAAAAGAATACAATGAGAACCTAAATATGTAACAGTTTTTTAGAGGAAATCCTGATGGAAGACAAACTATTTTATGTTGTCATTATCAACATCAAAAACAACCAGAAATGGCTTTATTTTGAAATTAGCGTTGACTTATTTCCCCTTTTTAAAGGTGTAGCTTATAATGTAATGACTTGCATGTGCGTATATAAATTTTCGCATGCATTTATGTCATCGTGCACACGTGCACGTGCATGTGTGTGTAAAAAGAGGCCAATTTCTTTAATAATAGCTGTTTTACTCATGCTGACATCATTGCTGCACAGTGGAACTGGCGGGCGGGGTTTCTCTCTCACAGGACCTCACACTGGCTCTGTGACCAGTTCATTACCCTCAAAATCAAAAACATGCTACACTAACGGCATGGAGGGGCCGTGTGTGTTTCGCAGAGCCGGCTCAGCTTGTTCATGTCATGAGTGTGCCAAAGTGTCTGTGGGTCCTTCTTGTTTATCTCTTCGAGTTTATTGTCCCGTAATACACACATCATTTGTCTGATGTGCTGGCATCTTGTACTGACAGACAAACCAAGTGTGTAATGCCAAGGAAAAACGTGTTGCAATAAAAAGACACACTTATTTTGAAAGACAGACAAGGGGTGGGGGGTGGTCCTTCTCTATAAACCTGACGCACATGTTCCGACGCCCCCACTGACCAGAGACAGCCGGCCAAAGAGCAGATGCAAAACTCACATTCCCACACCCACATGGGCAAACATGCAAAAAAACAAGCATGTGTACTGATAAAATCCACAAATCTTACTGTTAAGCTTTTCTGTGCATTTGGTCAAACTCCCTAAAGATTTTCTTGTAGAAGAACACATCTTGTTGGTAAGCTTCCTTAGAAGGATAGATTATTATGGAACGTTTGATGTTCAGCATCTGAAAGGTTGCCAGAGTGGATTTAAGTGTGTAGTCCCTCATTCACCACTGCAGGAGCTTCATCGGTGTTATTACTTTTGAACTTGTGTTAGTGAGATACATTTATACACGATGAGGTCGTGTCTCTGTCTTTCTCTCCGTGTAATGTAAATGTATACTGTTTCTGTCTGCTCAAGTGGCATTGCTTCATGATTAGGTTCCCCTGACAGAAATTGTGCTGGATGTTATGTCATAACTTGGGAATGTTTTGGGGAGAAAAAAAAGAAGACTTGGAACCAAGACAAAGGTTTCATTTGAGGTCTTTCACATGCAATTCTGTGGTGGATGAGAACATCAACATGTGAGACAGAGTCAAATGGCAATTGCTTCTCATTACAAGAGTCACATCTGGCCTCATGCTGTACTTGATCACAAATTAGATTCACTGATATGCTTTTGTTCTGTCTGTGCCCATGACAACAACACTGTGTGTTTTATAGCATTGTGAAAACTGATAACAGGTTCCTGTTTCTAGTCAGAACCTGTTTAAGAGTCTGGCACCACAACACTCCCATTCTGTCTTATGTTCACTTTTTATCTTTCCCCTTTGCTGCTATATATTGACCACTGAGCTTTGATAAATTCTACTTAACACATAAGAGATGTCCTAAAAGCACATTAGATGTTAGTGAAGTTCTCTAAAAAATGTTGTTTGCTTTTACAGATTTGAAGATGTGGGCGTTGATGGGAGTAGTCTGTCTATGCCACTGTGTCTTTGGACAGCTGCTTGAGACTAAACTGAAAGGAGCGCCACGACTGATCTGCAGTGTCCCCGGGTCACCGGGACTGCCTGGCAAACCTGGTCCCAGCGGGCCCCCAGGAGCAGATGGGAATGTGGGTATCCCAGGAAGAGATGGCAGAGATGGCAGGAAGGGTGAAAAGGGAGAAAAGGGAGAAACAGGTATAATATAAAACCTAAACAGATGTAGCATCAGTTTATGTGTGAAGATAAATAAATTACCTACCACTAAACTACCACTCTACTACCACCAGGGAAAAGCTGGCACAGAAAAGTTTCCATACTTGACAGCTGGCATGAGCAGGAGCTGGCACGGTGAAGATGAACTGATGAGTTCCATAGAAAAACGCATTACCATTAATAGCATGGTTATGAAATGAAGTGTCAGACAAACTATGCAGGAGTTGTTTAAAATAGCACCCACTGCAGGCTTAAAGATAAACGACAAATCTAAGTAATCAGGCCTCCGACTCCTAAGAACATGATGATCATGGACAGTACAAAGCAAATGGGTGCTGTATATATTTTCCTAAGAAGCAACAGAAAACAACAAAAAACATTCTAAACTCAAGGTTCACTCACTAGCTTCTTTTCTGGAGACCTCTGTAAGTGGGATGCTGTGGCTAAGATGCTGATTATGAACCAGCTCGGGACCTTTGTTGCATGTCATTCCCCATCTTTTTCTCACTCATTTCTTGTCACGTCTCTACTGTCCCTATCTAATAAAGGCATAAAAGGCCCCAATTAGTTTTTTTAAAACCTAGTAAGTGAAACTTGAATTTAGAATATTTGATCATTTTAACACAGATATGTGTTCCCAAAGTCAAGATTGATTGTCCATGCTCAATAAAGTAAAACCAGGCCAAATCTAAGTTTATAATTCTCAGCATTTACATATTACAGAAACACAAGCTAACAGGTGTATGCCTTTGTCAGACCTTTCCGTTTAAACTCAGCACTGAGTAGTTGTTCGTACAATACAAACAACTTTTCATGGTTGCTCACAGCTTGGTAAAGATTTCTTTTCTTTATTTAGATTATTCAGAAGATAGAAAATTCATGTAGGTAAAGCTGCCGTAAAAATGCAAAACTATTTGGAAGGACTGCAGAGCCACAGTATGATACCAGTAACCCACTGATATCATCTCTGCAGTCTGAACCGCAATACTGTTGATCTGTCTGTGATAAATAGACGTCATTCACCTGTGTTTTCCGTTATGTGTGGAAACAGGAATTCAGTCACACACCTTCATCTGAACATGAAACTACATATTCCGAATAGCCCACTGTTCTTGCACAAACATACAGTATGTGATTCAGTGTTGCCTAGCTCCAGGGTATTTACTGTGCAAATGCAGTCAACTGGATATAAGATCGTTTGGATGAATCAAGCCAAAAATGTGTTGTTCAAATGTCAAGGTGGCTGTGTTCCAAGGGTGACTTAATACATGACATTGGGTGGGGTTTTGTGTTTCCATTGACTATTTCTTTAATAGTCAGGTTCAACAAGTGCAGGACAGAAAATGATTCCTATAAATAAAATATCAACCGATCAGTAAGTGTGCAGAATAGATGATCCCAACATGATTCTTCTGTTTCAGGGTTAAAGGGCAGAGTTGGCCCAACAGGTAAGATTGGAGGCCGAGGCGATCGTGGTCCTGCGGGGAAACGAGGCCCTAGAGGAGAGAACGGAGATGGGGGCCCACTTGGTCCTCCAGGCCGTGTCGGAGAGAAAGGGGACAAGGGCGAAAGAGGGCCACGTGGAACTGCAGGAATCTGCAAGTGTGGCAGCCTGCTGCCTAAATCGGCCTTCTCTGTGGGAATCACCAGCAGCTACCCTACAGAGAACATCCCCATCAAGTTCAACAAGGTCCTGTTTAATGAGGGCGGACACTACAACCCACAGACGGGCAAGTTCATCTGTGCATACCCAGGCATTTATTATTTCTCCTATGACATTACACTGGCCAACAAACACCTGGCCATTGCTCTGATGCAGAATGGTCAGTATCGCATCAAAACCTTCGATGCCAACACAGGGAACCATGACGTAGCATCTGGGTCCACTGTGATGTACCTGAACCCAGAAGATGAGGTGTGGATGGAGATCTTCTACCACGACCAGAATGGTTTATTTGCAGACCCAGGCTGGGCTGACAGCTTGTTCTCTGGCTTCCTTCTCTATGCAGACACAAACTATTTTGACGCACTGGCAGAGGACTATGCATAGAACCTGGAAAACACAAAACAGAAACTGCTAGTCACTGTTGTTTTGATTTACACATATGGTATTGTCAAACTATATTTTTATACACATGTGTGTACGGCTTGTTATATTATTACTATAGAGACCTATCTACTGATTTGAAATTATATTATTTGATAAAGCTTGAATAAGTTTCTGATATATTTGTTTTGAGTGGAAGTTGGATCAAGAATAACTTAAATAAACATTGTTGACATGTAGAGCTTGGTTGAGGGTTCTCCTTTACAAAATGTGACACCATTTTTTTTGCAAAATATAATATGAAAAGCCAAAAAAATAAAAATATTGGCAATAGTGCCAAAAACAACAGTTGGATAGGAAAATACAGGGTTGGTATTGCGCATGTGTGGCTTCTCGGACTCCGTAATGGGAGGATCCGTTCCGCCAAGTTGTTTGATTGACAGTCCGTCGGACGAATGGAAATCCAAAACAGCTGAAAAAGGTTTTGGATGCATCGGAGCTTACTTTCAAGGTAGGTCGAGAAGAATAGGTGGAAGGTTATATATTTGGATCATGGATTTTCTATCAAACAGAACATTTCAAGTTAAAGTAGGATCAGAAATCTCAGATAGTTTTGTTATTGCTCGTTGAATCCAGTGAACTGCCTCTGCATCTGAGGAGAACTCAGTTACCACTAACATACTGGATAAGAATCCAGGGAGGAGCAGATGGAAATTTAGCATAAATTGTTCTGCAGAATTGTTGGGAATACACAACATTTTCTGGTAAAGGCTTTGGCTGGGACATTAACAAGAAGGTGAAACAGTACAAATTAGATACTATACAACACAGTCCAGCAGTTATCCATAGCAGCATTTCCCCATGGAAATTATGGATATTTCCACAACCCAAAGTAAATCTGCAAATATTAGAAAAGAGGAGAGAGTGGACAGAGTCAGGAATAATAATACTGGGCGCATGGTTCAAGAGTATTTGAAGAAAAGTTATCATAATTAATATTTTTACAGATGGATCAAAACTCAAATAACAAACATATAGGGGTGGGTATATACATCCCAGAATTTAACAAAGGAATTATTAAGAGAATCTCAAATCAGTATACACAGCAGAACTGACATCATCAGTCTTCAGTGGGTAGAGGAGGTTAAACCGATTAAAGTGGTGATATGTTCTGATTCTGCTGCTGCAATACAAAGGAAAAAATACAAATACAGTCAGGAGAAACAGTCCAAGAGGATCTTTTAATTGAGGTTTATGTGAGCCTACTGAATCCGCAGCAACTAGGAATAGATGTTAATTTCTGTTGGATACCAGTGCACATTGGAATAGAGGGAAATGAGATTGCAGATAAAGTTACTAAAAATGCACTAAACAAACATGATAATGACATTTCAGAAATTTGTTTTGAGAGATCAGAAGCAAAATCACTAACCCATCAGGGAATAATGACATCATGGCAGGAAACGTGGAATAATGACAGTAAGGGTAGAGAATACTATAAAATCCAAAAATCTGTCAGAAATCAGAAATAGAGTCAGAAATAATCGAGGTAAATGTAGGAAAGAAGATGTTATCTTTTCTAGGCTAAGACTAGGACATACAGGACTCAATGCTACCTTGTATACCATGAAACAGTCAGTGTCAGATAAATGTGAGACTTGTAGCTGTAAGGAATCTGCTGAACACGTGCTGATGGGATGTAAGAGGTTCAGTGTAGAAAGAGAGAGACTGAAGGGCAGAGTGGTAGAGATGGGCAGGGAGCGGAGCATCAAAGGTCTGTTAGACACCGGGGATAAACAGTTACAGGTTCAAAGGGCTTTATTCAGATATTTAAAAGAAACAGGTATAATATCTAGAATATACAATCTATAAAGTGTTCATTATTTTGTTTTGTTTTTTTCCCCGTTTGTTAGTTTTGGTTAAAGTCATGATGTTACACACTCCGATACAGTAGGTGGCGACATGCACCTTTAACGTTGGTTTGTAGCCCGTGAGTAAATCAAAGAAGAAGAAGGTCGGTCGCGAAGTAGTTTATCTCGTTACTAGGCAGCGATAACGGCGCTCGTTTGCTAACGTTAAGTGTTGAGAGGAACATTTCTCGCTCGGAAAATGACAAACTTGGGCACGAGCGATACGAGCACAGGGACACACACATTGTTGTGAGTTAGGTTAGCTGGTATAATACAGACTAGACCACAACAGTGGTCATAGTCAGGTCGTTTTGCTGCACTAATTAGTGTAAAGAAAACATAATCGCCACCCTGGCCTCCTCAAGGTAAATAGCTGTTCCCTTATTGGTTCCTGCCATTAACCGCTTTAATGTATCAAGTTAGCTAGCTTATATGCTTACGTTACGTCTCTGAAGTGCCACTTTTAGCTTTCTAAGCTAAAGTTAGCTCTATTTGTTTTAAAAGGACTGCTTCTATTTCTGTTCTAGTGACATTCGAGAAAAACTGCGAAAGAAACGACGTGTCTTGCAAGACACGTTGGTAAAAAACAAAAATGAGGACGACATTCAGGTAAAGTTTTAAAAGCTATATCCTAAATGAATGTTATTACGTTACAGATACAGATCTATTGTTTCTGTGGACTGGCAGTAGCCGTATAACGTTCGTACGAGTTCATCATCCAGCACAAACTGAACAAGAGCCCTCCTTGACAAGACTCGACATGACTTGGAGGAGGTGCTCAGAAACACACAATAACACAGATAAAAGAGACGCTAACGCTTTAGTAAATCTAATTATACTCGACAGGCTCTGGTTCCATCTACCACATTGAGTAAGGGGAAACTACAAACTACAATGAAGGTTGGTGTGTGTTTTGTAGCTGAGCCTGTAGGCTGCAGTTGCCATCCTGTGTGTGCTGCTAGTTGCTCAACACCAATCTCCTACTCTCTTCCCTCTGCCAATGAACCCGTGCTGTGTAGCTGTGCTACATAGCAGTGTGGACAGAAGTACAGTTTGCATATGCAGTCTTGCTGTTGCTGTTTGTCTTAATTGTATGCCTGTGTTACACCAGGAACCTCAAAGCAGTGAGGAAGACCCAGGAGAGACACTGAAACGCACGTTAAGGGCTCAGAGACAGAGGCGGAAGAAAAGGGTACATCTTCCTCTTGCACCCTCAGTTTTCATTTTTTTTATTCCATTAATAACTGTTTTATAGTAACTTAAAAGCTGTAATAGTAAATGTATACATAATTGTTCCACCTCTTGGCATATATTAGCTTCTTGAACAGTCTTCAGCCCAAGAGTCCCATGATGATGATGTGGAGGAGATCTCCACCATTCAGCAGCACAGTGAAGATGAGGGATCAGCTGAAACGCCAACTGACCCTGTGGTTTTGTCAAGACCTCCGACTGGTTCTCTGAGAGGTTAGTGTCCATGTTCTCTCTAAACTTTCCTCTCTACCTTTATGCTTTTTGACTGTTCCAGTACCAAAACAGCACTGTATGATCCTTTATTTTGCAGCATATAAGGATGTTTTAGTACATAAAACATTTTTTATAAAAAGAAAAGCCAAACAACACTTTTAGCCAAGTTCAATAACTATGAAAATAACAAAATTATGATTTAAATCTGGAAATATCTTATCAAAGAATAAGTAAACAAAACTGAGAGGCTGACCAAGCACTCTTTTCCAACATTTGTTATGAGATTGTCGGTGTCAGTAACAATACAATACTGAGTAATACATGTAATTATTGTTTCATGATGTGCTTTGTGTTCTAGGTTTCTCCTCGAGAATTCAACATACTCCCGGCTCTCAGCATTTAGACAGCTTGGTGACAAAGCGCTTGGAAGAGAAACTGAGAGCAGCCAGAGTAAACTCAACTTCTTTTTTTGCACAAGCTAGCTTGTGTTTGAATAAGATTATGAAAGATATCCCATTCCAAATCCACCTGTTTTGCAAAAATATATATTTACAAATCCTGGATGAAAGTATTGACGTATAAGTATGGCCTCTTATGTTCCAGTCTAAAGGTGAGAGCCTTCAGGAGCAGGAGGCCTCTCTCGAGCCAGCCAGTCGCCTACAGAGCCTCAGAGACAGAGACACTGTTACAAGGTTTGACCGAGAGGTGAGCGTCTACCTCAGCTGTGGCCGCACAGGGTCCTCTAGCCATGATTGTACCCATGTAATCCAATCCAGCAGTGGAGGTTTAACTCCTAGTGTTTTACAGGTTGATCCAGACAGAGCTGGAAGACATGATGTCCCTCTGGCCCTCAGCACCAGGGTGAAGTTCCGAGAAGCAGCAAGACGAGTAAGACTGGAAACAAGATTGCAATCGTTGTAAGAACAAATGATTTGTGTTGTAGTATTTATTTATTTATTTATTCTTTGCAAATACAGGTAGAAAAAGGCCTACCAACTGCTGAGGAGGCTTTCAATTTCTTTACATTCGACTTTGAGCCAGATCCACAAGATGGGACTGAGAAGATTAGCAGGAAAAGACAAAAACAGAAAAAAATAGCAGAGGAGGACAGAGATGAAGAAGGAGGAGAAGAATTTGAAGAGCAGGAAGATGCTGAAGTAGATGAAGATGATCAAGATGAAAATGAAGTGCAGGTAAGACACCAAAAATAATATTGCAAGAAATTATCTGTGTGTATCATGATTAGTTCCACGTGCTCTGTAGCTGCAGTTGCATAAGACCGAGTAGATTCCAAATGCCTCATATTCTTTGTCCCGCCCTAGAGTGAAGAAGCTCCTCTTGTGCGAGATGAAGAGGAGGATTTATTCGTCATTGAACAATCGTCCCAGGACTTCCTGGAAGTGAAGAAAGCAGAGTATGTTGGGTACAGAAAACTTGTTCAGCGAGAAAGTGAGCTCCTTTTCACGCCAAGTTTTCGAACAGGTATTCTGTAATGTACAAAACCATCACATCCACAGCTTTCAGATACTGTAATGTCATTTAATATTCTGTTCAGGACATTAACTATCATTAAAATTGTTAACTTTAACTGCCTTTACCTATCATTGTCACAGTCCCAACCTCCATTAAACTACCTGAAAACATGAAGCCTCGTTATCTGGAGGACGAGGGTCTGTATGTAGGGGAGAGGCCTCCTGTATCCCTGACCAATGAGAACATTCTGGAGAACCGCGTTTTGAAAATGGAGGAGGTAATCTGAACCAACAGCCAGACAGCTCAGCAGTGTCACTCTGACTCTGAACCTTTATCCAGGAATTCTTTAAAATATATCTTTCTTTTTTTAAAATAATTTATTAAGGGAAAGAAGTGGTTTGGAGATGATGGCAGGATTATGGCTCTGCCTGACCCCATAAAGGAATCATCCACTAGACCCCCTCTCTTCCACATGGAGGAGGACCTGGACCCCACACTGCACACTGTGTACAGGAAGGTCAGACACACGCCCACTGTGACTCTTACTTCGATCATTCCATTCATTTGCCACATCTAAAGCACTGTGCACATTCATACACTGAAAGTGTTGTGGCACCCTCAGACTTGAGTGTTCTCTAACCCCTTTGCCATTTTGAAAAAAGCAAAAGGGCAGTTTGGCATTTGGTACAAAGGAACAGGGAGGGGGGAGGTGTTTGTTATCAGGGAATAGAGCAGAGGTAGAGGCTGACACATCTGTGATATCATCTCTACAGACAATATACAGCTACATCAAAACTCCAACTGGGCATTGTGGGCTAAGAAATACAAACTATGAAGTTACCTTTTGAAGAAGAGCTGGAATTGAAATAGAATTTTAGCTTTTATAGGTATTTCCTTTTATCTTTTTATTATAGTAGGCAAGTCAGAAAAATGCCAACACAGTGCACTAAACCCACACTTGATGTGCACTTTTCCTAATACAGCTACAAAGCAGTGGTCAGAGCTAAGTGTATCCCACAATTCGCCACGGCCTACTGCGCCACACCAGTCCAGTTAATGGCATTAATGCGCCTATAGGCAGATTTTAGGACTGATATTAATCAGCAGACATGAAGAAGTTGAAGTTTTTGACAAGTTGGATTCAGCATTAATATTATTATTCATGTCATATTCATTCAAGTCATGGCAGAACCTCAACAGATGGTTGTCACTTATTATTAACAATCTCTTCTTCTTGATGGGACTGATAAGAATAATATTGCATATCTGACACTGTTAAGGATGTCGTCATTGAATAAGTGTGTCCCAGTGAGCTCTGATAAACTTCCACACGCTCGCAGTCTTTAATGGGCACTTGGACACTCTGGCAGTTACCGGAAATATGTCACAGAAGTAGAAATATGTCACAAAAGTAGGCACATGACTACTCCCAAATACCAAGAGTGTGGGTATTGGGACAGACCGCTTAAGTACAATATCTTTGGAAAAGCCCGAATCACATTGTTGAGTGCTGTTTTTGGATTATATGTTTTGCGTAAATGTTGGATAATGCATGTAAAATGTTTTATCTGTGTAGTGTGTAAAAGGAACGTACCTCATAAATGATGGTTAGTTGGGTGTTACAGATCGATGACAAATTATGTGATTGCATGGTCCATCTGCATCCTTATTGGAAGCAGCTACTTTTAGACTTTATTCACACTTCTAAATTCATTAATCTCAAAGTTTGCAATGCAGTGACTGATCATGGAGGCAAAATATGGCAAATATGTACACCCTGAAAAAACTGACAACGCAGGTTACACAGATCCAAAACAGTATTCAGATGTGGTTCACTGGTTGAGAGTGTCTGAGTGGGAAGCAAGTGTGTATCCAACCAGTATCATCAAAGAACTCTTGTCTTCACATGTATTTTTTTTATTCTGGAGACAGGTGCAGCTGCCATATGTGATCATCTAGAAATCAGAGCATTCATTGTAGTTCGGTTGGGTGTTTATGGTACATTGTTGTCATACATGATTTTCATTACAGCTCTCCCCAATGGTGCTATCAATCTTGTCAACTATATCGTGCTTCCTTTAATCTTTCACACATACTTAGATACATGCAAAAGCAAAGCACAAGCACCGAGTATATTTCATTGTGATTATTATTTTCCAGAACATTGCATGATGGATGATGTTGTTCTATCCCCCAGGCGCTGAAGTCTAAATATGCAAATTTGTATATCGCTGGTGCAGCAGACCCTGAGGGAGACTATCAGCTTGATGTTGATGTCTCTGGGCTCATCTTCTCCCATCACCCACTCTTCAGTCGCGAACATGTCCTTGGGGCCCGTCTAGCTCAGCTGTATGATCAGTACCTCACCAGGCAGCACAATAATCTTACAGGACACCTTACTGACAAGGTAAACTTCATCAGCCGACTGTCTGTGTGTCTTAACGCTGTCACGACTCTGTGAAACTTCAATACATTCCTGAATACATTTAGAAATTTCTTGTATTATTCAAATAAGCCACATACATATCTGGTGTGTTTTGTGTTTCCCGTGTGCTGTAGTTGAATGGATTAAGGAGTGCACTGCGAAATATGCTTGAGGTCCATGGCGGGCAGAGCCTCACTAAAGCCATGCAGCAGAGGATATCTGAGTACAGTCTGGAGGTTCGGTGAGTTCCCAAGATTGTGTTCCATCCAAGTCCTGTTAAGTCTTTAGAACAGTGACAAGCAATATTCCTGCTGTATGTTTTTCCCCTGAATATCATAGGAACACTCGGCAGTTGCGAGACAGTGAGCAGGAGAAAGACAGGACTCTGCTGAAGAACATAGTTAAAGTGTGGAAGGAGATCAAGGCCCTGAGAGACTTTCAGAAGTTTACCAACACACCCTATAAGCTCTACCTCAGGAGGTAAATCAAGTTGTGTAGTTAGACAGTTGGCCCATGTCTGTGATATTACATTTGCTGGTGCTGCTCCCTAGAACGTTAATAAAATACTATGTGCAGAGATGTGCTTTCAGTAGAAACTTATTTACAAATCTGTCCGAGAGTACACGGGGCGCCCTGCTGGCTCACCTGGTAGAGCATATACCATTAAGGCTGAGTCCTTACCGCAGCGACCCGGGGCCCTTTGCTGCATGTCATCCCACCTCGCTCTCCTGCCTTTCCTGTCCCTCTCTGCAGCTGTCACTGTCCAATAAAGGCAAAAATGCCCGAAAAAAAAAATCTTTAAAAAAAAATAATAATAAAAAAAAGTACACATTCACTACTACCCTTAACAAATGCTTGCTGGGTAATTTGTGTATTTTCTCGTTATAGTGTTCTTGTACCCTTGTCATTAATGTGCTGTGGGGGTTTTTTTTTCCAACCTTGCTCCAGAGAGAATGTGGACCGGACATCAGATGAGCGAGAGTACGAAGATGAAATCTTGGCAGAGGTTGTGGAATTGGAGGCAGAGAGCGAGGAGGACTACCAGAGAAAGCTGGCCGAGTACAAGAAACAGCTGGAGGAGTGGAAGCTCTGGAGAAGGAAACAGGTACCTATCTATTAGAGTTAAACTGATAAATCAGGGGCACCCTGGTAGCTCACCTGGTAGAGTGCTCGCCCCATGTACAAAGCTGAGTCCTTATCGCAGTGGCCTTTGCTATCTATAATGCTGAATATTAAATAAATGAAGTTCAAATTCTGGTTTGAACATAGTCTTGTACCTTGTGTGAATATACATATATATATTAATACACATACATCCTATGTTCACTGTTTTCAGAAAGCCAAAAAGAAAAAGAGAAAAAAGAAGAAAGGTCAGGAACAGGATGACACAGAAGATGAAGACCAGGAGGTGAGCGAATCAGAAGGCCCCATTGAAGAAGGTCCCCCAAAACCAGTGCCTCCAGAGAGGCATGACTTTGACTCTATAGAGCAGCGGGTCAGGGAGAAAGCCTCCAGGATACGCAGGAAACCAGGAGAGTCCATCCTGATCCCCGAGCTGTCTGCATCTGGAAACATTACCGCCAGTGAACTCTGCCCCAGGTAAGAGCAGATACACAGATAGAGTCTGGGTTTCTTAAAAAAAAGTAAGAAATGGCAAGTAAGGGGAAGAGATTTGAACTTCAATTCAGTTTTACTTTCTTTCAAGACTTTTTAGTACACATGTTGAAATATGTTGAAATCCACTCATCTCACCCACTGGCAGGTTTTTATATGATATGATAACCCTAAATCGGAAATGAAAGGACTTGAAGATGGACTACACTGTTATTGTGGTACTGTGGCCATTTTTTATCATGTGCGTTTACTCCTCATTGTAGGGCTGAAATTGCTCGAAGAGAGGATGTTGCAAGGCGCTCTCTTTTCACCAAGATCCTATACAATGACAAAGAAGTTTCCAGAACGGACAGTCGCTCCCTGAACACTGATTTCAGAGTCCACTTTGGCCAGATTTTCAATCTCAAGATAGTTAACTGTCCCCAAAGCATCAATTTGCAGGTAAAGTACAGAAACATTTAGCGTGCTGACACTTTGTCTAATCCATACATCTGCTTGATAGACTACTACATGAACTTTATTCTTTTCTTATTTCTGCTTGTGTGTGTGTGTGTGTGTGTGTGTGTGTGTGTGTATACATATATGGGTAGGTGTTTGAGGAGATTGGCTCATCATGCTCCCTCCTGGCTCAAGTGTTTGTTCCAGTGCCAGAACCCTCGGTTGTGACAGGCAGCGTCCCTCTTGAAGAATTTGAGTTTAGCAGCAACCAGAGAATGATGTTCGACCACGAGGGCGTAGGAAGTGGTAAGTCCCTTCTTGTGACTCTAGCTCCTAGAGTCTAGAAGTGAAACACTGTCACCCTTGAAATATATTCCCACGCAGAGGATAACATCTATAATTGAATGTGATTTGTAGCCCTCATATTTGTTGGACAGAGACTTGTCATTTTAGTTATCTCAGTCCCTGTCTTCCTGTCTCTCATCTTCTCTGTATGCCTCGTCAGACGTGCCCCTTTCCTTTGAGGCTGACGGCAGTAACAAACAGACCCTGTTGACCTCTGGGAAGCTGTCATGCTGTGTTTCTTGGGGGATTGGGGAGAATGACGTACCACTCGCCCCTCCTGTGTCTCAACAACCTGGCGGCATACACAGGTAATGTCACTTAAAGGATTGTACTGGAGGTTTTGCATCTTTTAGCCCATGAATTACATATCCTGTATGATTAACATCACTGCTGACCATTTTCCAAAGCATAACACAGCAGCCAGTGGCTTCAGTTTATGTCAGCATGATATAAACTTGGCAACTTGCTCAGACTTGAAACTTGTTTAATATAGGTAATCAAGCATGTTAAACTTTATGCTCATGGGAAATGCTGAACAGCAACATTAATCTCATATTCAAATTGCCATGCCACAAACATTCACATGTTTGCTTATTGTTTGTATTTTCTGATAACATAGCTCATAAATGAATCTCAAGGCTCATAATTTCTTTATGCAAATTACAAAACATGGATGTCAGAGCTTCCAACAAGAACCTGAATGCATGTTTGAAGGAAGGTTCAAGTCTCTGCAAGTTAATGGTCCAGTGTGTAGGATTTAGTGGCATCTAGCAGTGAAATTGCAGTTTGCAACCATATGAATACTGCTCGCATCACCCTCCCCTTCCAAGCGTGTAGGAGAAACTACGGTGGCCACGAAACTCTGAAAAAATCTAGAGCCAGAGTTTGGTTTGTCCGTTCTGGGCTACTGTAGAAATATAATGGTGCAACATGGCGACCTCCGTGGAAGGAGACCTGCTCCCTCTGTAGATAAAAATGGCTTATTCTAAGGTAATGAAAACACAATGATTCTTGTTTTCAGGTGATTATGCACTAATGAAAACATACTTATAAATATTATATTCCATTTCTGCCAATAGCTCCTCCTAAATTCCACACTGGAACTTTAAGTGTCATATCACATTAAAATAAGCTGCAGCCAGTGGCTGAAATGAGTCTAAAAACTTATAGCATGCTTAGGAAAATAGTCCTTAGTAATGTATTGTGTATAAGTTTGTAGTTTATGGGCTAAAACATGGCAAAACACTTGTGTAGTCCCTAAACTTGTCTATGTAACAAACTATCCAATGGTAATTGTTTTTTAGTAGTATTAATCATTTTCTGTGTGTGTTTTTAGTGGCTTGGGCCGTCTTGATGCTGTCACATATATTGGGGCATCTGGACTATATGACATGAAAAAAATTGGAGAATGGGCCACACAGTCACGACTGGACCCCAACGATCCAAAAAATGCCTCCATCATGCAGCTGCTAAAAGTGGGTATCAGAATACAGTACTGTGCATAAGCAAGAGGTCCCGACAATCCGGAGATTTGCAGTTTCTGATTTTTGCAATGAAAACGTGGATTTTTTCTTTGTACCTGTGGCTCGCCAGGTGGCCAGTAGTGGAGAGGTAACAGCTCCAGAATACTTCCGTCTAGAACAGCTGCAGGAGGAGTTTAACTTTGTGACTGATGAAGAGTTGGAGAGGTCCAAAAGATTTCGCCTGCTCAGGCTCAGGAACCAGGAAGTTGCAGAGTTTCGAAATTACAAGTGTGTTCCTGCTCTGGAGAGCGAGGTCACTGACAGGGTGTTCCAGGTCAGCCTTCCAAATATACTATAACTATATTATACAATAGTATGGACATGGCAGAATGAGGATGCATTAGCTCTGTATGAAGCAAATTCTCTTTTTTCTCCTTTTGGTTAAAATGATTTCAGGAATATGAGAAGAGACTGAAAGAAGGAGAGATAATTGACACTAAAGAACATCTGGATCCACACCGAGCCTTAGTAGCCAAATATCTTCAGAAGGTGAGTAGCCCATCTGATATAAACATGTTTGTATTACATGTTTACAAGTGTTGTATAATCTTGGCATTTCCCACAGATCCGCGAATCGGTCATCAACAGATTTCTTCTTGCCAAGCATCACTACCTTCTGTCTGACTTGGTGATAGAAGAGGAGATACCAAGCATTGGGTAAACACTCCCCCAGGCATTATTAGACTAAATAGTCTAACGTTTAACTCCCATCTTTCACAACTGACATTCTTTCATGTTTGTGTTATGCATGTTACCATAAAATATTTATTTCTTAGTAGTAATAGTAATTCAGGCATGTATACAGAGTGCTACTTTCCGTATTGTTTCTGTATATCCCGTGCTTGTTCCTCTTGTCAAAAAAGAATTGAAAAATTACAAAGAGTGCCTGAACTCCCTGCTCAATTTGTAAAGGAAAGGTTAGATAACTTGGATTACTTTGAACTGTGGGATCAACAACCAAATTAACCTATCAGAAAGACTGACAGGGCCTATATAAATCACAGGCTGATGTAAGTATGTTTCTTGGCCTGGTGCTGGTTCAGTCTATTTGATCTTGAACTCAACTCTACATTCCCCTGGCTGAGTAATACTCTCCTCTGGAACCATTCAAGAGGATTCAATAATGCAGGTTTCACAACATGTGGACATGATAACAGAAAATCTGTCTTTGATAGCATTTGTGCAGATACATAATAATGGACGTCAACACCAATCACACTGTTGGGTGTTACCTTGCACATTTATTTCATTATTGAAAGTGAATGTTATAATCTTTTCTGTTCAATTTTTCTGTTATTCTTCTGCTATGCATTTTTAACAGTGGTGCAGGTCCAGGGTATGTGCTTAGAGTTTCTTCTTTTTTCCCACCCTCTGTGTCTCTGTTTCTCCATTTAGTTTGAACCCAGAGTACCAGTACAGTCGTGACGTTAGACCTTGTGTAGTAGTCAGTCCTTTCAGGATTTTGCAAAGATTTCACCAAAACAGATTTTATTTTCTCAATATTTTAAATTAATTTAAGTTTGTTTTTTCATTTTTATTTTTTACTGTAAAATGGCAAGAATTGGTAAGTGTGTAAGTGATTAAATCTAAAAATGTGTTTCTGACATATTTTGCTAACCAATATTTTAATACAGTTATTAGTAAAATGTATTAATCTAGCTTTGCTTGCTATAATACTGAAAGACAGCTTACTGCAAAGTATAACAGTAGAGTGGATCTATTCCTCATGAAATAACACTTTTCACACAGTGAGGTGCTTATCCTGATTTTACTAATTTCAACAACACATGCTTAAACACTGTGTAAGGCACCATGGCACCTGCACACTTTTGCCTATAATATGCTGGTATATTTCTTTTGTTCAAACAAGTGAAGCAATCCTCTTCCTGGTAGCTCTCTGTGCCACAATTTAATGCTGCATGTTTCCGGTAGTAGTACACAGTAGATACATAATAAGCAACACAGTATAAACCACTTTTGGCCTTGGGCCCAAGCTGTTTTCAACAGCTCTTACTATGCCATAAAAGGTCACAAAAACGAAAATGTTGAATTAGTATTGTGATCATAAAATTGCAAATACCTGGAAGGACTAAGTACTGTTGGTGGTAATAATCCTATCCCACACTTTGAAAATATAAAAATGTTTTTGATCTCATAAAATGATTTGCATTAAGTATATCAGTTTAAGTGAACAATTTGCAGTCCCTTGTAGGTTGATGAAATAATAAATGCTGTTTGTTGTGACAATCAGGATTCTGGGAATAAACCTTTTCAAGCTGGCTGAACCCAAGCGGCCGCTGAAACCTCAGAGGATAGAAAGAAAGAAGGTGACAGCTCAGAATCTGTCCGATGGAGACATTAAGCTGCTGATCAACATCATCCGGGCCTACGATGTCCCCATCCGCAGGCCCCAGAGCAAGTGAGTGTCGGGTGTGCCCAGTTAAATTCAGAATAGTTTAAAAAAAGAGTAAAAGTCCTCATTTGGTCTCAGAAATAAGAATTAAGCAGGCTTTTAAAAAAAGACCTCACAGAACTTTGTCAATGGGTTTTTGTTTCAGTAAACCAGGACAGTCGTCACAGAGTGCCATCCAGGGCAGTGATTGGCTCCTTAGCCAGGTATAATATACCTTTGTACTGCTGTACTTTACAGCGGATTGGCAGCCAGATCTTCACTGGCATGTGATCTATATTATGTATGTGTTTGTTATTGGTGTGATGTAGGTACAAGTGAGGCCCTTTGTGGAGGTTTCCTTCCAGCGCACAGTGCTTCAAACAACCACAGCTGATGGACCGAACCCCTGCTGGAACGAGGAGCTGCAGCTACCATTTAGGTGACAACTGTGTATTTCATGGCTTGACTTTTATCTTTTATGGTAAATGTTTACTTTGCATGTGTTTCTACCTACCTGAGACAGCTTTAATCCTAAATATTGAATGAAGTCGACTTGTGAAATAGCTCCCAGCTCTTAACTGTAACTGCATCACAATTGCGCTTTGGAGACAACATTGGGGAAGTGTAAGCATGCTGTAAAATACTGGAAATGGCTCCAGACAAAAATTATTCGAAGGCTCTCCAGGCTATTCCAAAATTGCTGTTGGTGTTTTATGGTCACTGGGTGCTACTTGTGGCCAATTCCAAATCTGCTTTATCTACTTACATACCTTCAAAACATACAGCTCTTTCCGGATACTGTAGCTAAGTGCACTTAACACAGTTACACTAACAAATTAGCTGAAATGTAAAACTGTTCTTCTTCTCTAAAGTGCCCCAAATGGTGACTACAGCACTGCTACCTTGCAATCAGTCAAAGACGAAGTCTTCATCAACATATTTGATGAGGTGGTTTATGAAACTGGAGTGGTGAGTAAAACACTGTTCATTTTCTCTCACCTCACACTAATTATATCAGAACGTGTTGAATTGCATTATTTGTTCTTTGCTTGATAATTTACCACTTTTTGCTCCTCAGAATGACAAAGACAAAGGGAAATCAATACACACCTGGGTAGAGAAGCACTGGCTGGGCTCTGTCAAGATTCCTTTCAGCACCATTTATTCTCAGTCCAGGGTGAGAGTCTTTGTCGTTGTGTATTTATTAACAGGCGTTGTGACCTTACTAACAGAAAAGCACACTGATTGCCTTTTTTTTTTTATTCCATTGGATAGATTGATGGAACATTCAAGGTGAATACACCAGCAGTGTTGCTGGGGTACAGTAAGGAGCGGAGCCATGGCACTAATGGTGGTTATGATACTCTGCGGAGCCTGAGTGAGGGAGCATTTATCACACTGTTCATCACCATTGAACCTCAGCTGATGCCTGGAGAGTCTATTAGGGAAAGGGTAAGTCATGTTTGAAGTGCCAAAATCAAGGATGAATCCCGTCTGCTATGTAGTGCCCAGCCTGCATCACTGTGTGCTAGTTTGTCTTAGTTCATGTGTGTGTTCACATTCAGTTCATTTCATAAATGTTTGTATTGCCATATTGTACCAAAACAAGGGACAGTTCACATGAGACTGGACAATATGGATCATGTCTAGTCACAGAGGACAACAGGGTACATAGAGTGGTTTAATTAAGTGGTAAATTATGGAGTTAGTCACTAGACTATTCTGATAAACAAAATTGAAAGTTTAAACCTACTTCTACTCACCCTCATTAGTTGTCCATGCTCTTAAAAGTAGGTGGTTATGCATCAGTGTATTAATTTGTTCATGTTGTCATCATTTTGTGTCACTTATTTGCTTTTGCTCTGCTGCATGTGCTAGATAAAGGAAGTGAAGGTAACACTCTTCCTTTTTTATTCACCTAATTCACCCTTTTATGACCGCATCATTCTTAAAGCGTATTGATTCATCCACCAAGTGCTGACCTGTTTTCCTCTGCTGTAACCTTTGACCTTTTCATGCAGTTTGACAGCCAAGAGGATGAGAGTTTACTGCAGGCTTCAGAGAGATTTGAGAGGGATGCGGCACAGGGCTACCCGGACCGACCCTGCATTACCACCATCATAGACCTCAATGGGAAGACGGTCTTCATCACGCGTTATATTCGACCACTCAACCCCCCACAGGAGTTACTGGATGCATTCCCCAATACCCCCCAGGAGGCAACGGTCAGTTGCTTGATTGAAATGAATGTAGACAGAAGCTGCTCAATTACTCCCATCGTCTTGCTTGTATTTCTTATTTGATTGGATTTACTGTAGTGACACACTTACTCTATCCTCACACAGGCCCTGGTTGCTCGATTTGTCTCGCTTATCCCCTCTCTGCCAGACAGAGTTTCATTTTCTGGTGCCTGTGACCTGTGGAGCACCTGTGATGTGAGTGAACCCTCTCTGAGGTATTGTGATTGTGAGAGGAGGGAAATGCCCATCTTACAGTACCTTGTGTTTCCTCTTCTTGTTTTTTAGCAATTCCTCACCCTCCTAGCAGGAGATGAAGAAGAACATGCCGTACTGTTGTGCAACTACTTCCTGTCTATGGGCAAGAAAGCCTGGCTTATAATTGGCACTGCTATACCAGAGGTGTGTAACAATCATTTGTAAACCTGAGGAGATTTCAGATATATGATGATCTGTCACAACAATGCCCCTACATGGAGTAGAGTTTTAAAAGATATATATGTAAATAAAAAAAAGCTCCTGATTATGTGTGTGTGTATATATATATATATGTGTGTGTGTGTGTGTGTGTGTATATATATATATATATATATATATATATATATATATATATATATATATATATATATAAAAATTAGGAGCTTTTGAGTCTTTCTGCATCAGCGCTAAGATTTTTGATCTCTTTATTTCTCAGGGACCCACAGCATATGTCTTGACTTATGAGCAGAGCCGCTACCTGATCTGGAATCCCAGCAGTGGTCAGTACTATGGACAGTATGACACCTTCTGCCCACTGCAAACAGTTGGTTGCCTGGTCAACGCTGACAATGTGAGTAAGGAGAGAGCAACTACATGACATCACATTACCAGTTCGTGATGTGGTATTTAATTCTTCATTTTTAATAATTTTCCTTAGCTTGCAGCAAATAATTTAATTTTCTCTGAATTTTTATTTAGGTGTGGTTCAACATTCAAGAATATACGTCACCAATGACAGTGAGTTTTGACATCACAAAAGCCAACTTGTGGAAGCCGTTTTTCTCTCGATCCTTCTCTCACCCTGGGCTGTCAAGTGTACAAGTGAGTGTTTGACATTTCTGTATATATCTTGTCGTATGTTCAGTGGTCTTTTTATATTTTCTTCTAAATCTAATTTTCTTTAGCCAGAGGAGCTGGTATATCGGCGCACAAACAAAGCAGCTGCAGCAGAGCTTCAAGACAGGCAAGTTACTTCTAACACTGTCATGTTGATTTGTTAGGCTACAATTCCACACTAGACAAAACACATTTACCATGTCACTCTCCATAGAATTGAGAAGATCCTGAAGGAGAAGATCATGGAGTGGCACCCTCGTCACCCAACCCGCTGGAACCGCTTCTGCACCACCACCCTGAAACAGTTCCTGCCCAAACTGGAGCTGAGCGGGGGGCGGGACGTGGCTGAGGGGCACCGCCACGAGCTGCAGAGCCTGCTGGGAGACAACAGGGTAAGTCTGAAATGGGAGTGCCTGGAGAAAAGTTACTACACTGAGTCACTGAATGATGTCATCAGTCATCTATCATTTCAGTGATATAATATTCTCTGCTCTGAAAAAGAAAGCACATCCATCCATCCATCCATTTTCTACCGCTTGGTCCCCGTTGGGGGTCGCGGGTGACTGGAGCCTATCCCAGTGACTTTGGGCCTTAGGCAGGGCACACCCTGGACAGTGGCCAACTCGTCGCAGGGCGAACACAGACACAGACAAGGACAGACAACCATTCACTCACACATTCATTCAATACGGGCAATTTAGAGTTATCAATTAACCTACACATGCATGTCTTTGGACGGTGGGAGGAAGCCGGAGAACCCGGAGAGAACCCACGGTAACACGGGGAGGACATGCAGACTCCACCCAGAGAGATTGTGTGATGCTGGTCCGGTCCGGGAATCGAACCCACGAACCCACGATCTCCTTATTGGGAGGCAGGAGCTAGAAAGCACATGGTGTCACATTAATAAATTCCTATAATAAATTACCACTAAAAGACTTTTTTTCTTTCATTTAAGATTTCAGGATTCCCCCTGCATCTGCCATTCTCTGAGATTCGGCCCATCATAGAGGCAGTGTACAGCACTGGAGTTCACAATGTTCAGGCATCAAATGTGGAGTTTGCCCTGGCTGTGTATGTGCACCCCTACCCTAATAATGTCCTGTCTGTGTGGGTGTACCTGGCCTCACTCGTACGCACATGATAAAGAGACATTCATCTCACTGTGTATCACAGTGTGCGCTTTAGCTTTATTGAAGCTGATGATTTTATGTACTGACATTACTCTGTTTCCACACTATTGTATATCTAATGTATATCAGGGAAATCTTGATAATAGGCAGTTATTAGTTTGATATTTGTACAGCAAATGCAATAAACCTGCATTAAATCCCACCTTTCTGAACCTTATAATGTTCAGTTGTTCTCGACTCTGTCAGAGAATAGCCATTTTAGCAGTGTTCTGTTGCTGTTGTATTGGACTGTATTCAAATGTGTTTCCAGTATTTTGTTCATCTGCGTTGACATATAAAAATGTATATTAACACCTTATAGGATCACCACTACTAGAAACAGCCTAAAACCTACCATACAGTTAATAAACTACACCAACAAAAACATGATTACAATCTTCACAAAAATAGGATTTATTGCAGGGCTGTTGTGTTGGACAAATGTATGTAATTAACCGATAGCTCAGAGTACCGGGCACTATATCTAAGTATGTTTCCTACTGTTTTTTTAATGCGTTGAGACACTAAAATGTCACATTTGCAAGCTTTTCAATTTCTACTTCAATTGTGTTCACAAAATAATTAAAATGACCATTAACAGAGCTTTTAACCCCAAGATACTTTTATTGTTCTGTTTATGAATTTAACATTTCCAATACAACTCCTTATGCAAGACTTTTGAACAAGCAAATAAATCCTGCTGCAGAATGATTAAAGATGAAGTACACAATAGACTTCTCCCAATCTGAGGGTTATTATTCTTAATCCCCTTTCAGCTTCTCTAAAAGCTCTTCAGTGTCAGACATTAAAATCCCTCTTATATGAACATTGCTGCATTTCCTTGCCCACAATATTGGAGTGCATAAAGTAAAATAAAAGCAAAAAGCTTGTTTCGGTGACTATGAACACCCGGTATCACAAAGTTGGCCAAAGTGGTTAAGACTATACTGCAACATCATGTACCAGTTCCTATGTCTGTACATCATTTACTGGTGTCCCAGTAACTTCATGGTGGCTGTGCCAGCATCAACAGTTAACTGAACATCAAGGTAAGATAACACAGGAGTCAAATCGTCCTCCATGTACAGCGGGACTATATGTAGATCATTCTGACCCGTAACTGTCAGCGACATGACAGTCAGCTTCAATCTAAGGAGAGGCAGCGATTCATTCACTCCTTTTTCATTTTCCATGTCACCCACCAATACATTACAAAGCATGTTTAAGGTAAAAAAGTAACATCACTTTGATGCTACTGTCAGTCAGTGCTAATTACAAATGGACCAACTAAAGACAGCACAGGGACAACAAGACTTATGTAAATCAGTATAGTTTTAGTGACAAAAGAAATAGTTTAACTACAGAAAACAAAGTACTTGGTGTTTACACTTGTCTAGTTTTTTAATTTTTCAAAATCAAAAAAGGAACCAGAATGGTACATTTTCAGACACTCCAAATCCATTATCACCCCTTTATGTTTTCCTTTCTAAAAGATTGTTTCCATTTAATATAGATGGAAATGGAAATAACAGGAGCAAAATTAAGTTCCATCCAGAAACATTTTTAAGTGACACAAAGTACAGCAACATGTACTCCCAGGATAAAGTGCAATAAAAAGGAGATGTGACATTTTAGGAGAGCGTTGACGGGATTTACTCTCCAGAGCGACAGCAGACCCTGAAACCACACTGCAGATTCTGGCAGCCGCTGGCCGTGTCGGCATGAGGACCTGGAGAGAAACACCACAGAGGTCATCTGCTGAACTGCATGCCACAGGTAAGGCAAAGCTTACACATACCCTTACATAGACAATCTACACCAATACAAACAAATTATTACATTTTAAACAAATAAATCTAATGAAAATGAAAAAAGTGAAATCAAGTGAAAACTGAAGGCATAGTGGCCACTGTAATGCCTACTTACCTTCCACCTCAGTAGCATCTGTCTTACACTAGGACACATGCTATGCAGGTGGGGTTAGTAATGTTTGTTACAGTTGCCACACATCCAATAGATCTGCTCACAAAATCTTATACATTCATTATGACATATTCACATGCAGTTTAACATAACACAGCCTATTTCCAAAGCACTGTACTAGACCATGAGCATGTACAATTTTGTGTTACAGAGGAAAAAGGACCCCGAACAATTTCAATTGGAAGTGTTACCGTTGATGTTGTCGCAGTAATAGAAGTGCTCATCATTGAGGGAAGGACAGGCTGACACCAGCTCCTGCAGCCCCTTCTCAGTGATGAAGAGGCAGCCGGACAAGTTAAGATGCTCCAGGAAAGGAAGCCCTCCACGCTGCGACAGAGCCCTGAAACACACACAGTGCAACCTCATTACAGGCAAACCAGTAGTGAGGAAGTCTACATGAAAGTGATTATACAGTCTTAACCTAATAAAGGCAATACTGTTGACTATGGCAAATGTAATGTACAATGCCTTTCTCTAATAATCAGTATTTAGGTTATAACTGATGGAAACATAACTTAATGGGCACACCTGTATTACTACTTTTCCATTTTATTTAGCCAGATGAGAGGTTGCAAGTTTACTTGTGTTGTGTGTTAACGTGTGACAGTATGACAGCACCCACATGTTATTATACCATCTTCTGTTTTCAGCTAGCACTGAAAATAATTACACTTGCCACTTACCACTAAATGTTGTTTTGAAACTGCATCAATGCAACCTGACACAATGTTGTGGTATTTTTCAGCTGATCAAAGATGACTCATTCATCTCACTGCAGCACATCAGTTTCTGAAGATACTAACCTCTCAAATAAATCCATGTAAACCCAGGTTTGTATGTGAAATCATGCTCTTTCAAGTATAAAAAGGCTGGGTTTTGTTTTGTTTTTTTGTTTTTAGGTGAAAAACAGCAATGCATAATCTTTACCTTAAACCCAAATCTGTGACTTGATAACATCCAGAGAGACTGAGAAATCTCAGCGAGCGTTTTGCCACTGACTGGTCAGTCCTGTTTTCATGCTCCAGACACTGCAGGCCCCCAAATGAGGAGCATTTAGTCCGAAACTCTGCAGTGCTACTTCTGGTGGTGCCTGAGTCGCACTGAGGCCTAGTAAAAGTCCTGAGGGCCATGTCACTAGTGCAGCAGGTGGAGTGACCACAAAACATTTCCCCAGACATGGCATACTGCTGATGCAAATAGGAGGCATTTGAACCAGTCCTTTGCCCCCGCCTCCTGCTCCTCCTGCAACAGCACGAGCCTCCCACAAGCTGTGTCTCTACAAAGCTTTCTGCTTCAGGAAGAGACATCCCACCACGACGGCTCCACTCTGCAGCATCTTCAATATCAGCAAGGTCTGAGGGGTCCAGGACCCACACTTGCGTAGGGGTGCAGGCAGCGCCCCAACGGCCAGTCCCCTTCTTGAAAATAATGGCCTGCCGCTTCCGCCCCGCTGGATGTAGGTTTCTCTCTTCCATGAGCGTGATGGGCACTGGGGAACTTTTAAGAAGCTTGGCTCGTCGGTCCGAGCGTTTGTCAAAGCAGGTGGAAGATGTAAGGTCACCCAGCCCAACAGACAGTTTCTTCAGTGTGTGATCGGTAATCTTCTCACACCCCGACAAATCCAGGTGCTCCAGAGAGACACAGGCTCCGAGAGATGACCAGCTGAAAGAGAGAGGATAGCAAAAACATAGTGATGAGTACTGAGTTTCCTGTACATAAAATAGATATGATGAAATGATACCCCATGACCACTGTGCATAATCAGAAATGACTTAATGATATTTTAGTAAAGACTTTAATATTTACCTGTCAAATGCAAAATCTGTAACACCAGTCTGGGTCAGGTCCAGGTGAGTAATATTGGGGCAGAGACTGAGGATCTGGCGCACCTGAAAAGAGGACAAAAGTATGTCAGTTCAGACATGACACGATCTTCATTATCAGGTATTGTCCAATACAGTGTCAAAATAAAGTTTTTGCGCTGAATACCATTTTACTAGAGACTGTAGAACTGTATGCCAGAACAATGGACTTGACAGATGAACCCACAGCTGGCAGAAGGTTCTGGATAATCCCATTCAGAAGCCTCTTCTCTCGCTGAGCAGTGCTAATTGCCAGGGAGCCGCGAGTATGGCCCGACACATCTAAAAAGACAATGAACAAGAACAAGGAAGACACAATTTACTCAATTCAGATATAGAACTCATTTTTATCATCGCCTTCAAAGAATGGACTGCTAGGTACAGCCTATGGCTACGCTGCAGGCTGTTTACTACCTTCATGCCAGAGTGCAGCCTGAGATCGAGAAGGAGCACCTTTCTGACTTCAGTGAAAAAGGTAAATAAAGGTAACTGGTTTCACCACAAGAGCATGTGAGCAAATGTGGAGTGCCCTGCCTGAGGATCTTGGCCAAACACATTTAGATTTTATCACGCTATACTTTCATTACCCTATATCAACCATTCAAACTATTGTGTACTTTTTTTTTTAACTCAACTACCAAAACCAAATATTAGAAATGTCAATGCAGCCCATAATGCCTAATCTGCTCTTTTACAGCTGACCAGTAAAAACAAATACATGACTGTGTTACACTGCAGAGCATTACAAACAGTGGTCATTGTGTTTTTAAGGGCACACACTGGCAAGTTTTGCCAAAAGCAGGTTGAAGGGGTTTGAAACTAGCAATAGCATGTTCCCGTTTATACTTACTTTTTGTTAACTTCATTCTGAAATGATATACATACTGCAAGAGCTACTGTTTTCGTCACTAACTGAGGTATGCACTTCGCTTAAGACAAAACCTCACCAGACTCATCAACATCAGCATCCTCATCCCATTCCTGATAGGCCCGGCCCTCATTCTGGCGACTCTTCACCCACTCATCATTTGGCTCCTGGTCCAGATCCCCAGGGGGGCCATGATAATAATCACCTACATTAAAGACACACAAACATTTATCAGCAGTGCACTACATACTTAAATTAATGCAATAAAGTATTTTTTTCGCAGGGAAAATTAAGCTAAGTAAACAATATTTTGTTCCTTAAGGTAATCACCAACTATCAGCGGCCTACCTCTGGCCCAGCGTACAGGGTAGAGGTGCCTCCACAGAGAGCCGGTCTTGGCCAGCTCTGACCAAGAGCTGCACACTTGACTGCAGTGACACAGATCTTCAGGGCCCAAATAGTGGAACAGCCTCAGCATGATTTCTGTAGGAAGCTGGGAGATGTGGGTTGAATAATTCCTGTTCTTTTCCAGTTCTGAGGAAGAGAACAAAACAGCTTTGCTTGTAAGTGATTCAAATACCGAAATTATGAAATGCACCTTTTACAAATGCCATCCACTTTCCAAGACAATTGATCCTTTCATGAAGCAGTTGCAGATGGCACTGCTTACACATAAGCCTTTTTCACTGAAGACATTTTGACACGTCACGGTAGGAAAACCACAGGTGTAAATAACAAAATTAATGATGGCTGAATTCCCTTTAGCTGCCTGGTTTCAAGGTCCTGTTATTGTACATGCTGGCGCTGGCACTGCCACGACTTACTGGGACACTCGAATAGGACGAAGCCATAGTTAATGTTATTATTAACACCTGTGCTTTTCTATGACAAGTCAAAATTCTGCTGTGAAAAAAAGCCTATTGTACTGCAAGTGCTAGACAATACTGTTGAGCTTCAAATATTTTATATTTTTAATTAAACTTTTTTAATTAGTTGTTTGTTTTGCCCATCACAAATTACCAGAGCACAAAGTGATGTGCTTCAATTGTTTATTTTGACTGACCTCACTCAAAAAATTCAACAGTATTAAGAAAAACGCTAACACATCTTCACATTTTAGAAGCTGGCTGGGTATTTTCACTTGTTAAATGACACAATTAAGTATCAAATTTGTCCTTCATTTTTAGTGCCACAATACTGTTTGCATTAGTGTGACAACCTTTTGTATGTACCTACATTTGAAAGTGTACAGACTAGTGGCTTTCTTCTTCAGGGTCTGCTGTACAGACATACTGGGAGAACTAGTCATTCATGTACCGGCTGTGACCCCTTCATTGAATACATGAACTCAACTTGACACAGCAGTCCTAATGAACACTGGTGATAGTGCTTCCCTCGAGGCTTGCATATGCAAGAACCCCGCTTCAGGTATGAGAAACATTTCGTCAAATTACTTAAAAATAGTTTTAACATTTTGGTATATAGTCACTAACCATAATCTGTCTTCTCGTGATCTGCATATTTAAAGGCTTTTTGCAGCTCCTCTGCCTGGCTCCACAAACTGAAGCCCTTCAGCACCTCAGCAGCACAGTCCCATTGCTGTTGGCTGCAGTGTTGCGCTATCACCTCTTTCTTGATGTCCTTGAGCTCCTCATAGGTGAAGTACTGCATAAGCATAGGCTGAAACACCTGCAACGAATCTCCTTAGTTTATAAACAGCTGGCAACAGTGCAATTCCCTGCGGTATGAACAAACGTTTTTAAACATGTTTTCTTGGGTTTATTGTTTTATGTTTCTGTTGTTTATGAACATAATTTGGTCTTACCCATTCTTTGGGGGAATCAATTTATTAAAAGATATTTATATCAACAATAAAAAGAAATTTGAACATATTATACCTCTTCTTCTTCCTTCATGTGGGGCAGAAAATCTTGTGTGAAAGCTTCTAGTCTCTCCTTCAGCTGCTGGGCATAGTTAAGCTGTTCATATTCACTCTAAAAACACATAACAATTATTAATTCATGGAATCCCTTAAAAACATGGCAGTTGAGACTTTTTTTTTTTACACCTATTTTTTTCAATAGCTAGATTTTTAAACATTTATATCCTTCTCAGACCTAATATTCTGCACAGTCTCAAAAACAACTGAGGAAAATTCAAAATAAGGTCCTCCAACAATAAAAAAAAATCTCAGCACAGTACTATTAATCTCAGGAGAAACATCTTTCCTCTAAGACAGAGTGCAGGACCTCAGTCCAAAGAAGCAGAACGTTCCTTAATGTTTTACAAACTGACTGGGGCAGAGCGGAAGTTATCATTCTGGAAAGCCCATTTGTTTGGTTTGCCCCTGGCTTGAGAGAGAACAATAACTCTTCTCTCTTGTTACGCAGATCACAAAAACAACCCTGCCCTTTTTATATAATTCAGCCCACTTCTTTCTGCATCTGGCCCTTTTCTTAATAGATAAATTCTCAAGTTGTAATGGATACAACACATACAATAGTGACAAAAACGTGGTTTAAACTAATTTTATGAAAATGGATGCTACAATTTGTCAAAGGACTTTAATATAAATTATGCTACATTTAAAAGAGAATAATTTCCCATCTTTACAATTAACATGTATACATGAAAAACAATAATTCTGATGTTGTTGGTACTGCAACCTTTGTGTGGCTAACATAATAGTTATTCTAATGACAGAGTGTTACCCCATCATTGAGCATCGAATATTAGCTGAGTGCTGCAGAACTGAATGTATATTTTCCCTTTAAGTAAAGGCTAGGTTTTTTTCTGCTGAGCCAAAATAAAAAATAATAGTGCAATTTAGGGCCATGGCATGACAATAAACTACTTTTTAAAACATCAATGCATATTTACCTTAACGCTGTGCAACCCTTTTTCAAAGAGGGACAACATCTCTGAGAGTTTGTTGTCAGAGTGCACATTGTACACAGTGCAGCAGCGCTGTTGCAACAGGCCGATTATGTACTCATTCTCAATTTGTTCATGCATTTTGAACTCCTTGAAGGTGGCGCACAGTGACTGAAGAAATGAGCGGAAATCATTGTTGTTGGAGAAGTTGGTTTTTGACAGCTGTGGAAAAACAGACAAACTCATTATTATTAAATGTTACGTCATTTGAGTTTATACTGAGATACATTTAATCATTAACACTTCTGCTGGTACCATTTAGATCACAATAATTGGTATTTCCTATACGTAACCCAACACTGGGTACGGCAGAGAATGTCAACTCAGACAGCTAGCATTACAGCAGTAACGTTATACTTTATACGTAGTTAGCTTACGTTAGCAGCATACCCGCCGTAACGTTACATTAGCTAATGTCACTAACTGAGCTGATCTGACACGTGGCGAAATTTTAAAAGACAGACTGAAAATCTCAAATATTATACACAGTTTGTAGATATTGCGTCGTGATACTTAAAGCATGTTGTATAATAAGCTATCTTGCAAGTTAACGTTAATTAAGCTAGCTAAACCAGTTAGCAAGCCTGAAGAGGATGGCTTAACGTATTTAAAGTTTTTTAAGAGCAACCCACTACATGCTTCAAAGTACTGGTTAAGTAAACACCTCTATGCAACGCTAACTTCGCGTGCATAAGTCGAACAATGGAGCTAACGTTACCAAACAGTCCTAAAGTGGTCGTAAGACAATCATCCGATAGTTCATGTGCTTCGACTGAGTCAATCCTGAGTGCTATAGATACAAGCTAGCTGGTGTGCTAGCTGGCGTTCACTCGTCCGTTGGCCACACACCGTCATATATTCCTTTGTAAAACTCCAAATTAACGACGGACAATTATTTATACTAACCTTTTCGCAGTATAAGCCCACCAGCTGCTTCATTCGCCAGTGTGGGCCAGTAAAAACATCCACCTCGTCCGGAAAGGGAGCCATCTTCACACACTAAACCTCAGTGCGTCATCTGCGTACTGTCGGCGATACAATCAAAAGAGGAGGCGTGTGCGAGCGAGTCATGTGACCACAAGTTATTAATGTAGGCAAATTGTCAGCCAAGATCCAACAGTACAAGCACTGATCTGGGATCAATGTTTGAAAAAAGGTTTTATAAATTTCACTGTAACTCGAGGGGACATACGCTCCCAGATCAGCAAAAGTGTTTTGAAACGCTTCATAAAACGTTAGCTTTACTTTTGCGTTGTAAAATATACACATATTAGGAGCTATCTAGATTAAATATAGAATATTGAAAATACTGATAAGGCGCTTTGTGTATAGCTACAAGGCCATCTGCAGAAGCACTGCACTGACGTAAATGTACTTTTTTGTTTGTCATTTACTATATATACAGTATATTTCAAGAGACGTTTAACACTGACTATTGTTTTCATAAGATCACATTTGCCTATTTTTAGCCATTGGTCTGATACTCATTCAAGTAAAGTAAAGCTATGTTTGGGCAAATTAGTACCACAGCGTTGGCAGAAGAAGGTGCAAACCGCTATAAATTACGAATAAAGTGTATTTGGTTGGCCAAAAACATGGTGCAAAGGCTTCCATGTACTCTACACTCCACTGTTGGCTTGTGGTTGCTATGGAAAATGTCCACAGCAACTGTCCCATTGGGGGTGGAGATTAGGAACGTCATTCACCGTGATGATGGACAGCTGTATAAACCAATTCACGATCGAGAAATATGAAGGTAGCCAATGAAAATGCAGCAAAAAGAGAGCTGTAGTTAGATAGAGAGCGCGAGGGTAGTAGTACGTAACAGAGCCTCTGTGAGACAGCAGCGAAAAAGACTAATGGTAAGCAAAGTATCAGCCACCTAACAGCGTTTACATACCGCTACCTAGTGAGCTACGTTAATTATATTACTCAGTGGTGCGTGCAGTCACGGGGCATATATTTTATGTAGGGTGGTCTTGGTCTTCCATCTTCGTCTAGCTACTATGTAACGGTAACGTTAGCTATCTTGCTACCAGCTGTCTTGTCTCAGCATCACATCCAGTCTGAAGTAAGAAATCTTTTTCTGTCTGACAACACTCCTTGATGGAGCTAACATTATTGTATATTTAAAGGATGACACACAATCGTGATTACTGAAGTCAACAACAGTGGACCAAAGTATTGCCTTTTGCAAAACCACCGTCAATAAACCCTTAGCTTTATGATCAAAGCCTAATCAGCTCGAGCACAGCTTTGTAATATGTTCCTTGATCTCTTTGCAGCCCCAGCATGAGGAGCCAGTCATTCCACTAACATGGACAAGTACGAAAAGGTGAAGAAAATTGGGGAAGGTTCATTTGGAAAGGCCGTCCTTGTGAAATCCAAAGAGGATGGACACCAATATGTCATCAAGGAGATTGGCATATCTAGAGTACGGTCCTATGTATTATATTCCACAAGCTTTACATTTCATTGTTAATGTGAGCTCTATTTTACTACCTTGCTCTTTCACATTCTCTGTTTCTTATTTTGACAGATGTCAAGTAAAGAGAGGCAGGAATCTCGAAAAGAGGTTGCCGTTCTTGCCAACATGAGTCATCCAAACATTGTCCAGTATAAGGAGTCTTTTGAAGGTACACAGTCCAAAGATCTAGCCATTAGTTGAAAGAACCACAGAGTTAATCTCTTGCAGTTACAGTATATCCCGATGGACACAGTATAAGGTGTTTATTATGACTTTTCTGAATGCCATATAAAATTCTTTTTAGAGGGGGCTGCCTGTATATTGTGATGGACTACTGTGAGGGTGGGGACCTCTTCAAGAAGATCAACTCTCAGAAAGGAGTACTGTTCTCAGAAGAGCAAGTAAGCCACTAACTCTTTGAGACAGTCTTGCAATTTTAGGACATGCATTACCTGTTGACAGAGTGAAACAGTGTACAACATGTGGATTGAATTGATCATATATCTTTTAATGTTTGTTTTTTTTCCTTGGGTTGTTCAGCCATTGGAATTACAAATTATGTAAATAGGCTGTTGATACTGTATAATGTGAGTTTACCATCTTCTCCTTTTCCTAGATCTTGGATTGGTTCGTGCAGATTTGCCTGGCACTGAAGCATGTACATGATCGAAAAATCCTCCACAGGGATATAAAATCGCAGGTATTGCTTCACGCACCACAAGATCTTCCCTCAGTGATAATAAGTTGTTTATTTGCCATGTAGTGACATTTCTTTTCATAATGTCTGCATAGAACATATTTTTGACAAAAGATGGGACTGTACAGCTTGGAGACTTTGGAATTGCCAGGGTGCTGAACAGGTATGTAAAATGTAACCCCAAAAGATCTGTAGATCTCTATAAAGCCAAGATTTGGGAATAGTAAAGCATTATACAATTTGCTTTCCATTCTCTTCTCATTTTCAGCACTGTAGAACTGGCAAGAACATGTATAGGAACACCATATTACCTGTCACCAGAGATTTGCGAAAATAAACCCTACAACAACAAAAGGTACTAACCTGATGTTCTTGAATACCGTGATTTTAGTGTTTGTCTCATTTGTGGTGTCAATTAATATTTAATCATAATCCAGGGGACAAGTTTGGTCCCGCCAAATTGTGAGTCATGCAGGATTAATTGGTGGCTTCTGGGTGATGTGAAGGTATCATGTCTCCTCTTTATTGAGTGAACCTGCTTGTCTATAGCTACAGCAGGAAGCTAGTATTGATTTCCTCTTTTATTATTTTAAGTATGCATGTAATCTAATCCACTTTAGTTACAACCAATGAAGTAAATTTGGCAGTATCTTAATGTTCCATATGGAGTTTTCTCAGCAATGAAGTCCCTTTCTCTCTCCAGTTAATGATAAAGAAAGGAAAGGCTTTGCAAGTGACTGCTGATACCTTATTGAGTGAATGTAAAGCTACCCCAGAACTTATCCCTGCCTGTCCATTTGTATGCTCTCTCCTCTCACTTTCCCTACTTTCCCTCCCTCTGCAGTGATATTTGGGCCCTAGGGTGTGTCCTATATGAAATGTGCACTCTTAAGCATGCAGTAAGTATTCTGTGTACATTAGCTGTTCACTAATGTAGATTTAATGTATCTTATGCAGCATTGTGATGCTCTTTCACATATTGATTTTGATCTCTTCCCTGTATGTACTGTATGTATAATGGTTGACAAACTTAATTTTCAAAGAATGAGTCATTTTTCCGGAGAGTCTCTTTAATCAAATCTGTAACTCTTCATAGTCTCAACCACTCCCTTAATAACCCCTTCTTTACTCCATCATTGCTTATGATCCAGTATGACTGCCCTCAGTAATTTCTCTGTTGTGGTTATAAACATGTTCTACATGTATTTCTCCTCAGTTTGAGGCTGGCAACATGAAGAACCTAGTTCTGAAGATCATCCGTGGCTCATACCCTCCTGTGTCTGTTCACTATTCCCAAGAACTGCGATCTCTCTTGGCACAGCTGTTTAAACGCAACCCTCGAGAGAGGCCCTCAGTCAGCAGCGTACTGGACAAACCTTACCTGGCCTCTAGGATAGAGAGGTTCCTCACACCACAGGTAGAGCACACAGCTAGTTGTCTTTGATACAGACAAAATTTACATAAACCAAACTGTGTTCAGTTAAAACACATTTATTCTCTACTGATTCCAGATCATTGCTCAGGAATTCCACCATACTTTTCTTCACAAGCAGCCTAAACTGGGTGTGGTGCGGGGTCCACCAGGTAAGCCAATAGGAGTTTTCCATAGTAGGGGAGGTAGTCACGCTGAGCCATGCTGTGAACAGCTGCGCAGCACAGTAAGGTAAAGTTGTTCACCTTGATGACGTGTTGGAGGTGTACTAGTCGCAAACCACAGTAAGAGCCTGTTGCTTGTGGCCCTTTTCAGCTCACTGTGGCTGTTTCTGTTTGTACTATCCTTCCCTGCAATATTTCAAACTTATCTGCTGACGAAATAGCGCAGAATAGGTCTATATCTGGTTGATTAGACCAGTTTTTATTGAAGATTAGCACGCTAATGTTGCTCGGCTAACTTGGTGACAAACACATTGCATTTCCCGTAAGTTCTTCACAATAAAAGCATCCTGCCTTTTTGCCAGCGGAAAGCTTTTAATGTGAAGCAGCAACAGCAGGAAAGCTGCTACCAAGCAGGACCACAGCAGCTCGGCTCGGCGTGGCTATCCCCAGCTGTGAGGCAGTAGTGGAAATGTATGTCATCACGGGCTGGCTTGGCTTGGCACGGCGCGGCTAAAGCTTTGTGCAGTGCTGTCCACCACAGTTTCCATTTTAGTTACTACCACTAGGAGTCACCAAATCCAACATTTTTTAATCTTACACACAGGGGGGCTTTAACCCTCCTATTATGTTGAAAGAAAATTACATCCATTATGTTTTTAAATACACTCAAAAACAGGCAAAGAATCAGTTCAAATTAGTAAAACTTGATTATTTGATACATACACTGTATTAAAGTCCCAGTTAAACAGCAGTTAGCGCATCTTTAGCTTTCGTAACATGACATATTTCTGTGTAAAATGTAATGTGTGTATAAATGAGAGGGATTTGTTGAAATCGTTCAGATTTGATTAGATGTCTTAACAGCTTAGGCGTAGCACATATGGAGCGCTACAGAGCTGTAGATTGATTCAGAGCTGTAGAGGACTGTTTCGCCTCCACCCACTCCTCCCCTCACCTGCATTGTTAGATCAGGAGGTGGAAGATGAGGGAGAAATGAAGGAACCAGACCTAAACCACACTCTTTTGGAAATGTACCCAAACTAATATCCAAACATACTCGTCCTCCTATGATATCAATCTCCTAGCTGCTACGACCCACAAGCTAACAGTGTGGTTTTATATGATGGGCAGGGTTAGCTACATGCCCCAAATCACATTTGATTGGATACAGAGTGCAAATTGAGTCATCAAAAATATTTGAAAGTTTTACAGGCTGAGAAAAGAGAGGGATTTTGATAAAATGATTATTATATTTTTAAACATATATTTGGAGAGATAAGTAGACAATTAACACAGGGACACAGGAATAGAAATTGGAAAAATTATTTTTTATTTCTGTGTACCACTCCATGACATAGGGGATTTACATTTACAGTAGTGGTAGTGTTACTAAGGCCTAAAAACTGCCTCATTTGCTTCAATTGGTGCTCCTCAGAATCAGAATCAGCTTTATTCCCAATAGTTTTACACATACAAGGAGTTTGCTTTGGTATTTTGGTGCGAAAACAGTAAATGTAGTATAAATATAAAGAAAGATGAAGCAAGTACTGCAGGTCAAGAAACATAAATATAAAATTGACAATAAGATATTAAAGAATATTAAAAAATATTTATGAAAATAAGGAAGAATATGTACAATATGGCTGTTATCTAAATTACAATTTGTGCAATGTGCAAAACTAATTTAATGCTTTGTTGGTGTAATGCAGGTCAGGTTTGAAACATTAAGTGCATTTCTGTTATAGTGTGAATATCATTACCATATTGCACTTTCATGATAAAATTCCTTCGCTTATTATACTGTGGAGACCAGTGAGTAGACCCGCTAGATTATTATTTTTTTTTTACGTCATGTTTATTTGTTTGCATTGCACATTTACACATTGTCTTTGCTGTGAATACTGACTTGGATAAATGTTTTTATATTTTTTACTTGTGTGACTAGCCAAGCGTTCTGCCCCTGGCTCCATACCACTTGCCCCAGCCCAGAAAATTACCAAACCTGCCAGCAAATACGGAGTGCCTTTAACTGTGAGGAAGGTATCAGATGCAGCCAAAAAACCTGCAGAGAGGAAACCAGCTGTAAAGCATAAACCGGTTAGTAGATTGTATAAGTTGCTATGATTTATTTTTTTTTAGCTCAAAAAAAAAAAAAAAAAAAAAGCTCTATTTGATGATGAGCTCCTAGTCTGGCATGTCAGAGGCCTTTCCCATCTGTGTGTGTGAGTGTGTGTTTTTACATTATAGTGTGTTGGCAACCTCTGAACCCCAGTGTCATATGTTGCTCAGGCCCCTCTCTCAGCAGCCCCCCAGAGAAGAGTGAGTCAAGTGGAGGAAGAGAGGAAAAAACATGAGGTACAGCTGAGAGCCCCACATAACTTGAATTTAATAGTAGGTTTCCCTCCCTTTTCTCTCCCCATTTACTCACACATGAAGGTCCCTTCCTACCAGCATTTTTAGTTTTCCTCCCCCTCATTACACTTGATCCCTATATTCACCCATTTCCACTCCCGGCCCATTCGGAGTGTTGTGCCTGACTTAGCTTTCTCTGTTAACTAACTTTTCACTCCACACCTACCTGCCCAGTGACAGAGCAGTCCTGCTGCCTCTTGCCTCAAAGCGGGTTTCTTTAAGATGTCTGTTTTTGATTGAGATGCTTTTGCCTCATGCTGCAGGACGGCATTAGAAAGAAAAGGATGGAGCTAATTGAGAAAGAAAGGAAGCAGAGAGAGCAGGTGGGTGCATTGTTTAGTCCCTCTGTAAAGTTTCTGATAGTTGTTACACTTTCAGTAGTTTCCTGATCTGTGTTGCCTTCAGATGTTCCTGTTGAAAGCGGACCAAATGAAGAGATATGAAAAGGAAAAGGTGGGTGTTAAATTTGTTCCTTTTGGGTATAGTTATTTCTCTTCTTTTATGTATCAAGTTTTGTAGTAAGTGGGAAAAGCGTTAAAGGGAAAGGGTCAATGTACTGTATGTTTCCGTCTAAAACTGAAAAACATGTAATCTAGAGCGCCTTCATAGCTGAATGGTTACACCCCCCAAAAAAATAAATAACAAACCTGTAATCTATAACAGATCAATCGTATAAACCAAGCCAGAGAACAAGGCTGGAAGCATGTCTTGAGTTCAAGTGGCGGTAGCAGCCCAGAGAGGAAGGTACTGGATGCCAATTTTGTTTTTTATGATACAAAGTGTTACTAAGTATTTCCACATTTTATGATTGCATTGTTATAACATGACAAATCAGCCGTACTCCTTTTCATACAGCTCCTCCTTCTAACTCACAACCACCTTTTGTCCTCTTAACTCAGTGTTTTCTAGGTGGTGGAAAGATGGCAGTCTTAAGCTCTGTTCAGGGTCCTACTCCAGCCCCTGTCCCAAGTAAAAGCTCATATGAACCCCACCACGCTGCCCTGGACCAAATGGCTAAACCACAAGTCGTCAACAGGGAGAGATCCTCAGCAGAACCGGGCAGTCCCATTCGGTAAGTTCAGATGTCTCTGTATTTTATGTGATTTTGGTGTGTTAATTAATTGTTTTAATGGCACTGCCTCTGTGTGTAAGTGTACCGGCTGCTGCTGGCCCAGTGCTGCCCAACGGCCCTGCCCGAGTCCTAAACTCTGATGCAATCAAGAGAGAACTGCAGAGGCTGCAGCACGTTTCTAAACAAGCCCATTTTAGTAGGTCAGTCAAGCAGCATCTCCCTAATCATCAAGTGACACTACACATCTGGACTGAAACTCTCCATCCTTGCTCTTTTCACAGTGTGAAAAGTAGAGTATTAATTACCATATTCTGTTTACAGGCAGCGTGGTCAGATGGCTGGTGAACGCGCCTATCAGGTTGAGGAGTTTTTACAACGGAAGAGAGAAGCCATGCTCAACAAAGTTCGTGCTGAGGGACAGTTGGTACGTAGTATGACTTATGCTGCCATTTTAAGGGTAACCTATTGAGTATTTAGTCCTGTTACTGAAATACTGAACCTCTTCCATCATAGTGATTACGACCCCTCACATATTGGGTATTTCTATGCACAAAGTGACACTGATGTCTTTCTAGCAAATGTTATGAATTTAACGTTCCATTAAGCATTTATGACACTGAATCAAATTGCTCCATGTATTATGAAAGGATTGCTAGTACTGCCAAAGCCACTAAGCATCAACCGGCATTCAGCTCATTGTTTTAGTTTGCTGATTTGTAAGGTTAAGACCCAACTGCTCTCACTGCCAACCCCATGTAAAACCATGAACAGCCTGCTCTCACCATGAGCTCACATATTGCCTATTGTAAGCTACCTGCTTAGCACAAATATCACTGAGCCAAAGTAATGGAGTGGCTGGTGAAGAAAGTTGAACATATGAGAGGCCAAAAAGACTCCCATATGAAAGAAATAGGTTTTCCTCATGAGTTGGTGGACCAAACCAGAGCTAAAACATTAGTAAATAGTCGATTAGCTAGAGAGATGCAAGACTCAAATTTGATGCCCATTTGCTTTGGTTCTGCTGGATGTGTAAGTACGCAATTGTTTACTAAGCACATAAATCCATCAGTTAAGTCAGATAGAATTATAGTATATCAAAGCTGTGTTGCTGAGTTTTTCTGACCACTAGTGGTAAAATTGATGATGATTGAATTCAACTTTAAAACAATGTAGCTTAACACTTAACACTGATTTTCAGCCACACTAGGGGCAGAAGAACCCCAGAAGTCCAGGCCTGCTTTGGTCTTTACCAACTGGAATCAAATAATTAAAATAGGCTAAAATACTGTGTAGAGCTGCAGAGTTGGGTGAAAATTATTGGTGGGTTCATTATTATGAATGGCTACTTTCAATTTACATATAGTCATTTGATTCAATGTTAATATAAAAATATTGATCAATACAACTTTACTTCCTGGGCCCCGCTCATGACTGTTGTGGCAGTTAGATCTCAGGGGCTGCGTCCTTCTAAAATGTGGTTAAATTGAACGGTAAACAGGGTACTCGGCAAAACCTGGCTGAAATCTATGGAAGCCGGGCTGGCTCGGTTCGGTGCAGGAGACCCAAAGCCAACAAAGAGGAGGAGGTAGGAGCCCAGGCCTGAATGCCCAGCCTTACACTCCACCTCACTCATAGCACGTCTGGCTTGGCTCGTCTTCCTTCATATGTCTGCACAAAACTCCCTTTGACACACCCATAATTCAACCCAGCAGCTCAAACCCATGCCCACTCCTTGCACAATGTGTGGTGTTCCACTGTCCAGTGTGAGCTGTTCTTTATTTTGCGTCCCAATAATGGCTGTTGTTATTCACAACAATAAATACCATTGTTTTTTGTTTCTTTATTGTGCATATTGTCCCATGTCAAATAATGGCACCACCACAGTTTTGAGTTGTGTATTACAGCTTTTTTGCTTTGAATGAAATACATAAATATATACATCTATATTGCGCTGTTAACTGCAAAATGTGATTTTTATTCTGGCTGAATGGCTGATGTGTTAATGTACAGATGCTAACATCATACTGTGTTGTGAGTAAAACTTTGTGCTGCCTATGTATGCAATTTTTGTTTTGTATCATTGTGACCACAGGTACCAATGCTGTATTCTACTTTGTCTGTGTGTGTCTGTGCAGGTGTGTCTAGCATACAGTATGTAACATTTCTGTATTTGTTCTCAGGAGTACTTGTCAAGACTGAGGCAGATCCGCTTGCAGAACTTCAATGAGCGTCAGCAGATCAAAGCCCGACTCAGAGGAGAGAAGGTACAGTCCTCCACTCTCAGATTCTGAGAGCGCCTTTTTTAATGAGCGTTTTCAGTTTTCTGACATTTCATCTCCTGGCTGTTGGCGTGTGTTTCAGTATGACAGTGATGGTTCTGACAGCCAGGAGTCCAGTGAGGAGGCAGAGCTCAGGAAAAAGAAGATAGAGGCTTTAAAAGTGAGTCTGCCTGGAAAATTTAAGTATTACATTTTACAAAATGCAACATTTAGATGATAACAAGAACAACGTCGACTAAGATCACCCAAACCACTGACACAATGATTAAATTGAACAGATAATAAAATGACAGCAAAAGAGAATGATGATGTCAATCTAAGCCTGGATTTTGTAATGACCAACAGCTTCCTTCCAGACTACCTCAGCCTGTGACTTGTTCTCTTGGTGGTTTTAATGAGGATTTGAAGGTCAGAGGTGTAGCTAGATGCTCGGCCGGCATGAGCTCTGTAGGCGAGCAGTACAATCCTATAATCAATTATGCAATTACCTGGCAACCAGTGTAGAGAAAATGAAACAAGGCTATTGACACACCTCTAAAAGTTCAAAGCCTCGCTGTGCATTCTGCTCTAACTGCAGACAAAGTGTGAATTCTGAGTGAGACAGGAATAAAAACAGTCGTTATTTTAATGAGATGACATAATAGGATCTCATTAAGACAACTGAGATGCTATCTGCTATCCTTTGCTGACCTTTTTAGATGTCAACAAACTGTAAAATAGACTGGAATTGGATGGAATTAGAATTGTTGATCACCCAAAAAATGTTTGGCCATGTCCTCATTCTTCTTCATTGGTATGTATGTATGTACCTGCCAGGCCCAAGCAAATGCCCGTGCTGCTGTGCTGAAAGAGCAACTAGAGAAGAAGAGGAAAGAAGCATACGAGAGAGAAAAGAGAGTTTGGGAGGACCATGTAAGCTCTATCATTCTTTGCTCCACCCGATCATTCCTCAGTCAATACCATTACTTGGCCTTACTGCTGCATTAGTTTAAGTGAAGTCTAATCTTGGGTATTGTGTATTGTGGAAGCTTGCAGCTCGGGGGGTGAAGGTTGGCATGGCAGCAGGAAGCGTAGCGGCGGCAGCAGCAGTAGTAGCAGTATCATCTACCTCTGACAGTCCTCTTCCACAGCCCAGTTCTTCTCAGCCAGACCCAGCTGCCAAAGCTCCAGTCCTGCCTGAATCCAAACCCTCCACCCCAGCTATATCCATGACTGCTGCCCTGAAGAATGTTGGAGCAGTCAGTATACATTTACAAAGTCTATCACACCCTCATAGTATTATTTGGGTACGTATTCCTGAGCTATATCAATTTTGCATTTTGCAGACTACTCCACTAAAAGAAAGCTTGCTTGAGCCAGAGACTGCTACGAGCATCCAGGTGAGCGAATGAGATATCAGTAATCATTAATTAAAGTAACAGTGTGCTAAAATGGCAGGAATTCTGAATCTTTCCTGATTCAATATTTAGAAAGATAATACCGCTTTTCTCGTAACAGAGTGAGAAAAGGCAGATTCTGCACAGACTTAACCAGAACCTAAAAGCCCAGAGCCCAGTGGAGGAGTTGGAGGAGCTGCTTCCACCCGCTACAGAACCAAGTCCTGCATCCCAACATAACCAGTCTGACACAGAGAAACGTCCCTCTTCCAACGGAGACCGTAAGAAGTGGGATGCAGCAGAACTGCCTGTACTTCCCGTTGCTCAGCAAACCTTAGAGGAAACCTGTGCCACAATAACCGGTAAGTCGAGCCCTCGCAGGACAAAACTCTGGCCTATGTCTATGTATTAACAGAAGTTAAATTTACAAGATTATATTGTTACTATGTTGTGTGCTATACACATGCTGGTACACTTACAGTATCTTTATAGTGTAGTCTTTTGTAGTGTTTGTTGATTTAGAATTGAAGGAGCCACTTCGCAAATGATCTAGCTTGCCTTTTATATAGTAAGTAATAATAATAATAATAATAATAATAATAATAATAATAGCACATGCAAGTAGTTGTGCTGTGGAAATTTTGTGATCGCCTTAAATTTGCTTTGCAAAAAATGTATACACATTAGTGCTTCTATTTAAAGGTTTTGGAAGAAATTTTGCTCAGTGGGATGATTTTTTTTCCTCAACATTGTCTCACCAGCTGCCTCAGTGTCTCCAGAAGATCGACCAACTTCTGGTGCAGACAGGAAGAAGTGGGAGGAAGGAGTTCCACTTGTCCTCTCTGTAGCCCGACAAACTCTAGAGCAGACATGCATCACGACCATTGGTGAGTTACCTTCTCCCTGAGTGAGAACACATATGCAGATTTCCTGAAAATCACAAATCTATCTCTCTCTCTCTCTCTCTCTCTCTCTCTCTCTCTCTCTCTCTCTCTCTCTCTCTCTCTCTCTCTCTCTCTCTCTCTCTCTCTCTCTCTCTCTCTCTCTCTCTCTCTCTCTCTCTCTCTCTCTCTCTCTCCATGTCTCTCTCTATGTCTCAGAGCAAACAGCGGGTGAAGTTATACAGATGGGTGGACTACAGGAAGAAGCTCCTAGGAAGGTGTGGGGAGTGAGTCCAGACTCTCAGGTGCTGAGAGTACTGCAGGAAGCAGAGCTTCAGCCTCTCACCCAGCAGCTGGAGAATGTCACCATCTGTGAGGAAGAGTTTTCTAGCCCTGGTTAGTCTTCATCTTCTTACCCTCCAAATGAGGCCAAGTACAAGCAGTACTCAGACGTACAAATAGTGTAAACCATAAAGCATTATTAAACTATTTTCAACCTGGTCTTTGTTTTAAAGTTTGACATTATAATTCTAAGTATTTTGAGTTTTGTCACTGTTTTGCCATTCTTCTCTGCATTTGATGGACGATACTGTCAAAGTCAAACAAAATGTGATTAAAACATACCACATGTTTTGTGTAGCCCAACTTAGTTCATCAGTTGGTCACATTGGCTATCTTGAAGACATACAGACCTATGCCGTTATGTGGACATGTTCAGTGGTTTCATTTTTACTCTTAGCGTGTTGTTTCAGAGAATACATGGATGCTAGAATGTACTAGGAGTATATTCACTTACTGATGATGTCATATGTATCCCCAGATAAGCCTGAACAGACGGCAGCAGCTGAGATTGTGAAGACACCTAAAGAAGTGTTGTCCTGTAAGCCAACGCCGTCTGCTGTTGTTCAGAGCCCAGAGGTTCAGAAGGAGAGCGCAGACGCCACAGAGGCCTCACGTCTGGAAATGTATGTGGCCAGTGCAGTAGAAGGAGTGAAACTGCCACCCAAACTTTCTGAGATTCAGGGTTAGTATGACACTCAACCTGATATATTGATTGGATATTTCAGCTCCTCATTTTAAAGTATTTTTTCAGTATAATGCAATCCTATCTGGTCTGAATTCTTCCAGATCCAGCAGACGTGGAGTCAGTGGTTTTGGAAGAGACACCTAAACAGGCCTCATGTCCTCCAGTTGGTGTGCAGCAGGCATGGGAGCAGGAAGCCCCACAACTAATGTGACTATTCATCTTTATAACTATTTCTATTTAGAAAAGAAATTGACCCTTCCCACTTAAATGAAGTGTCTTTGTTTACTCACCCCTATATGAGTTAAAACTTGATGTCCCAAATGTATTTAAGTTAACAAGACTATTGTGTTACACCTCCAATAGAAGCATAGCATTGATATTTTGTTTTTCATTTTTTTAATTTCTGGAGTGAACAATTTCTTTAATACATTTAAAGACATCATACATATGTGTATTTTTCTTGTAGGCCACCAGAGGGTATCCCAAGACCAGCAGGCACTAAGGAGGATGATAAGATTGTAGAGAAACCAAGTGAATCTTCTGGTGAGGTTAATGTTTAGTGAGTCAAAGCCAAAGCCCCCCTTTTTTTTTTCTTTTTTTTTTCAGCATAATTATTATCTTAATTAAATCTGCCCCCCCTTCGCAGGTTTAGCAAAGTGCGAGGAGCCCCTGTTTATGAAGTTGTGTTCCCCCGCCCACCGACGCACTGCTGCCCTTGCAATCCTCTCAGCCCAGTCTTCCATGGATGAATCATCCTCCTCTCTTGCCTCTCGCTCACGCTCTGTCTCACCTCTGCGCTCCAAACACCATGACTCCCTCCTCATTGGTCTCTCTACGGGCATGTTTGACGCCAACAACCCCAAGGTGATTACTGGCTGGGCTTGAATTTAAAAAACACACTTTTTGCACTGGAAATGACATAGCATTATGAGGAAATGTCTAATGATAATTATTCACATGACAGTATGGGATCTAAGGCATTATTTGATGTGATCAGGTGATCGGGTGAACGGCTGTAGCAGGGGTTGAGGAAATTCACATTTGTTCTTGTGCCTGGTGTGATGTGGAGGCCTGTGTGGTATTTTTAGGTCAGTCTTCTTTATTAATGAGGGGGTCTGGAATAGAGTCAGAGCAATTAATCACATAGTCGAACCTGCAGTGGGTCTGACAAAAAGAGCATCCATCAACCTATATCTTTTATAACCTTCATCAGGGACACTGGGATCTGCAGAACCTAGCTCAACATTTTGTACACACAAAGAGCTATACAGAAAATGAATGCGGTACATTTTGTCACTGTGCTTTTTTTAGGGTTTGGTTGTTCCTGGCTTTTTCTGAAAGTTACTTGCTATAAAGATTTACTGCTAGTTAAATGTTCTAAATTTCTTGTATACCAGAGCCCATTTCATTGGCCTCTCCATTGCCGATGTGAATTTTCAGCTATTGGTAGTCACAAGAATTTCTGGACACAGCTGTGATGTATTATTGACGGGGGGTTTTTCTTGCAATTAATCACTGTGTTGTCAGTCAAGACTTCCTGTCAGAGCGGCATCAAAATATTGTACATGTCGCTCTGTTTGCATTGTACTGTCAGATGCTGCGGACATGCTCTCTACCAGACCTCAGTCGTCTCTTCAGCCCTCAGCAGGACTCTGCAGTGACTAGGGATGCTAATGTTGCCCCAGACAATAACCTGGAAATCGAGGACCTGGATGAGGCAGCTAAAGATGCCGACCAGTCAGAGACTGAAGAGTAAGACAAACACAGATGAAATCTCACAAGCAAAGATGAAAATGCTTGGGCCACATTGTATGATTTTGGCAAATCATAAACTGCTGCAGTCTAAAGATGACTGGTAATTTTAACAGTGACCAATATCTTGCCTTACCCTGATTCTGTCAATCATTTTCTAGGCATGAGAGACAACATTAGAAAATGGTGCAGGTTTTATTTAGCTAAGAAAGTCTAAATATAGCCAGTTGATGTCCTACTGTATGTCATAGCAATATTCCCTGTTCCATAGTGCATATGAGGATGAAGACCTGCGGGACATCCGGGCCTCCATGGAGAGACTGCTGCAAGAAGAGGTTGGTGCAGGAGACTTTAATGGAAACCCTCCAGAGGGTGAAGACCAAGAGCTTTTCAACAGGATTGCAGCTGAGATCGATCGGGACAACAATCGAATGGCTGTAGATGATGACAACGATGATGATGATGATGATGATGATGATGAAGAGGAAGAAGGCGATGCGGAGGACGAGGAGGAGGAATGCTCCAATGGTAGTGCTGGTGATGAGGAAGCAGGGGAGCTGCTTACCAATGGTGTGGGAGAGGAGAACCACAGTAATAACAGCCAGCTCAATGAAGAGTGGCATTCAGGTACGAGGAATGTCACGAGTTTGTGAAGTAATGTTTAAACTTCTTAAACTATTTTAATTCAGTTAGCATACTTTTTTTTTAATGTAAGAACAAAGATTAATTTACCACTTTTGCTGACATCCCATGGTTGTTAGTCTTGCTACACGATAGAGTGGAGAAAGTTTGAATTAATATTTTATGTCAGATGATTCATGCCTTTTAATAAGTGGCCGTGTAATAAATACATTATTTTTTTGCAAACTAAGCACCTTGAGAATGATCAAGATCCAAAGTCTAACAGTATTATGAGAACTGATAAATCCTGCTGCACCGTAGATGGCAGTGGAGAGGACCAGGGCGGAGAGGCTGTGCATCATGACAGCATCTTCAGTCGTCTGGAAGAACTTCGCTTCGACCTGGAGCAGCAGATGGGCTTTGAGAAGTTCATTGAGGCCTACAATAAGATTAAGGTATGAAATATTTCGAATCTCAGTAAATGTTAAGTGCATAAGACTGACTGAACAGATTGATTAAACAGATGTTTTGTTTTTTGGCATTTAAGGCCATACATGAAGATGAAGATGAGAATATTGACCTGGGCTCCAGTTTGGTCTTCAGCACTTTAGGAACTGAGCACCAGCATCTTTATCCCAACATCCTTCATCTAGTGATGGCAGATGGTGCATACCAAGAAGGTTAGTGACAGTAGTTAGTTCTTAGTTGATTGTAGATATTTTTATCTTTTCATCATTTCCACTGTCTCTGAAAAGCATGGAGCTTTTCTATTTAATTCAATTCACACCATAACAACCTCCTTCCTTTTATTCTATTATTCTCCATTTTCCACAATACTCTTTCCTCCAGAGTTTTTAGGTCACTTGTGTAAACCACAGAAATAGATGCGTATCTCTTTTGATAGTGCCGCCCAAGATAGACAGGAAAGGGGGGAAGAGAGAGGGGATGACATGCAGCAAAGGTGTAGGCCCCATGTGTAATTCTTTTAATTCTGGTCAGCAACAGTGTTGAATTGTCCTCAGTGGTTTTCCCACAGCACAGAGCTGTGTCAGAGTTCAGTGAGTGTTTAATGTAATCTGTAAAATCCTATCCTCTTTCCTCACATTGCTTCCAAGTCGTGAAAGGACTAAGTAGATGTTGAAACAGAACCGTAACACTGTCTTTCTGCTTTTTCTTGCTCTGCACCAAGTCAGTTGTCAGACTGGGGCCACAGCAGAAAGAGGTGGGGGGAAGTATTTCTTTTGTTTGACAGAAGAAATTTGACAGGTTTCCCTCAGGATGGGAGCAGTCTTCAGATAAATTCTCTCACTGAACATCTCTATTTGACAATTCTTTTGTTTTCTATTTTTACTGTCTTCAGTAGAAGACAGAGGATGCAAATGTCAAATATCTCCCTCGAGGACCTATCTCAAGATTTGTGAAAGATTTATCTTATGGCTCCCATCCATACAGCAATAACACTGTTAGATGCCTCAAATATATTTCAAAATATACCCAGAGAATAAACCCATGTACTGCAATAATGCAGTATTGGCTACGGTCACAAACAAATGATCTATCACATCCGAGCCCCAAGTTTGAGAATAATTTGCTATGGGTTTTAGGTCAGTTCTGATGCCTGTTGTTCCCATTAAATGTCGGGTTGCATTTATGTTTTGGGAAAGAAGCATCAAGAAGTAAGCAAAGTCAACTGAACAGATATGAATCCCATTTGCAATATAGACGGAAGCACTGTCATTGGTTTGCCAAATCTTAAGTTAAGCTATCCATAAGTTTAATACGACTAAGAGTCTACAGCCATGTGACTCTGTGAGGCTGTAGTTAGGCACAGCGGTTCTTTGAGCTAAATGCTAACGTCAGCATAGTTTAGCTTTTTTAGAATGCTAACATTCTGCTGATTACCACTAAACACAAAGTACTGCTGAGGCTGTGGGAATGTCATTAGTTTTGCAGGAATTTAGTAATAAACCAAAGTATTGGAAAAATTAAACATTTTACAATTCGTCCTCAGGGGGACATGAATGTGACAATCCACCCAAAAGCTGTTGAGATATTTAATTTTTTTTTAAATGTACACCTGATGGTGGCGCTAGAGGGAAAGTCATAAGGATACATCATCTGGGAACCATGAATGTCTATCAATTTTTGTGCCAATCTAGCAATGTTAAAATTGTATGTTAAATGTGGTTAAGTTAAAGGTTTGGTGTGACTGACACTACAACAACAGTGGGATTAAACATCATGTGTGCTTTTTGCCTGTTGAAGTCATCTACTTCTCTTCTGTCATTTCTTATTAAGAGACAAGGTCTAACCAATGACATCTGCCTCTCTAATGAAGTATCTGTCCCAACATGATTCTCACTCTCTCGCTCTCTCTCTCTCTATCTCTCTCTCTCTCTCTCAGATAATGATGAATAATGTTTCATGCAACGGAGCTGCTGGCAGCTATGACAATCTGCTAGCTATCTGATGTCTTCCCATGACGCACATCATTGGCAGAAGGATCTATGCATGAAGTGTTGCAGCCACATCTAACAGTGTTTCAGGCACACTTGCATGATGAATAACTAGTACACTCTAGGCTGTATTTCATAATTTTGACTATCAGCACCTGACACTACTTTCTCACCAGTGTTCATTCAAAAGTGCATTATCAAATACATGTTCTTATTAACCAAAGTTCTGTCAAATGTTTCTGAAAGTCTATGTCTGTAAATGAGTGAAACACATGTATTGTCACGTTGATTAATAACATAAACCCTGTTGTGTTTCAGTTTGTTGTTGGTTCAGTTGGAATCCGCAGTGGCATTTCATTTTGGTGGGCAAAGATCTGGTCCTCTCAGGGGCTGTCTTTCTAATTGTCACATACTCAACCATAGTTTCAAAACATAAACCAGGTCACCCTCAAAACAAATGTACCATGACTTACTCAGAACCAGTTGAACCTCCTTTTCTTAAAACTCTTTTCACCAAACAAGAAGTTAAATATTATCTAATACATTTTCCACATTTCTTACTGTTTCAGTTAACCCAAATTAAATTTTAAAAAATTCTGTGTGACTGCTGTATGTTGCCAAGGTACTGTAGCAAGACTGTGGCATTAGAGTGGTGGGTGTGATGTACTGTAGTGGGCCAGGTCAGACTGATGTTCTGTGCAGAGAGTTGTACCGATGATGTAAGCAATGGCACAGATGTTAACAATAATTCCTATTTGATTATAAATTAAATATTGTACATTTTTATATTAAATAAACACTTTTTTAAGAACCTGAGGACTTTTATTTTCCATTTCTTTCTACCTCACCACCATGTAGACTGTAAGGTATGACTAAGTGTGGACACACCAATGCTTGCAAATTAGCTCTTACATTATAAAATGTGTTTTATTAAAAGTCTTAGATTGAAAATGTGATTCTAAAGGATTATAAGAAAATCATTCTGCTTTTCACGGGTCATCAGACTGTGGTGCCACTGGTGAGTGCACAGACTATTTTCTTCAACAGACCACTCACCCTTCTGTCAGCTAGCAAAATGTATTTGCAGTTGCAATCCCTGTGGAACAATATAACAAGAGCCTCCAGTGTTCTCGCACCATGTCTGATTTAGTGTGACAGGAGAAGAGGGTGTGTTTCTTCTGAGTTGGAGCATAGCCAAGTAATTGACTGTAGCATTCTTCCAATAAGAATAAACAAACCAATTTGATAATGGAGCTTTGCAGCCATTTTATGACTTGAATGCTGTAGTAATGCTGTAGAATTTTATAATTGTTTCCCTCTATTCTATGAAAGTTCTGAACTGAATAATTTAGTCCAATTGAAATAAATTTCACGTGTGGTCATCATGTATGACAAAAATAAAATTGAATCATCATTTTTGTTTTTATTTCCATGTTTGTCTTCACTTTAACCGTTACATCAAGTACAAACTAGTCAGCTCTTCAGTCATCTACAGCTGTACGTTTTCATTAGAAAGCAATAATTGGAACCTAGAAATTATAATAATTACAACTGTTAGATAGTAACAGTGGCATTGGAGGTAATAGACGCAGGTGGAAAAAATCTGGTCTCCAAGTACATTACAATATTATGAAGGAGTTATGGTTTCACTATAATAATACTGTTAAGGATGCAAGAACACACTAATTTCTGCCCATCAACATAACCCTAGATTTTTATTTAAGACTGTCGATCAGTTGGTAAATCCAGCCCCCCAGCTTAAAGTGATCCTGATTGTAAATTTTTTATATCTTATTTTACTGATAAAGTGGAGTGAATTAGAGCCTCTATTACCCCAAATGCCACTTACTCTGGTGTCCTTCACCCACAACAAGACAGTTTTAACCAGTTTTATCCCATTACCTCGTCTGAACTTAGAAACAGTATCACATATGAGAGTGTCTTCCAACCCTCTTGATGTAATACCAACACAGTTTTTACTCAAAGTAATGCAATCTGTCAGGTCCTGTTTGCTTTCTGTTTTTAACAGTCCCTTGTGTACTGGTTGTGTCCCTGATTATTTTAAAACTGCTCCTGGGCTGGATCCCTCTCTCCCTCAAAACTATAGACCAATTTCCAAGTTACCTTTTTATATAAAAATTTTAGAAAAAATTGTGTCAAAACAGGGGTGCACGGTGGCAGAGCGGCTACAGCTCCTGCCTCCCAATAAGGAGATCGTGGGTTCGTGGGTTCGATTCCCGGACCGGACCAACATCACACAATCTCTCTGGGTGGAGTCTGCATGTCCTCCCCGTGTTACCGTGGGTTCTCTCCGGGTTCTCCGGCTTCCTCCCACCGTCCAAAGACATGCATGTGTAGGTTAATTGATAACTCTAAATTGCCCGTATTGAATGAATGTGTGAGTGAATGGTTGTCTGTCCTTGTCTGTGTCTGTGTTCGCCCTGCGACGAGTTGGCCACTGTCCAGGGTGTGCCCTGCCTAAGGCCCGAAGTCACTGGGATAGGCTCCAGTCACCCGCGACCCCCTAACGGGGACCAAGCGGTAGAAAATGGATGGATGGATGTGTCAAAACAATTTCTCTCTGCACTGGAAAATACTATTTTCAATCTGGTGTCCAGAAGTATCACAGTATTGAGACTGCCCTGCTCAAGGTCACTAAAGACCTTTTAATGGCTGCCTATGATGGCATGTGCTCAGTCCTTGTACTGCTGGACCTTAGTGCTGCCTTTGACAAGATCGACCCCTATCCTGTCAGGCAGACTGAGGCACGGGGGTGGGGGATATCTGGTACAGCTTTAGAATGGTTTTCATCGTACCTGTCGAATAGGAGGTTCTGTCTCTGTGAACAACTATGTCTCTTCATTTTCCTCCGTTAAGTATGGTGTCCCTCAGGGGTCAGTTTTGGGACCAATTGTATTTTCTTTGTACATGCTTCTCCTTGGGCACATTGTTCAGACATGGTTTCTCTTTTCATTTGTATGCTGATGATACGCAGATGGCTACCTGGCTGTTAGATCCACAGACCCTGGGATGCTGAGGTCACAACGACTGCCACTGTGATGTCAAAAACTGGATGTCAGCTGAACTCAAAACAGAGATCCTTGTCATCGGTTCCCAGAACATTGCAAAACAAATTCTGCTGGATGCCTGTTGGATCGCTAGCCTGTTGCAAGGAATCTTGGCGTCTGGTTTGATAATTTTTTAACCTTTGAGCAGCACACCACAAAGCGTGTGCAATCGTGTTTTTTTTTTTCATCATCTTAGAAATATTTCAAAAATATGATCGATCTTAACTTTTAAAGACACAGAAACCATTTTACACGCCTTCATCTCATCACACCTGGATTACTGCAGCAGCCTTTTTACTTGCCTGAACCAAAAATCTATTGATCAACTGCAGACTGCAGAACTCAGCTGCCAGGCTTTTAACCAGAACCAAGAAACGTGATCACATCACTCCCGTTTCAGCCTCTTTACACTGCCTAACCGGTATGTTTTAGAATAGATTTTACTGATTACTTTTAAGGCACTTCATGGCCTCTCTCCCTGCTATATCTCTTACCTTTTAGCCGGCACGTACCTTGAGATCCTCGGCCAGAGGTCTTTTGTCTGTTCCAGAGACCCAGCTGAAAACTATGGACCTGCCATCATTGACATTAAACTGTCAATTGGAAGATGCCCTTTGTCATGTGTGCTAAAGTTATGGCATATTTAAATTCAAATGTAAACGCATTTTCAAACTGAGGTTGCAAGTTGTATGCCATATTCAATATGCAAATACAAAGTCAATTTCACATTATATTTCAGTTTAACATGCCGGGGTTGTGTATTGGATTACATTCTAAATATATGTAAAATTTAAAGTTTGGTAGGAATGGTACATTTTCAATGTGGAATTTAATTTGAATTCGGATTTTTCCAATAAACACATATATGAGTTCTGGCTGGTTCAGGCCTTCTATACTATCCACTCTAACTTTATTTAAGCTGTTAGTCAAAGCCCAGAGAGGAACAGCACTTAAAGCTGTTACATGTCTACACAACAGAGCAATTCATTCAATATTTATGCTGCATGTGGCGTTGTGTTTGTTTGTTGTTCCATTTCAGATTTAGTAATTCTGTTTTATGTCCTGCTATGCGACTTGTATTATGCATGGGTGGTAGTTTCATACCAATAGTGATTTGCATTTTACTTTCGAGGCATATACAGTACATGAAGGTAGGCAAGTGTCTGTTCAAATACCATGATAAGAGCAGGAGGGGTTCTAACAAAAATCCTTATGGGTTTCTTTGAAGTATTTAATAAGGAGAGGATATTGTAGGCTCAGATTGGAGCACCACTGCTGGTTTTGTTCATGTCTGTTTCATTAGAATGTCCACTTTTTCACTTTTTAAATGACTGAAAGATTTGTTTTTGATTTGCCATAATATGTCTTCTCGGTTCTTGGGCTTAATGGTTTACTAGTTAAACACAAAAGAAAAACATAAATAGCAGTGCACTTAATTTCATCTTTATAAACAGAATGTAACAGACCTCTTCATTTCTTTGTTCATGAATTCTGTCAGATATGATTGCACTAAAATTAGACTGTTACTGCTATGAGGGAAAACAAAAAGACGCATCAGAATATGACTTGGGTACAGTCTCATACACTCTGCTCTCTGTTTGACATTATACTTGCGATGAAATTAATTTCATTCTTGGTTTGAACTTCCATAAGGCCTGTGTTTGGCTAGATCCCTCTCAAAGGGAAACATCCTACAGAGAAATATATGCACTCAACCGATATTAGGCAGCACTCACTGACATTCAGCTAATCTAATTTGAAAGCAGGTTGCCTCAGGCTGAGTTAGTAAGTTTGAAAGCCTTATCAAAGTAATACAAATGGAGATTGCTGGACGTGACTCTCCTGATCTTAATAGCTTATTAAGCCTTAGATATTTTGGTCTGGTTTCAGATGTAAGACATAATTGGTTTAAAAAGTGAATTATGTAGTAGCATATAGTCAACTTGTGAACAACACTATAAACAATAGCTCTGTAATCTGCACTTTGCTTTTTAAAAATGGCCTTCTGCTTTGGTATTAACTGCATTTCAATACTTTGTATCTGTGAACATCTATTTACAGTAATGAAATGGACAAGAGAGGGCAATATTTCTGTCAAGGTTTATCCGTTCATGGAAATTGGGACATATGTCTTGTCATGTCCTCTCCTGCTTTCCTTGTCCCCATTTATAGGGAGTAACACAGCTGTCACCTCCATCATATGAGGGGGTGTGTGTCTGTGTGTGTGTGTGTGTGTGTGCACATTATCTTGTTTTTGCCCTCAGGTGCAGTCATTATAAAAGATTATTGCCTTTCAAAGTCTACCAATCATTCCTGATGCCTTTCTGAATAACATTAAGTAATGTTGGCTGAAGCCTTTTCACAAAACAATTCTGAATGTGTGCAGAGTGTGAGTGTGTGGTAATACACAGGGGTCGAGCAGAAAAGGAGGGCAGGGGCCATTGTCTCAGCCGAGGTAGAGGGGCGGTTTCGCTGCCTCTTCACAGTAAGGAAATATGACCTGAGGGCTCCTGCCAGCCCCCATGGGATCACATGTGACAGAAGAGAGCCACCGCCATATAAATCTCCTTCTTTATTGCTCTTTTCTTCCTCTCCTTCATCTCTCCCTCTTGCTCAACGTGCAGTGTCCTCAGAATGAGATAAAAATAAATCACATGTTTATTGTCTGGCTGTGTCTCACTCGCTCTCGCCCTCAAGTAGTTTTGTGCTTGTGCCTTTGCTGTGAAGGTTATTAGGAGTCAAAGGTCTATTCCAAATGAATTTTTTGAAATAAAAGCAGTGCCTTTGGAAAAATGCTCCCCCTCTCCCTGTGGGCCTTTTGTCTATTTTTATATCAGCCAATGACAGGTCCATCAGTTTGCATTTGCCTCAGGAAAAGATACAGCATAGTATAATCCAAAGCAGGGTACTTGTTTGTTACAACTTACATATTAGAATAATCTTTTTTTTTTTTGCAATGTAAAGATCCCATTAAATGAGATAGGGACAGATGTAATTTAATAAAACACAGTTTATGCATAGCTGCCACAATAACATGACATTTTGTCAAACAGGACTGAAACTACTATAGCATCAACATCCTGTGTGTGTAACTTAAGCATTCATTTCTTGGCCCAGGACTGAAACGTAGCTATATTGTTAATAAAGAGAAAGTGAGAGGTAAAAATACTGGGAAATGTGACCACCAGGTGTCCCTATTCCCTCTCCGATACTCATTTAGCTACAAAATTTTGAGGAAATGCCTATACCTTAGAAAGTATAACTAGACCACTTATTGGTCACCATAAGTATAAATATATATTATGTCCACACGACAGAGCAGTACGTCCGCACATCTCTTTACTGCATCTGAGGGTTAGGAAACTAAGTGAACAGCGTATGCTGCTAACATGCTACAGGAAAAAATCCATATTTTGGAACTAATTTAAGTAGCTATGTCATTTAACTAGAGTTCCGCGAGTGCTGACTTTCAGCTAAGCGCATAACATGTTAATAGGGGTGACCAAGTAATGAAATGAAAAACAAGTTATTTTCCACTCCGCCTGGGAAAAGATGCTGCTTTTTGACACACCATTACATATCATTACGATTCAGTTCACGCCCGTTTGACGACGCAGACCGTGCCTTCTAGTGGGCCTCGGAAATTCCTACTTTCCACTATGGTAGTCCTAGTACGATTTGGCTTTCAAGTACTTTTGGTGGGAAACATGTTAACAATGACATAAAGTAACTGTTTGTAGAAGTTGTTGGTTTCCATTATGACGAAATGATGGCGAGTGACAGAGATGTCCAGTCCTGCTGTGTCAGAACACGGAGGACATACGTGCCGGTTAGGTAATGTAGCGTTATTTGATGCTTTATTAACCTGTCAAAGTGTTTTAATGTAATCAGTTATTGTATCAGTCACTAACATTATGCTTTGTATTTGCAAACATTACAGCTCAGATAATCTGTTGGCTCGTTCGTGTGTACCTACTACTTACCCCCAATGATTAACCCCTTTCCCGACAGCACTTGAAGCCCACATACTCCCTCCCCCTCTCTGCTTGTTTCCAGCAACACAGTCCAGCGGAACAGAAGTAGCGTACTAGCATGGCGATCGGTGCAATTGGAGTTCCGTTGTCTCGCTTGTGTGCTTTTCATGATGTTAGGTTTTACTCAAGTATCTGACAGAAGTATGGTTTTACTATACGTTGTACGCCTCTAAAGAAATCTTATCTTGGAAGAACAGTAGTATTTGTCTGGCGAATACTCCAGATAAGTGGCTAACGTTAGTATATTCCAGGCAGCTTGCTAACTAGTAAGTTAACGTTAGCAAGAAAGCATAAATTGGGAGATACGGGGCAACAAGAGGAGGAGTCCTGTTTTGGAAGAGGTAAGCTGAATAGTAGGCGAATGATTTTAAAGTGTTATAGATACATTGTTTTCGTCCGAGAAGTTATAGAAAGCATTTTTTTAAAAGTACGAATGCTGTAAAAACTTCTAATTGTTAGTTATTTAAAAGGTGGTGACATTTAAGTAGCCCCCTCGCTAGCGAGTTACCTTGGCTAGCAAACGTTCTTTAATTTGCACATTGATAGTTTGCATTTCTCGTATTAACTTACCGAGAAAACATTACTGCGCCGAGAACATAAAAAGTCATAAAAAGTAGACATATCAGTAACGTTACACTTTTTTCGTACTGTTGAATGTTACGTAATATTGACATTTTTTCCGGAGTAACGTTAACGTTACACGTTAGATTTTTGTCATTGAAATGTCTTCTTGTGATGTCATAAAATATGTTATATCAGGCTGATTGTATATTTTTATCTATCTAATCACCAGACAAAGTGAGTTGATGACATCCTTGATAAATTTCTCTCCATGTTTTCGTTTATAAAAGACAAATCACAGTCTTTCACTCCTGCATCGTGCAGGTTTCTCTTTTTGTCGCGGTCATGGCGTGTTGGCCGTACACGTTCCAGGGATCCAAGATCACAGTTGCCAGGTGTTGTTATCCGTTGTTAAGTACATTAGATTAACTTGGCCTTCAATGCGTTAATTTAATGACATACAATAGGACAGTAGCTTTGTGTTTTACCAGTGTTGTCAGCTCATCACTTAGCTACAATATTATATGTGACGTGAATGTGTCAGTTTTTCAGTGTGGCAGCTGAAATGTAACATTTCCCATGCTCAACAAATGAAGCAACACTACACCGTTTCAGCCATATGTGATGTCTGTTGTATGTGTACCATGACCTATTTCAGTTGATTAATTAGCATGTCTTGACCTTGTTTTATAGCTAATGCAGATGCCATGGCCACAGCCGAGGTATGGGAGTGACGTGACAGTACTGCACCTGCTTCCAAACAAAAACCTTATCAGCGTCATGTTTTTCTGCTGAAGTAGTGGCAGAACACACAGAGAATGGACGAGTCAGTATTGTTGGATTTGCTTGAGTGCCCTGTTTGTCTGGAGCGACTGGATGCCTCGGCAAAGGTTCTTCCCTGTCAGCACACCTTCTGCCGCAGATGCCTCCAAAGCATCCTAGGCTCACGGGGAGAGTTGCGCTGCCCAGAGTGCCGGACGTTGGTGGAGTGTGCCGTGGATGAACTCCCCAGCAACATCCTTCTTGTGCGCCTGTTGGATGGCATCAAGCAGAGGCCTCGAAGGGCTGGTCCTGGGGCAGGAGTCTGCACAAATGGTACGTCTGGAGCCGTGGCCAGAGGACACAGCAGTGGAACCAGGGACCAGGGCACCCCAGGAGCACAACCCCAGCGAGCTCAGGCTAAAAGCACCCTTGTACGGGTTAGTATACTCGCTGTGACTGACCATGGATCAGTAAGCACGAATCTGTGTTTCCCATTGTTAGGGTCAAGTTGAAACAAAACAGAGAAAATCTGTGTGGATTAAAAGCAGCATGTTGCATTACTGGCTCTCTAATCTTTGCTTCGGATTAACTATTATCATGGTGATCTGAAAGCCAGCCAGTTGACTAGCAGCCCAACATTACTAATGGCAGTGATTGAGAGCAGTTAATAGTTGAGCCAACAAATGTTTCTGCTCTCTGTGCCGACTGCAGCCAGACTTTTCCAGTAAGAAGGGTTCTCAGTTCTTTCTTAGTTGCTGACAATGCCATATGCCAAAGTCTTTCTTGCACTCGAGATCCCTGCTGTAGTGTTGCATGTGAATGTACGTGAGAAATGCAGGGTGCGACTACAGGGTGGTTGTTTTATCTACAGTACTGAGAGGAGTTGTAAAGTATAGTTAAAGAAGCAGAAGAAAATTGTGAAATTCTGGAAGCCTGTGTTTCCGCAGTTTTATTTAAACAGATGCGAGAGAGAGAGAGATAATAAACGCTGGGAAACAGGAAAATAATACCATAGATTTCTCTTTCTATAAGCCTCTGTAAGCCCAAGAAAACATGGGTTGATTTTCAGGTATTTTTGTCCTAATGGTTATATGGAAACACTTAGAAGATGAAAGCAGGTGCTGAGGCCAATGAATGTCATGGCATGTCCAGCTTTAATTTCTTGAACGTTTATCTCTAACAAAAACTGCTTTTTTTCTTTATTATTTACACTCCTCTCTGGGAAAGTAAATACCCAGTATATTATTGCTGCTCTGTGTTAGTTATAAAAGTCAAAATCACACTTGTGTGTGAATGTGCTATATTCTCTGAGCTGCCCAGACTATTTGGTGTGGAATTATAATATGGACACACACCAGAAAATATAAAATGTTAACATTAGAAAAAATTCAAGTAAATAATATTGTCCTTACTCTTGAATTATCAAGATTCTTAACATTTCGTGCTGTAAATATACCCAAAACACACTATTGCTTTAACTTTACTGCACTGCACGTTGAAACCGGACTCGTTGAAAATGTGAGAGAGCAAAACAATTTGCAAAACTCGTGGGCCCCTATTTGAGCAGCTCTGGTCTCCACGCAGGGAGGATAGTTGAGATGAAAAGATGTCAAGGTCCTGTGTAGAATCATTGGAATGTCAAAGCGCTGATTATGTATCTGCCTAGCCATGCAGGTACGAAGATCAGAGACCTTGCTGTAAATTGCTACTGGGGGACCCGCCTCATTTGCCATAGTATCACTTCAGAGGATTTGTGCTAATTTCAAAGCTGTTTGTGCATTGTGGAATTTCCCTCGATTCTGAAAAGCCTGTGCGTTGGAGATAAAGAGGTGGACACTTGAAACTACCACATTATTTCACCCCTCTATGTTTTTAAGATTGACAGTTGATTATAATCCTTCAGTGTAGGCATGGAGGGTACAATCCTCCCCCATGCACACAGTGTATGAAAGCGTTTTGTCTGAGTGTGTATAATTGTTACGTGCATTCAACAGCTGTTTCCTATTTTCCTTGCATTTCCAACTATTTTGTAGAATGTCATGGTTTTGACTAATAGCATCTCTCTAGTCTATTCTGCCATCATAAGACATTCTGCTGATGACAGAGAACAAGAAAAGACATGGCTGTGCAGGTGTAACATTTTTAGAACACAAAAGGTGGAGAAAGATCTTGCTGATTGCCCATTTTGATCTCTGGCCAGTGGTCCATGAGGACTGAGCGCTTCACTTCCCCTGGGTGACCCCCTGAGTCCCACCTCTTTATTGTTTGTCGTCTGTCTCCCGATTTTTGGGGTATCTCAAGGCTTGAAGCAGTTCCCCTGGTGCCATTCCCCTGTTCAAGCAGAGCTCCACCTCCAATTCTTATATAGCCAGAGAATGGCTGGGAGGGGAGGGCGGTGGGGACTGCCTGACAGATGCACAACAGGGTTTTGTTTCGGGTCCCCTCTGATCTTACAGACTGACCGACACGTGTAGAGTGGCCAAGAGAGATTGTGTGTGTGTGTGTGTGTGTGTGTGTGTGTGTGTGTGTGTGTGTGTGTATGGAAGACTACTAGTAACAGAAGCTGATGAGTGTTAAGTGAAGGCGTCGGGACCAAAAGGGTCAAATGTTTAGTGAGTAACCTTGCACAGTCAGCTTTCTGCCCCTCCTCTTACCATCTCCAGGGTTGCAGCAGTTGTTTGACACTCTGCCCTGGCATTTCTTTGATGAGGGGAATCAAAAGGCTCGTCTTGAATGTAGAGCTGTGGTTGTCTGGCTCTTCACAGTCGGGTTGATGACTCACCTCCATGGTGCTCCGTTACATGGATGTTTTGTCTTCCTCTTGCCCCTGTTGACTCAAATAACGCAGTATTTTGTTCACACAGATTGAGAACAGATAGCTCAGTGGTATTTTTGCGTCAGAGCGAGTAAAGCCATCGGAGCTGTCTGGAAGTCAAAGGTCAGGGTTCAGGAGTCATGGCAGTCAGGGGTCGGAGCCAACGAGGGAGAGGGGAGAAGAATTAGAGATAGATTTCTGTGGATGTCTTCAGTTATTATTATGGTCCTCTGGAGAGTTGAGCCAGCACTGACACATACTCAAAATAGAGCTTCTTTTATGATAATTTCTGTCTTTGTCATAAAAGCTTTAGTGTTCGTTTTTATTCATTGTTGTGCATTAGCCATGGTTAAGAGTTTAGTTTACATTTAGAACTCTAATATGTGCAAAATACTTATGTAATAAGGCTTTAAGTAACAATAATAATTCCACTCAACTACCTATTGGATGTGAGTATATTGGTATGTGTGTCTGTCTTTGTGTGTTTAGTTGATGGGAAATGAGACACTATTCTTTCCTAGGCTCTTGGGGATGTAATTAGGTCATTGTCTCTTCTTTGGTAATGAGAGCTTTATACAAGGAACGTTATTTTTCCTTTTATAGGACTCTTACATTAGATGGCCCCCTCTGCCTGCCATTATTTCTCCTTATCTTCAAAAATCCACTGAATTGATTCTGAACAATCAGGAAGCAAAACATAGCCTTTTAATTTGGTATTATTTGCTGCTGATTGAAGGAAGTTGTGTAATTTCTTGTTACCCACAAGACATTGCAAAGTTTTTTGTTTCCCAGTTATTTTTATAGTAAAGTTGTGGTGTGTTTTGTCCTCTCTCTTTTGTAGTTGATTTATTTCTTCAGAAAAAAAGAATGTTGTTTATGGGTTCCTTATGTAGAGGTATCTCATTAAAATTCCTGTGCACCTCCCTCGTCTGAGGTCGATGAGTCACACTGGCCCTCTTTGATGACATCATATTGTTGTTGAAGCCTTTCCTCTTGGCCGGCTATCTGACCTCTGCCTGCACGACAGAACCCCGTCATTACACCCTCACACTGCCCACATACTGGCAAACACATACTTACTGCTTTCCACTGGGAATTTTTCAAGAGGGCTTTGGTCTGTTCAGTGCTGCTCTCTCAACATAATCACACTTTTCTCTTGCCTCCTCTGTATTTCCCACAGAGGTCTACAAGTAGCCGTGACCTTCTGGACAGTGCATGTCCGGGATTTTGGAGCCACCTGTAATTTTCTCTTATGAGACACTGACACAAGCTGTATTTTTTTCCCATACTTCTGCCGTGTACCTCCTCCCTCCTTGCTGTCTAAATCCAGACTGGAGCCTGTTAAAGGTCTAATGAGATTAGAGTTTACTAGACAGTGAGCCGGCACTGCTCCCCGTTCTCCTCTTACTGCTGACTGGTGACTCTCATTCTGAGGAAACAAAACACTTGTTACTGTGTGTCTGCGTCTCTGGTTGCCACTATGTATCTTACACACTTATCTAATACACCTTAAGTCAGTTTGTTTCTTGTTGTGCAGTTTTTCAGTGGCACTTGATTATAAATTATATTTTTAAATGAATGGTTTCTGACTATGTTGTTACCCAACTTGTAAGTGGAACATAACGATTTGGAACTCAGAAGGTTGCAAATCCATCCATCTATCTATTTCCTATACTGCCCATCTTGTACAAGCTCACAGTGGAGTGGAGCCTATCCCATCATGCATTGGGCATAAAGAGGGGTACCTGGACAGGCACCTTAACAGGTCAGCAGTCTATCACACTGCTAACATACATAGACGAACACATTCTTCATCACTTTCACATCTATTTGCAATTTTCACAGTCCTTACCATTCTTACCACGTTATGAAAACATACAGTGAATGATCAAGTGGCCAGTTATGCTGTGGGAAATTACTGTCCTCCATGTATGGGTTTACGTAATTCCCAAGGAGAACCTCAAAAGACCTAATCATGTGATTTAAGGTGTAGCCATGGCCTCCTCATTATAGTGCAACACTGGTCCCCTGTCGAAGGGTGTGTGCCTGTCTTTGTCTTTTTGGGCTTTCAAGATTTTCCAGACACACAGAGGGAAGAGGTGACTTGTTTTGCTCTTTTCCCCAGACTGAGTAGGATGTTTTGTGTGTGTGTCTCTGAGGAATGTCATGAGTAGTTGCAGGTCACTGTTTCTCCTCTAAACATTGGGCTTGTCTAGTCTCGTCCCACTTGCCAGCTCATGTTCACCTTCTTCAGTAAACCTTCTTTGAGTGTCAACACGTATTTATGTGTACTTTCTGACTGTTTTTTGCTGTTAGATATGCAATGCTGTTCTTTGACTCACAAGTAAATGTGGTGACTTGAAAGGATGGTAGTGTCTGTCATATGCTTAAACTCTGTAGTTCTGTTGATAATCATGCATGCAGTGATGTGCTTCTGCACCTGAAAGCCCCAGGGCAGACTCAGCTGTAGCAGTTGTATCTTGTTGCAAGACATCTTTTCATATTCTTCCAAAGTGCTAGCCATCTGGCCATCATTTTCTGTACAGTTTTGATTGTCTAGCTCCCCATGTGAACTGATTGTGTAGACTTTGTTAACAAAGATGTGTTAATGTTTGTTTTTATTTCCAGGAGTTTTAAGACTAAATTCTGGGTGGTCCACCAACCAAAAGTGCTACATTTGCCAATGGCCCACGGCCCCGTTTCTTCCGTCCATATCTCATCTCCTGCCAAGTCTGTCTGCATGACAATAGTAAGGGAAGCAGCCATGACTTTCTTTACCACCATCCTGTCGCACCTGTGGGGGCAAATGAAAGGCTTTCTTCAGCATTCGTTTTATATGTGTGGTCCAGTGGCCAAGGTTCCTTGGGAAAATGTTTTGTGGACCAGCTCTTATCAGTAGTTTGTTTTACAGACCACTTTGAGCATGCTTGCAGTCATATAATAATGCAGTTTATTCCAGTAATTTTATGCCAACTAGACTTGGGTGTTATGTGTTGACACCAAATTGTTTAACAAATGTATTCAGTGGAATTTATTCTTTTGACTGTTTTGTCAGCTGTTTAAAAAAAGGTGTCCCATTGTGTCCCTCCTTTATTCCCAAGGTGCCCCTAATACCTGCCTGGCCTAAACAGAGCAGTTTGACCTCTCACCTTGTGTTGTGATTGTTGGGCCAGGATTGGTCATTCATGGGCCGTTTGGCTGCTGGCATGTTAAGTGTTCAGTTCCCATCCCTAAGGCAGAATCATGATTTGCTGGGAGTTTCATTTTCAGTTGTTTGACCTCTGACCCAAGAGCTATTACTGGCTCTTGATACATCTTCAAGCAGCAGCGGCTGCCTCTGGCTCACCTTGCTGCAGCATGAGAAATGTGTGGCCCCAGACCTCCTTCTGAGAAAGGGAAAAGAATGATTCTGTCAAATATTTAAAATGTTTTCCTCAGCTCTCTGGCCTTTCTTCTGTGCGTTTGCTGTTCGGCTATGTGCTGAAAAGGCCCAGAGGTGCAGTTAATCTGCGTTTGTAGCCTGAGAGACATCTTTGTCCCAGCTGTGAGAAGGCACTGGATAACTGGTACTGAATCCAGAGGATGAAGTGTTGCGTACTTTAATTCGAAGCAATTATGTATTTTTTTGGATATCTGCTGTAATAAGGAAAGTTTTAGCGCCACTGCCCAGCCACATCCTGTGCACCACAGGTTGCCATAACACATTTATGTCCTCTCAGAACAGTAGTCACAATCAAAAGAGACTTGGAAACTATAGGCTGCTCCCAAAACCATAGTTGAGGTTGTTTGTCATAAGTGATGTGGATGTAAACATGTTGTGACTACACTGATATGGGAAACGGAATTGCAGGATTCCGTATGTTTTGATGAAAATCATTTTATCAAGATCCCTTGTCCCAAAATCTTGTCAAGATTTCTTATCATTCCAGCCCTAAAAGCAATATCGGCTTCTGACACATATTTTGAATATGGATTAATCTGCCAATTATTTTCCTGATTAATCGATTAGTAGTGTAATCTGTAAAATGTCAGCGAAAAAGAAAAATGCCTGTCACAATTTTCTAAAGCCACAGGTGGCATCTTCAGATCATGTCTTTTTTTTTCTCCGACCAACAGTCTAAAACCCAAAGAGATTACAATTGAGGAGCTGGAATCATAGAGTATGGTAGAATAAACAACTTAAACAATTATTAAATTATCGAAATAGTTGCGGATTAATTTTCTGTTGATCAATTAATCGATGCATTTTTTTTAGATGTATCTTTTCCCATACAGATGCAGTCATGTTGCTAGGTACGTGTCCTGCGTCTCTGACGCATTAAAATCCAAAAGGACGCAGTAAACTCACTATTGACACACCCTATTTGATCCCCCCTGTGTTGAAATCGTATAAATAAACTAAAGAAACCTCACTTTCATAAAAGTTGGTGTAATTTATTATCAGGCTGCAGCCTCTTACCTGCTCTCTGTGTCAGGGTTGAGCACATGCACACAAACTCACACACACACGGAGCGCAGTCAACTATGCTCATTACTGTAAGTGCAATAAAACCTTTGTGAGTAAAAAGCCAATAATAAACATAAGCATAAACATGTGAACATGTAGAAAGCGATATTTCAATTTAATCTGCTCTGTCCACAGTCTGAATCACAGCCAGTGAATCACATCAGCAGCAGAGGGAGAAGGACAGACAACAGGAGGAAGGATTGATACTGATTGATGTCTGTGTTCTTCATTCTTTCTAAACTTCACCCAGTATTTTGATGTCAGAATATGATTTATTTTATTGACATTTTAGATTTGTTTTCAGTGAAATATTACTGAGTTTATATAGTGACTTTGTTGTTGCTGCTCTCGAAACAACATTTAGTTATATTTAAAATATTAAATTATAATCCTTTTCAGATTTTTTTATTTTTTTTTTTAAAGATTTTTTTTTTAAATCAATTATTTAATAATGAAAATAATGAAAAAGAACCGATAAGAGTAGCGATAAGAGTAGTAGTATCGATCCAAAATCCTAATGATACCCATCCTGAAACTCAAGTTTAACACCACAATTTGTCAAAAAACCCAAATTTTATGAGGGACCCACACAATTTTCCTGGGACCCACTCAAGTGACCACCTGTGGATCCCGGGGACTCACTTCGTTGAAAACGCTTCAACATTACTTCAGATGGTTAGCAAACGAATACTCTGTATTTTATTTTGGAAGAAAATGGCACAAATCTTGAAAACTTAGCTACTGAAAGCCTGTGTTCTCAGTTACTCCACATGTGTGGGGTCTCTCTTGCTGACAGCGTGTGATTAATTAAGTGGAATTTAATATGTTAGCGTGCTGACAAAGACTTGGGTTTAGGGCTGTCATCCATAATATGCTTGCTGCACAGACATCCCACCACAAGCACTGACTAGAGAATTACATTCACACTCCATCATAACTGGACTGATTATAGGCAAATATACTTTGAGCCCAGTTGTTTTACTCAAACCCAAACCTATCCCTCTGTGAGTTTGGCCTGACCAAGCCAGGGCAATGTTTGTTTAAATGAGTCACAGACTGATTTTAGATCTGTGAGGGCCCTTATACAGTGCACACCCACAAAAACACAGGTGTGCAGTCAGTACACAAACAGATCTGTGACAACACTATGTTGAAATGTCAGCGCAGGTTTGAACCAACCAGCCTGTATTTCTGTTCTCCATGGTAGAAAGATGTGATCTTCATGCTGATCATGTCAAGGACAGGCCCATTAGCTCCCATGTATATGGACATCCTGATTAGTTTTAGAGGCACCATCATCTGTCTCTTCTTTCTCCCCAGTGCTTAATGGTATTACTGTGGGCTGAGTAACCACAGCAACCTGGGATTTTTGTAATGTGAATGTGTGCCAGCAGAATTGTCTGCTTGTCAAATGTCTCTAGTGTTATGAGCCCTAACCATGTGTTTGCCTTTATGACCAGTCAACACCAAGATTGGCATGAAAAGCATAGATTCCTTACTAATACTTTCTTTAATACTCACAGTGCTGAATTTGTGCTGCATTTCTTACTGCAAAGTAAAAACTAAACTGCACTTGCAAAGCACAAGCCTGATGCCTCCATCAGAACAGGACTGACACAAACTAGTTAAATGGAGTAACTGCTGTAATAGTGTAGTCATGTTAAGGACTAACCACTGAACAACCCTTTGCAGAAGAACAAGAAACTAGTGAGGGCCCCAAACTCTGAGCTCCTCAGATTAACTTCTTGACACTAGCTTAAGTACGTGATGCCTCACTTAGCTTTCAGTAGAGATAAAGGAAAGCTAGCAGCTACATGTTACATCTGGGTTGTGTCAAGGGTGGAATGGACAAACACACTTTCTTAAGAAAGTGAAAAATGCTAAGTGCTGTGCTGCTTCTTGAGTCGGAGAACAGATGCAGTGTTTGTGCCTTGGCCCTTTGCCATTACTGAGTCAATATCCTGGATTTGTTTGTCCATTGTAGAGGCGTACAAATACCAGCCAGTGCAAGCAGATGTTGCCCACCAGTCTGACATGCAACACTGGACAATTGAAAATATATGCAGGCAAATGAGAAACAGTCAGACATTTAAAAAAGATAACTAGGAGACAACATAGCAGTGGCTATTGCAGGTTTTATTTAAGATTCATCAACCTAGAGAGTAGGTAGCTGTCCAGTTCCTTGTCAGATTTCCCCTCGACTTGCAACTCCCTGCATAAATCGAAGTCAGCCTAAGCAAAGCAGAGCAGGTGGCTCACCCTGAATGACTAAGAGGAACAAAAGGCCACAGACACTGCACGCTTTCACCAGCACAGTGGAGAGTAATGTGAGGAAATGCTTAGTATTCAGCTCATATTGACTGGTACTCAATACACAGATACTGTGACATTTGTGAACTAATCTCTCTGTAGCTTGGATACAAGCTAACCTCCTATGTGCTGCTCCTCTCTTAGTGGTACTCCAGGTTATTATATACCTGACAAATCAAGGTACCTCTGATCTTATGAGCTCTTTGACAATTTAAATAATGCTTTTTACCCAAATACTACCACTGGTAGTGCATGAAAACGTTTTCATTGCAATTGTGGAAGGCAACATTAACTTCAGTCCTGCGTATTTAAATAGTTCTACGATATAGTCAGAGGTTGTGTAATTCAAAGAGTGTTACAGATAAAAATGAATATCAGGTGGACAATGTCCTCTAACAAAGTCAAAGTTGTGAACTTCAGTTGTTGCCTGTCTCAATTGTTCTTGCTTTACTAGATAAGTTAGGGCTACTGACTCAATGTCTGCATGTCTGTGTCACAGAACCATATTATAGGTTCAGGATGGCAAGCCTTGTTTCCTTTCTTTTCAGTCTCAAACTGTTTCTCTCCCCTTTTTTTTCTAGTTTGCATCTAGCTTCCTCGCTCTCTGTCTGCTCTGAAATGTGAGTGGGTTCCTGTGAGAGCAGTTGTTAAGCCCAGTGTATGAACTGGCAGAGAGTTAAAGAGTTCTGTTCTTTCAGTTTTTAGTCAGGCATGCAGACTGGGTGATCCCACGGCCACCCAGAACCAGCCTTTACCTTTCATCTGAGGCCAGCCAGGTAAAGAAACCAGGCCATACACACAAGGCCTACACAAAGAGATGTGCTGCCAGTCCATGTATAAGTGGTTTTGTGCAATTGTATTTTCACAGTAGTGTGTAGTAGAGCCTACACATACACCCAAACACACTTCATGAAAACCGCATGTGTGACAGCTCTACAGTGTTTGTATACGCTCTCCCATAAATCCATACTCCCTTCCTGCTAAAATGCTTTTTTTCTGATAACTAATCTATAGCTTACTAAGTGCACTCAGCTCAGAAATGTCTTGATTGTATGTCCATGTGTTGAATGTTTTTATAGACCCCACCACCATCACCACCACCTTATGAAACAGAAATCTCAATGTAGTTCCTGGTTTTGCACATGGCAGCCTTATGGGACCTGTATGATCAAAGCCATACTATTTGGAGATGGGATAGTCTAGCAACAAGATTCCCATGAGCCCCCAGGCTATACCTACAAGGTCAGGAACTGGCATTAAAACTGTAGGTTGCTGGGGTCAGTGTGTGGTTACCCCTGAGATGTGTTTTGTAACTGGCACAAAGGGGAGCAGAGGGTATTGTGTCTCATAGTATATAAGTATTAGGCTAACTGAGAGATGCTACCTTACTGACCTAGGAACATGGAAGAACATGAGGAGGAACAGGAGGAGAGATTCGAGGGCTTTTGAAAACGTCCTGTCCTTCTCACATGTGATCCAAGCTTCCATCTGGCATCCAGACTGCTCGGAGTGTTTTCGTGCCTGTAGACTAATGTGTGGGACCTCATTTGCTATGTAGTGAGGGAAACAAACAAGCAGAGTGAGTTGTAATAGGGCAAAGCTCTTGGAAAGCTTGAATGGTTTATTGCCTCTTACCCTCCTTACAAAATGCAGTCAAGTAGATAAATGATTCCCACTACACTAGGGCTGAGTGTCGCTTATATTTTATTGATTCTGATTTCTGCTTATTGATTGTGTTCAGTGAATTCTGGTGCTGGCATAGTGGAGAGTGGTCCAACAAATACCCTGGCTCAACATTTAACCAAATGGAAATGTCTATTTTTTGCCAGTGAAATCAATACCTGGCAAATTAAGGTAATTTATCACATTGGTGAAATCCTGTAAATCCAATATTGCCATAACACAACAATAATTTCATTCATTTACAAAATTTCCCGCAATGGCTTAAATACAACCAGATGATTATTGGAAAAGCAGCCTCAAGTTGAATGTTCGCTGCTTGACACTTGTTTTTAGTTGAATTTGACACTTTAGCATTAGCTGATTCTTGGTTATTATGGCTTCGCTTGGGGACATAAAAAAATTATACATTCTATGCTAGGGCTGCACAATTAATCAAAATATTATCGAAATCACAATATGGCCAAGTGCAATATCCAAATTGCAGAAGCAGCAATTTTTTGATAGAGCTCAAATGTGTGACAAAACAGCATTATAATGACGTACTGTAGAGCTGCAGAAATGCCTTGGCCTACAAATCTTGTTCTCCAGATTAAAGAAAACATGTTAGGTTGGTACAGACCCTCACATCATTATGATTTGTCATGGATTTTTCAATGAAAATTGTGATGCAACAATGATCTTCCCACTAATCGTGAATCATATCGCAATCGTAATATCTGTCCAAATAATTGCACTATGATTTTTTAAAAAAAAATTTTTTTACACCATATCATGCAGCCCTGTTCTATACTATGCTGCAGTAAAGGTTTAGAAGGACTTCCTCCTTTTCATAAAATATTTTGTAGTGAATAGTGAGCTTTAGAGGTGCTGGTAGACAGATTGTGTTACCTTTGGACAGAGCCAGGCTAGCTCTTTCCCTGTTTCTAGTCTTTATGCTAAGCTAAGCTAACCAGCTGTTGGCTGTAGTCTAATATTTAGCGCACAGACGTGAGAGTGGTATTGATTTTCTCATCTAACTCTTGGCAAGAAAGCGTATAAGCGTATTTCCCAAAATGTGAAACTGTTACTTTGAGGTGATAGCCTATTAACTTCACCACCGCCCTGGGCCCCATCACTGCACTCTCCCAGAACTGGACACTGGATGGATTCCAAATTACTCGCTTTCATAAGATTGACTGCACTGTCAAGAGACCCATAAATAGCCAAAAAAGTGCTCCTGTGTGGAGTTTCCATAGAAACCACAGAATGGAAGTTTTTCTTTTGTCTCAGAGTGAGAGGGAGACAACAGCTCCAGATGAGTAAGCTGTGTCATGAGGTTGCTGTGACAAGAGCTGCTCATCTGAAGGTCCCTGTGTGAGAGCATTATTAGAATGTCAGTGAGTAAAAGTTTGGCATATCATATATTTATAACTTTTTTTTTTTCCTTGATTGAATCATTTTTGTTGATCCTCATGTTTATGATTTACTGGATACACCATATTTAGTTCTGAGGGGATGCTTTCAAAATCTGATCCAGAGATCCAAGAGGAAAACAGATGTTCAGCTCTCATTCACCACCATTGTTTTGTCTAACACTAAGGAAATGCCACCTAAATACAGATATTTCTCAGCAGAAATCAAGACCCATGTGTTTCAAAGTGCAGCCAAAATATGCCATAAATACAGAAATTTGTAGTATTAGTAACAAACCTATTCTCAATACATTGAGACAACCATATATCAATTAGACCTTGAAAAAGACAAACAGTTAATAGAGAAACAGACTATATATGGAAAAAATACAAATATAGGAAATTTAAAAATTGTTAGAAGGAAAACTACATCAAAACACATTCCTAAAAATACAACTACATGTACAATTTCAGCCTCTGCTCTGATTTTGTGTACGTGATCACTCACCTAATTGTGTGCTTGGTTAGTTTTGTTGAAGATATCTAAAACTCTGTCTCTATCTGACTACTGGCTTTCATGAGCTCAATATCACCGCCTTTTGTCTGCCGCTCTTTGTCTGTAGGCTAGTTCCTGCATTTTACACCAAGAAACCCTCAGGTTTTTAGACAGTGTGGTGCAGGCAGTGAAAGAAGCCTGCTCTACAGCGGACATTAAAAAGGCCATTAGGAATCAGTTTAAGCTAATGCAGCTCTAATGGAATCAAGATGGCCCATGCCTTCAGAATTCCTCACTCCCATCATGTGTCAATGTTTATGCCACAATGTTGGTGGCAAGATCTTCAGTAAACAGTGACTTAGTAATGAACAGCAAATGTCCTGTGACCACCTGGTCATTGTGGCAGATGCTGCTTGTGCTCCCTCTGGTAGAATGTCTGACATGTCTTGGTCTGGAAATGTTTCTAGAAGGGCAAACCAGACAGATTACCCCCACCCCACACACACTGTTTTGGCAGTAGTATCCCTGCTCATTCTCCACCCCCTGCAGAGCTCTTGGAGGTGTCCATATGGGAGTGGAGTCATGTCTGGCACTAACACAGAGGGGGTAAAGGTTTCTGTCTACTGTGGTTACACACAAACGTTGAACTGCTGACAGAGCAAAAGTTACCTGTAACATGGACGTATTAGCTGTAATGACAAACTCTAGTACAAGTGTTATGTTTGATGCATTGCAGGTTCATAATTCTTGTGATTTTGTTGAGCTGGTTGATTGTCTGAACCATGTTTATAACAGTTCAACAGTGTGTTGAAACTGCATCTGTAACAGACCTACAAGACGCCTATTTCTTTGTCTTTTATAATGTCTTTTGCAAACATATGGTGTAAAGGAAAGCTGTTAGTGTAATTATCTCCATTTGACCTAGCCTTCCCTCCCTAGCACTACATGCATGCACGTATTGTGTTTTTATGCCTGTCTGCTCACTGGTTGTTGACATTTGGCTGTGCTGTAGAGCCGAGCACTTGGGTAATTCAGTTATAATCCAGTGCTGTGGAAGAGAACGCTATAACAGCCAAATCCCTTTAGCACACAGGTCTAATTGCATTATCTACAGTACAGGAGTAATTGCACACACCAGCTGATGCTCTGCACAATGGGCCTAATCTCTCTCTCTCTTTCTCTATCTTTGTCTGTCTATCTGTCTGTCTCTCACGCATTCACACATAGGTAAGATGACAGCATTAGCACTCTCTACTGCAGGTAAAAATGTAATAAAGTAAGTGGAGGGTCTAATGTTTGAATACTGATTTCCACCCAGTCATTGTCCTGAACATAACCTAGTCATCTAGCCCCTAAAGGAAAATGAGTGCTAAAACTTTCTGACTTGTGTTTTCAGAGAATCCAAGTGTGCAAACTTTGGCTTCTTGTGTTTTGCTGGGACTTTTCTGTCCCCATTGAAGTTACTTAATGCCATGTAAGAGGAGGCACTGTTTTCACACAGGCTTGTTATGGTCTTGTCTTAAAAAAAAAAAAAAAAAAAAAAAAGACTAAAAAATATTAAGATCTGGCCCCAACTCACCTGTCTGAAGTCACTATGGCAACGGCTGGGCATGTAGATGCAGTGCTCAGTAGATCCTTCAGACTTGGTTACATTTTTTGTTTTTAATCTGTTTTCTGTTTTGTTTTTTCAGCTTTATTGCTGAAACACTATTGAATGATGTCTGATTGGATTTGATTTAAAGGGCTAAGCCAAAATTGTTAAAAGCGACTGGATCAAAAGATTTTGACTATGGCACCAGCTGCACATGTAGCTCCTTCAAACTCCGCTAGCTACATTCTTGTTTTTTTTTTTCTATGTTTTTTTTTTTTTAAATTTCCATTTTTCGGCTTGAAACACGTATTACCTCTGACGGTAACACATCATCGTTGTCATCGGAAAAGGAAGCCGGGGTTTGAATTAGAGAGCAGTGGACCTTGAGCCAGATCAACCGGACCAGGCAGGCAGCTGTGGACTTAAGGCTGCTCCTGGCTAATGTCCGGTCTCGACGAAATGGGACTCAGGCTGGCCAAGCAAAGGGAATCAGATACTGTTGTGCCCACATCTTTAGAGAGACCTGCTCAAGCACTCAACAAGCGGACCATGTTCCGAGCTCAAGACTCTGGCAAGATAAAAGGAGGACTCTGTGTTTACATCGATGATGCTTGGTGCTCAAACACAGGCTAAGTGTTTATGTGAAGATGGAAACCATATATATCAAAATTATCTCTATCTGCTGTTTACATTCCACCAGACGCAAATTCCAAAAATGCTGTATGTGTGAAGGCTATGTATATATGTATATAAATAACTGTATATTGTTTTATTTTATTTATATGTTACCCTATTTTAATATTAATTAAATTATCTGTTATGTTCTATTTGTGTAGCATGAAGGGATTACAAACTTTCATTTCATTATGCAACCTTGTGTTGTAAAATGATAAATAAATTACCTTCTATCTTGTACTTCCCTCCTCAGTGGATGGTTGCACATTGGTGGACCAAAGTTTCAGTCTGTTCCCTGTCATAATGTAATGCTGCAGCTGCAAATAAAGCTGTAAAGATGCGTATCATCTTTGATACCCAGGTTGTTGTTGTTGTTAAAAGGCAACACAAGTTTTCTTTGGTTTTCAGTTAAAAACAAATGACTCTTAGGTTCTCTTTTGACAGTTGCACTCCTTACCACTATTAACAGCTCAAATAGTGGTGTGAGAAGGTTGTGAAAGCAGCTGCCAGGTATAGCCCTCTAAATGAACTGTTGTATCTCATTCTGTTTATCCAGCTGATACGGGGTAAAGCCACATTAAATCCTCAAAACATTCATTTTAACTGGTGATATGCCTTACTGATCAGCATATTTATCATGCCAAGCAGTATGTGAACCAAAATATTTGTGTCACCAAATCACTTATCACTTATCGTAGTTCAGAGTGCACATGCTTTGAGAGCAGCCCAAGTTTGAGAAAGTTGGGCTGCTGGATGGTGGTATTGTATTTTTGAATATTATTCTTACTATAGGGATGAGAATAAATAAAAGTGCAGTACACGATTTTTACATTTACATTAATTTGTTTATATAATTGTAATAAATATGAATTATAATTAGGCCATGTTGGGGGCTTCAAAATAAAGAACCACAAGCTTCTTGTGGCACGCAGACTGCCTTTTGGTTACCTAGGGTCTAAGTGGGGTGTTGCTGCTGTGGGTAATCATGTACTTTTTAAATCTTTAAAGAGGCTAGAAGTCAGAAGTTTTACAAGTCTGATACAGCAACCCAACAGTGGCTTGTGCTGCTGTATAATTACTTCCATAAACTTTCACTGCAGATGTTGTAAACAATTGGAGAGGTGGAGTGAAGAAAAAAACTTGCTTGCCCCTCCTTAGACCAGAAAAATTCTATCTGAAGTTGATGTCATTTATCGTGGCTTTTTGGTGTTGGAGCCTGAACTCAGGACATGGCTTTTTCTGTGGCAGAGACTCATGCAGAGATGTACCTTAATGCAGTCTCACCCTGCCCCTGGGGAGGGTTTAAAAGCAATTAAGGCAAGGAGAATGTGTATGTTTGTGTTGTGAGCAGCCTGAGATGAGTTTTTTATTTATTTATTTATTTTTTATTGCATTTATGTGGTAGCAACTCTTATATATACATTCCTGTTAGAAGCAGTCTCCTCTCTTCTCCAGAGGGGATGTTTGGTGCTCTTTTATGCAGGTCCACTGCAGACACAACAGTACTGTCTCCATGGACGCAAACCGGATATTAACCCCCCCAGCCATCTTCCATCCCCAGTTTATCTCTGTGTTGCACACCCACACCACCTCTTACATCCAGTGGCCCCCATATACAACCTCTCTTGATTTTCTCTTTCCCTCTAACTGTGTTAAGTCGAGTGAAACATGGAAATGTACCTCTGCTGACAACCCCTTTTTTATGAGGCCAGGATAGGGAGATCAAAAACCAGCTGAGAAGTAGGCAGTAAGAGTGTGGGACCAAAACATAATACCCTGTCAGGAGTGAGTTTGTTCTGTGTTGTCCAGTACAGAATTCCATCAGGTAAAACCATAATTGCTAACCTAATTCAGTAGAAATCAGTAGGGAGACCTTGAATTCCCACCAGTCTCACCTAGCCATTCTAGCTAGTAGAAAGGACATATTTTTCTAATACAGTGTTTTGTACATGCAAGACTTTATTTACTAACACCTTTTATGAGCATTTTTTACCATGGCAAAAGCGATTCCATAACAATGCTGATTTTGGACACTGTGCTAGGTTTTATTAAGTCTTGGCCTTGGTGTACAAACAAGTGCTTACAAACGTCACAGTTTCAAGGGGACAAGCATTTCATATTTACCATGTAATTAGATCCTTTTGGCTTTGTGTAGCTTGAACCTGATCTGTCATTTGCAACAGAAATGGCATTTGCATTTTCATCACGAAACTCCCTGCCAGGCCTGGGTGGGCTCAAAAGCCCTGTTTTCCCCTGAAAGGAGGCCCAGTTCCACTGCAGTGTGCAGGGGGCTGCAGTACCCCTCCTCCCACTTCTCTCTCTCCCCACAGGCTGGACCAGCAGAGCCAGAGACTGATTGGCTCTGTGCTTTAGGCTGTGTGATTCTCTGCAGCAGGGTAATGTCACCCTGGCTCACCATCACGGCTCATACTGTACTTTTATTCTCTTCTGAGCCTTTAAACGATTCATTAGCCTTTAACAAGACTGCAGAGCCTGCTCCAAGCTCTGCTTTAACCCCTCTCTCTCTGGCTCACTTTCTCACTCTGCCAGTATCTGCCATCTGAGTTCTAGCCATTTTTCTTATCACTGTCTATATTCCTTGTCGACTCCACAGTTTCAGTTCCAGAGTTGAGATCCAGTCAGTTAGTAGTGTTTGTGATTCTGATCACTGCAAAAGATGTCTAACAGCAGTGGGATAAATTGTGGGGGGTTGGTTTGGACTGAAGCCTTCCTCATGGACACCCACCCTGAATGGAGTACATTGATGCTTCTCTATCCTGCTACTCCCCCCAACTCGCTGTCCCTCTTTCCCTGGATTGTCAACCATTGAATGGGCCTTTCAGGACTCTAGGCTAGCAGGCTGAGATACAAAACCTTCCTCTACGAGATAAAGGGACAGAGCCTTGGGCCTTCTGAAGGCGTTAGTCACAACCAGCCAGGCTCATCACACTTAAACTGTGAACACACAACATAGACTTTTTCACTATCAGGGAACAAACAGGACAGTTAACTGTCTCTGTTGAAACACACACTCACAGATTTCTTTACACTTCTTGTTTGTAGTGTCCAAAAAAACATACTAATGTCATTTCCCATAGGGCCTGGTTTCTAGTTGATTCAGGAGTAACAAGACTGACTGAACACTTTTGAAATATGGTGGCTTTTATATGGACTGTTGTCAAGCTTGTTACAGAGCCCCTTCGGGCCTTAGCTTGAATTTTTCCATTTCACTGTTCTCTATAGTACCTTTCTGAAAAAGGTGCTTTCAATTGGTGATTCATTATTTATTTATTTAATTATTTTTGCGATGATCATTTATTTTATTATTTTTATTCATTCTTGCATTATTTTTTGGTTCGTTTTTTCCTGGAGCTGTCTTTCCACCACTGCAATTTGTCCTGATTTTTAAAAAGCTGTGAACAACTCCTTCTCAACCCTCGCCCCATCTTACTCTCAATCTCTGTTTGTAGGGTGTACCCCAGCTTCCTTGTGCCAAGGCGCTCTACAACTATGATGGCAAGGAACCAGGAGACCTCAAGTTCAGCAAGGGTGACATTATCATCCTGCGTCGACAAGTGGACGAGAACTGGTACCACGGGGAGATGGGTGGAGTCCATGGCTTCTTCCCCACCAACTTTGTCCAGGTTATCAAACCGCTGCCACAACCACCACCTCAGTGCAAAGCTCTCTACGACTTTGAGCTCAAAGACAAGGAGGCAGACAAGGACTGTCTGCCCTTCTCCAAGGTGAGACACAGTAGAACTGCTACACCCACAGTTCTGCCGCGTGGTCACTGTAGTAAAACAAAAATACCTCTCATTACAGTGACACTGTCTCCTAAGCATTCATTTTTTCAAGTTATGAGTGTGTTAGAATGTAAGGGCTGTTAACTGAAACGGTTTAAATTTTGAGCCAGACTTCTTGATGAACAACTGTAATTAGGCTGGATAGAATGAAAGCCATACAGAGCAAGGCACAGCTTAACTACAGTAATTGAGTGATTATGTCTGTCCAGCTGTTTGGGCCATACTTTGATGTTTTTGTATTCTGTCATCAGTTGTTTATATGCCACATGGGCAAAAACAGAAACAAGCTTAGTAAGTAGTTTTCCAAACAGAATGCCATGCCGTACACTCTTGAGCATGTCCCTTTTAATAAAACATTGTCTCTACCTCATTATTTCTGTTCAGTGTTTGTTCCTCGAGGATAAGAAACACTCTTAGTTAGCATTATCCTTAATTAGTTTCTTCCTCATGCAGTGCCCCTATCTGTCTTGAATTTCAGGATGATATCCTGACTGTGATCCGCAGAGTGGATGAAAACTGGGCAGAGGGAATGCTGGGAGATAAAATTGGAATTTTTCCCATCTCATACGTTGAGGTAAGAAATCTTTAATCCTTCCTTCTGAGGTAAGGATTCTTTAATGTCAAATTTTCACCAATAATTAGTGGAGTAAGTGCCCCATGAAGATCAGCAAAGCGCTAAGATCCTTTTAACGTAGTCTTCTTTCCTTATACATCTTGCAAAATGTGTACGATACTTCTCTTCCTTTTGAAATGCTTATATGTTTCATAGAATCACTAAGCGTGTCTTCAGCCTCTCCCTCTCTGAGCTCCACAGGTCTCACTTAAAAGCTTTAGGAATAATCCAGACAGAATGAAGTAAATCTTGATGATGATCTAGATGATTTCATTTTTCATTTAAAAGCTGTCAGTGCCAGTGTGCACTCTATTGTTATGAATATTCTAAACAAGCTGAAAAAATATCATGTGGAAAAAACCTGTTTGGCACAATAAAAGAATCTCAGAATGGTGTTTCAGTCTTAAATAAGATACTAGATTGAAGCATTGCACAAGAGTGTTGAGGTTAGTCTAAAGAAGGGCTGACAGTTTTCTTTATTCCTTTCACATGTATTCTATCCTTTTTATATTCATATTTTTATACACTGAGTGAGCGTTTTGCAGAAACAGAATACAGACTAAAGCTATACATTGTTTTGTTTTTACACAGAAGGAGCCACTGTAGCAGAATAGAATATTTTGTTGTTGTCCTCTGAATAGATTGTTTTCACTCATGTTCAGGTTTTAAAAACAAAAGCAAATGCAAATGCAGTAGCATCACAAACATATATATATATATATATATATATATATATATATATATATATATATATATATATATATGTTATTTTGGTTGTGCACAACCACTGAAAATCTAGGTCATTGTTTTTTCATTGCCTTAGGAGCTTTTGATGCCTTTTCAGTTTTATATACAATAATCTACAATTGCTGTCTTAAATTGATTGAAGTTCAGGTTCCTCACCTGGTATTTTGTTCTTAATTCTGCATGTCTAATTTACTGTGCTGACATGTCAGTGATGAACCTGCACAGGCGCTCTCCTGGATCGGAGTGAAATGCTTAGCTTTTATGTCCTAAGTAGAGGGAGCTGCTTGGGGCAACATGTGACAGCAAGTGAGAGCACCCTGTGATTAACTGAAACCTTTTTAGTGTTCCTCCTTTTGATTTTTACCTTACAGTTGCACATTAGAGTGCCTGAAAGGTTCATAAAGCCTGCACTTTCAGAGCCGGCTTAGAACCATCAACTCCCCCAGACTAATATGTCCAGTGTCAAAACCTGGTAGATCGTTCTTCTGCTCACAATCTCTACTGACTAGATAAAGATAGAGGTCTTCAATGACAATTAACTTTATCATAGAGAGTGACAGTTTTCATGATTGTTTTAATACTCTCAGCTCCATCACTCCTTCCCCTCTATCTGTTATGTCCACCTTACTACTCTCTCTTCATTGCCCCTTGCCTCTCTTCCTCCCTAGTTCAATTCTGCAGCTCGGCAGCTTATAGACTTGGACAAGCCGTCAGACTCCAATGGAGACTCTGGTGAGGGGGCCTCCTCGGGGCCTCAGAGCAATGGTGCTCAGCGGGCAGGAGAGAAGAAGAACAGCAAGAAGCGACATTCCTTCACCTCTCTCACCATGTCCCACAAACCCATGCTTGCTCCCCCCCCCCAGCGCCACTCCATGGAGATCAGCGGGCCCGTCCTCATCAGCTCCAGCAACCCCACAGCAGCTGCCCGAATTGGAGAGATCAGTGGGGGGCTTTCCTGCAGTGCACCTTCACAGGTAAGATACTCCACAGGAAGGGAGAGGGTGAAGGAGAGCGGCTGCTGCATTGCAGGTCCCTTCCTAGAAGTTCCACAATGTGTTGACTAAAAACAGAGAGCTCATTCGCAGAAGCGTGCAGTATAACAAATAGGCTCAATTTTAGCCCTTTTATGGGTTTTTTTCTCACAATTTACAGCAGTATACTGAAGGATAAACACAAAATGGAGAAATGTGCAACACTTACAACATTATTATGTACCCTCACTATGTTGCCTATTGACCGTTTAGCATGCACTTCGTGGCATTCCTCAACCCAATGTACTGGATAAGATGACTCTCTTAACCAGCTGATTTGTCAGTGTCCTGTTCAGTGGAGTCCAGCATAAGCTCTTTTTGTTTTCACAAGATGTTTGTTGCTTTTCAAAGGCTCTACTCTCCTTCTGTCAGCAATTAGGCTGACTTCCCTTTTCCCCATCATACCAAACAGGCCATTGCTCCATCCAAGCGTTTGAAATCATGGATGCGTGACTCCACTCGTCCGCAAAAATGACTCCAGCTCAGCCCTCAAGGTTTTCCACGCCAATCCCGACATGACAGAAACTCACAGCTGCTTTATAGTTGCCAGCCGCTGGAGATTGGCTTTGACTTGATGCTAGACAGTCAGAACATGTAGATTTACAAGAGAAGTGTCCTGCTACAAGAGAACTGCTGATTTATCTTAGTCTGAGGCACTGTGTGACTTAAACTAATTCAATTTTATTTATTTATATAGCGCCACCTCATAACAGAAGTTATCTCATTGCACTAAAATAATAATACAACAGTGTATGAAATTCATCAAATAATCGTTATCCATTATATGGTGATATAGAACTGTTATGTTGTTATGGATTCATCATTCACCATTTGTTAATGATTCTGTAAGTGTTACCAGAACCAGAACAGCGTAAAGTCAAATCAGGTGAAGGTGATCTATCTCAGGATTTCAAATGTATTATCTTGCTCTTATTATCTTTAACGTTGGCTGCTATGTTCACACAATAGCTGGCTTTTTTCTTTGTTATCTAAACAATATAAAGACAGAATTTTTTATGGGTTAGTGGTTTGACAATATTTGGAGACAGATTTCATATTGTATGCACCAACATCCGCATTGTTGTCCCGCTTCGAGGTTCTGGGAGCTTGTAGCGAACTATGTTTTTCTGTTATTGTATGCTTTTTTTGTTTATTTTTTCTCTCGAGACTACTTTGTGTGTTGTCTGGATACTGCAGACTCTCTGAAATGCTATGTTCCAAAACTGTCTATTAAGCTCAATCATTAATCTTTCATCTACTGTGTTATGTGCTTCTTTGTAAGAGCGAGAGGAGAGCACTTGTCTACAGTAAAGTGGCTCTTGAGGATCTTCTGTCCTTTTTTCAAACCAAAACCTTTCATGTATATATGATTTATGTATCATCAAAGACTTCTATCCATGAGGAAGGTGTAATCATGTTTTTAATGACTTCAGACTTTTCCCACAAATCATTATCAGGATACCTTTAGAATAAAAGGAACTTGTATTTGCGCCTGTAAACTGATCCTCCCCAGTGACAACAGGGCCAACAATACGTTTGATTTACAGATCACTGTGTTTAATAAAAACATAATAGATACTCTCCAGGCACTGTATGCACAGCTTCTTTTCTCTCCTTGCTCCCCCTTCACCTCTACTCATCTTCTCTCCTTCCAACACCCAGACATAAAACAACAAAGGTAAGCCCCAGCTGCCTAGGGGGCTGAGTATTCAGTCTTGGAAATCAACACGCCTCCCATCCACCAAAGTACTAGACAAGACGAGGAAGAAATCGGGCTGCTGTTGATGGCATACTTCCTAAATTCTAAAGGAAATGTGTTTATTTAAATTAGCATAACATGCCTGTCCTGTCCTTTTGTGTTAGTTATTTGTTTCCAGGCAGCCATTTCACTAACAGTGCCATCTTTAAGCGCACTGTTACATTTGGCTTTCCCTTGGCACACCCAGTGCACAAAAGATAAGGAAGCAGTGAAGATTGAATCTGAGGTTGGTCTGCTTTCTGAAAGGTTCACCTTAAGAGGCGGCTCTGTCTGGAGCAGTCATGCATGGAGAGAGACCACAGGCTACAAGGAGATATTGTGTGTCCAACAGTATGGCCTTGTTACCAGGACACCACTATGACTCACGTGAATGTGGAGCCACCTCTCTTTACATGCCCTGCTGGGTGGTCAGCTGGTTTCCAATGGCCAATCAGATCATCAGACCACCATTGTGGTTACGGCTAAGTCACCAGGATACAATCCCACATGTGTGCATCATTGTTCTGTGAGAGTCATTTACATACAATGTGACAGCAGAGTGGGAGAATATTTTAAGCACATTTTTATTCTTCATGAGTGACATTGGCTTCATTATCGAATATTTGATGGTCCACGTTTCCCTTTTGTTGACAGGTACACATTTGCACAACTGGACTAATCGTGACCCCACCCCCTAGTAGTCCTGTTACTACAGCAACAGTCTTCACATTTCCCTCGGAGACGAGCTACACATCCATCCCTGTGGTAGGTGGAATCACCTACAGGTCTTACAAATCTTACAAACACTATGGCAAAGCGACAAAACAACAACAAAACAGTTAAACATTATTGGAGCAATGGATTCCAAGTTAGTATGTTGCTATTTTTGGAATACTAAACAGATAAAACATATGGCTTGTTACTATTACTCTTATTTGCAATTCAAGTTTTTTTTCTACAAACAGTTAAGACAAGTTTCACATTATTTTGTTTAGACAGTTGACCTCCCATTCAATACACTTATTTTAATCCAGCACAAAATTGCATAAAAATATAATGGTGGAAATATAAGGTTTTAACATGTTTGTATAAAATGGTACAAAAGTATACAATATAAAATTATCTGTACATGGGCTTAAATGAACCAATGCACATAGTAACAGTGACAGGTGGTCATTTGAGTGGGTCCCCAATAAAATTTGTGTTGTGTTTTTTGTTTTTTGTTTTTTTGACAAATTGTAGTGTTAAACTCGTTTTTGATGTTATATGGTTATAATTACGGTTATTAATGTGTGTTGAAAATGTATATGAAAATTAAACAAATAAAATCCCAAATCTTTAAATGCACTGCAGAAACACAGCAGCTGACAGAAAGAGGAGGTCATATTATACAGAGTAATATTAGCTTTTTATTTGGTGAATAAATGTTAAAAAGGAAAGCTAAAGGGCAACGAGAATGCTGAGCTTTCAAGTTTCATCAGGAGTCATAACACCATCAAGCACATCATGTTTAATTAGGAAAGTAGTTTAAAAATACGCACACAAAGGGCAACCATTTACTGCATACTGCCGTTAGAAAGAGAGTACAGTTAGCTGATAATTAGATGATCGTCAGTAATCAAAACAAATACACATTATTAGACTGTAAACCATTAATCAAACCAATAACTAACCACAGTCAACATTAGACAACATTATCATACTTAAGCAATTACAAAATATAGACTACATACAGTATTAGCAGTTTGAATTAAACTGAAGCTCCCTGCGCACTCCGGGGAAATTATTACACCAAACTCCCTTTAAGAAATATGATAGAACAATTCCTTACGTGTCCGCAAAAATACATAACTCTAGAAACACAAGATAAAAGGTGTCCTATGTCAACAGTCTTCTTGTCAATTTGGCATCAACATAATCCATAAAGATAGATGTGCACAGACGTTAAGAAACAGGTTCTTTGACAGCCAGGTTTGTTTTGTTTATTTCTATGATTTCAACACAAATTTGTTGTTCACAATGTAACATTATCAGGGAAAAAATATGGTGCGTCCCCTGGACAGTGAGTTTACTGCATCCTTTCAGATTTTAACACGTCAGAGACACAGGACGCGTACCTAGCAACATACTGTAGTAATTTTACCTTCAAAACTTTCCCCTGAAAAGATGAGTTTGTTTAGATAAGAACACCTGCTTCATGGCACTTGCCATCTGCTGCCAACAAGCAACATAGTTACATCATGCTGTGCAGATGTGAAACTGTGTTAATCTGTTAATCTGGATTCTATGTAGAATAAGATACACAATTTGTCAACAAACTCCATAAAGATAGCAACATGGAGGAATCCTTTAAGGCCAATTGAACTTCTTAACATGTTTCTGACACGTTCCTGCTGAGGGGGGGAAAAAATCATTACAACTAAAAATGTCTTCAGCCCACACAAAACAGCAGGCATACTTCCTGTCCGTCTATGTTTATGCTCTGGCATGTGGAGTTTCTGAATGAGCAGGAATGTGTACACAAAAGGTTGAGCTCTCCGCTTCACTTGGGAACTCTACATGATGTTTTTGTACAGATGATTTCTCTAGCCTGCAGACAACCTAATTATCTCAGCTCAAGCGTCAGCAGTGAACCGAAACGCACATCAACACTCACACATACACACAGGCCTATGCACATTCCACAGGGCCGTCTGAGTGCCACTCTCCTCCACCATTGTGTCATGGAAGCTATCACTCTGCTGCTCAGTGTTGAGATTGGGAAGACTCTTGCTCCTACGTATAGGAGTTGTCTTCACCATCATTATAACACACTGCACTCATTTCAGCTTTTAGTTTTTCACAATTTCTAAATGTGTGTAGTGTTATGTTGTTTTCACGTGCTCTATGTTGACATAGCAGGTTGGTGACTTAATTCTAATCCTGTAATCTGGTAGCACGCAAAAGATACAAAGAAAATGTTAGGGTTCTCCTAAAAGCATGCGATCATTTGCCTCTAGTCAAAAGCTTGAGTCTCTTTTGACATTACAGCCAATCAACAAGGGAAAATAAGCGAGTCAAGATGAATCCACTCATGCTTGGTTTGAGGGTTGCTCTGTAGTGTCTACAGACATGTTTTTCATTTCATATGGTCCCAATTAAATACTGCAATGGATTTAACATCCAGCTATGTGGTCTCCTAGCAACAAACAAACATGCTGAATAGGAGATTCTCAGTTGTAAGGGGAAGTCAGGGACAAGGCTATAATGACTGCCAAACCAGACTCTCCCCTAGTGTCGGCAAACCGGAGGGAATATCCCAGATGACAGATGATCTCTCATTCTCTTTCCCTCGCTGTTGCTCATAAACAAACTGGTTTCTCCACTTACGCAACATATTTTTTTTAGGCTTGTGTTACTTATTTTTGTCTTTCTGCTTCATACTGAGAGGAAATAAATTGCTGTGAAATTGTCATTAAATGTTGATCCTATAACTACTAATATGATTTTCTATTCTTCTTATACAGGATGTTCTCCCACCGCCCCCACCTCCTCCTCCACAGTCCTCCGTTGATGGAGCAGCATATTCATTGGCTGCCGGACAGAGACCCTCCCCCAGCATAAGCGACCAAAGTGGGAGACAAAGACCCACAGTGTGAGTTATAAAAACAGTCCCACACAAAAATATGCAGTCTTCTTAAATGTGCAGTGAAATGTCAGAAGCGGTTTGCACACCAGTGGCCCTCAATGCAATTGCTCAGTTCAGAGGGGGAAGTCTTCGCCTGTCTGTGATCCTCTCAGTTGTCAGTATGTGGCTGCAAAGTGTGAGCATGTGTACAGGTGAAGGGGTCAAAACCTGTGGATGACATGTCTCCTGGGTCCCATTGGAGATCCTCTCTGTCACCCCTGACTTTTGACCTCCTCACCTTTACACTCATTACTCCTCCAAGACACCACTCACCTGATAAAAATTAGATCCACTCATGCCTGCTCTCTTGCAGTCATCTGTGTCTGCCTGTGCGTGCATGTCAGACTCTGAGGCATTTATGTTCCCTCCCCCTGACAACATTGAAACTGAAAACATCCCAGCTGAGACTCCTATCTTCTTGGCTGCCGCTCCAGTCCTCTTCTTGCACTGCTGTAGAGAGATGTCCTGCAAATAGTTTTGTCCCCCAGTGCTGATTTTCCCTGGGTCAGAGGGCACAGTTTCTGCTGGAGGGTCTCAGAAGAGATGGTGACAGATGTACAGCTAGGCAGGGGGATAAATCCAGAACAAATGGCATGCTGTACAAAATATTAAACTGCTTTTATTTCCATAAGGGTGAAAATCCTCCATGTTGGTGCATTTTAGCTCCATGGGATTTGTGTGGGTGTGTGTATTTGTTAAATTCCTTATCTTTGTTTACTGTTTGTTCTGGATCTAGCTATGTGGCTATGTTCCCCTATACTCCCCGTAAGGAGGATGAGCTGGAACTAAGGAAGGGAGAGATGTTTCTGGTGCTGGAACGCTGTCAGGATGGCTGGTTCAAGGGCACCTCCATGCACACTGGCAAGATTGGAGTCTTCCCTGGGAACTACATGAGCCCAGTCAGCAGGTCAGTCATTTATTGTTGTCAACATACTGTACACTCAGTCACACATACACATGCCTGGTTTCGCATCCATTTGTCTGTGATGCATAGCATAGTAATTAGTAATTCCACCTGTTTGTCATTTTTAAGATAACTTGTATAAAAATGTATGTTTATTATGATTGATAAAGCAGTATTTGCTTGTGTACTTTTATTATTTATTACCTATCACGATCTAAACGGTGAAGCCCCTTAGTACATTTCCATACAGTAACTCTCTCAGGTCAACTAACCAGTGTCTACTAGATGTTCCCAGAGCTTGACTTTAAATGAAGAGAGACTGAGCATTAGCTGTCTTTGCCCCTAAACTTTGGAATAGTTTACTTCTTACTATTAGATCACCCAATTGAACAAACATTTAATATATAGTTCCTCGCTTTTCTTATTATTATTTCTGTTTTGTAAATTGTACTTTTTTGTACCTGTCTGTTACTATCCTGGCTGTTAACTTTTGAAGCTATTTAACCAAAGAAACAAATAATTCCCATTAAACATAGCTGTTGATTGCCATGCAGATTTCTCATAGTAACGTGTAACTATGTAATTTCTTTTCTTGATTTCAAATTTCAGTGTCTTTCACTGGGTTATGTTTAATACATATGTGTAATCCCTCACTGCTTCAACTGTTGTCAACCCTGGAACCTTGTGCCACAGCAACAGTTTTGGTAGAAGAGCACAAAAACTATTATAATTAGAAACAATTATAATACACATTAGAAGAGTCCCCTCATGTTTGTTTTGCATGAAAACCTAATACATTTTATGAGGTATAAAATCATCCTGTTGGTCTAATGTTCTCCTGTTACCTCAGACTGCTAGGTCTTACCTGTCTTTATGTCCTCTCCCATCAGGACAGCGTCAGGGAGCACCCAGCCCAAAGTGCCCATGAGTCTGTGCACTCAGGCTGGCAGAGGGGTCACCATCGTCAGCCCCTCTTCTGCTCCCATTGGGGCCATTGTTTCAGGTCCTGATTTCAACAAACTCCTGACCGCGTGCTCTAGCGCTGTACCTGCTAACTCCCAACCTGCAGCTGTGGTAACCGCAGCTCAAACAGCCACGGGTCAACAGCCAAAAGTCCCTCTGCATGTCAGCTCCCAGATGACTGTGAATCAGGCTCGCAATGCAGTCAGGACAGGTAAATTTACTGGTAGGAAATGTATATGGATTGTTGTATGAAAGGAGTTTTAAATGTGTAATATTGTTTTATATCCCATTTGCAGCTGCATGTCACAGTCAGGACCGGCCCACAGCAGCAGTGACACCCATCCAGACTGCAACACCTGTGACCTATCTCCCACACCTTGCAGTGTGCACGCAGTCTTCCACCAGTGCTGCCCAAGGCTGTACCCGGGCTGGGGTGGCAATGGGCTGTGCCGCTGCCTCTCTGACACCACCCAATGTCAGCGCTGCATCCTTGGAGGGTGATGCTTTGAGACCTGTACCTGCCCTCACTGTGCCTGTCGGCCCTGTGAACAGCTCTGCTCTCAATCCCACATCTAACAGCACAGCTCTCGCTTGCCGACTGGACAAGGATGTCAAGGTTGGATATGTCTAAATATTTCCAGAGCTTAATGAACATTATTTCTATCTAATTATCCATTGCTGTTACCATTTTCACTAGATATGTGCATGTTTTTTCATGGTGGAGAATTTGTCTTCAGTTCTATCATATTTTATCAACTTGCCAGATGATTGAAATGCCTTTTAGTGGTTGGGAGTGTCTGAGATTCCTGATGACATATTAGGATGCTAATCACACTGATAGGATTCACCAATAGTAATCAACAAGAAGAGGATATTATTATGCACTGTTTGTTTCTGTCTTTCTGTTGTTTGTTCTGTCTTTCACAGCAGACAGTGGCCATGATTTTTCACATGTCTAGCCTACAGTTTAAAACCTGTCTGTGCTAAAAATAGAAATTTCTCCTACCACATTTGTGTGTCAGTGGTAAAGAAACAGCCAGTTCCAGGCACTAGAATAATGAAAATGATTGTGCCTCAATGCCTCAGGAGTTGTTGCCATTCTCTAAAAATATGCTGTTGCTGTTGTTGCAGAGAGAAAAGAAAAGTCTTCTGAAGCTGTTGTCATCCAATAAGAAGAAGTCTCGCCCTTCACCACCCTCCTCTCCTACCCTTGAGGCGGAACAGGCTGCTGCTGGAGAGGTGCTACATGGCGCTGTGGGCCCTGACACATCCCCTCCATCCGGCTCTGTCAGCTGCCTCGAGCCTGAACCTGCTGCTGCTGTCGCTTCTGCCTCTTCATCCTCCTCCTCCTCAGCCCCAGAGTCCTCCCATCGGAAGAGCAGTCCCCTTGATGGATGTGCACCTATTGCTCCTCCTCCTCGGCAGCCATGCTCCTCTCTCTTATCTCAACAACATGACGCACGGCCCATCATATGTGAGAGGTACATTGACTTCTGTTACATAGCGTTTGTGATTGTGCTGCTTATTTGTCCCGTTCATACAAAGCGTAACACTATATTACAGGTATCATGATTCATCAGTTGTCATTGTTGCAGTGTGTATCAGTCACTGTGCCTCTGACTGTCCTCCCCAGGTACAGGGTGGTGGTATCATATCCTCCCCAGAGCGAGGCTGAGCTGGAACTTAAGGAGGGCGACATTGTGTTTGTTCACAGGAAGAGGGAAGACGGCTGGTTCAAAGGCACACTGCAGAGGAACGGCAGGACCGGACTGTTCCCTGGCAGCTTTGTAGACAGCATCTGACATACACACTACAGTGAACCACAGTCACCACCACCATGACCTAGCTGACCGCTGCCAGCCTCGCTACAGTGTGTCACCGTGCAAACAAAACGGATCAGCACTCGCAAGGTTGCCGGGACAGGACCATCATATTGATACTTTAACTCCTTAGAGCCCAATGTGGCTCTGGTCACTGAAAAAGATTGGTAGTGGCACCTGAGAGAGCTGCAGAGAAGAACAGAACATGTTGTCATTTAAAGCACAGTGGACAGAGTTAGAGGAGAGCACACTACTCATGAACTTTTCCTTTTTGTTGGTTATTTATATCTTTGTAACAATTCAGCTGTTAAATGTGTGCCTTGTACTGTTCCTCACTTTATTGTACATAAGGACACAAAGATGATAGTCCTAAAACGACCAGTATGAGCTGTTGATATAGATATATTACACATTTTAACTTATTTCATAGATTGGCCTTTTTGTAGTGCAACACATTAAGGGATTAAGCTGGCACATGCCTTATCCCATGTATACTTATACGTTTCTCCCTCTGACTGCTGATAAAAGTTTTACCATTATTTCAAACTCTCAGCAGATATGAGATATGAGTAGGTATATCAGATGCAGCAGACTAGAACAAATGAGCAGTGTCATCATCACTTGTGCTGCATAGTAGGAAAAAGGATACCTCCGCAGCTCTAAAGGCATTACCTAAACCTGTGGATCATAAGAGAGATCTGCCGTGTTGCACATTCGAGTACTCTAGCTACAATTCACAGCCATGTGAACATTGCACATCACGAAATATTTCGCTGGGCCATTCACAGGCCTCCAGTTTTGTCTTCTGATGTGGCTGAGGCTGAAGTGCTAAGGAATGTTACCTGTAGGGATTGAATATTTGCATGCGCTTAACAAAGCCTTCTGCAGGAGACAAAGTGGTGATAGATGCGTCGCAGGACTGTTTGGTTATTTAATATGCAGAAAACACACTCCAAGATAGTTTTTGTGGTCAAATATTCTTACTTTGTACCTTGTTTGTATTTACTGACCAGAGTAGCTTCTCTCCTAACCCCTCGGCAATAGCCAAACCCAGACGTAGCTCTACATCACAAGAGCGACATAACATTTCAGTAACAGTGCACAACAGATTCTATTTCAGTGTATATTTATGTTTTTTACAAATTCCACAGAGGCTGACATCTGCTGCTCTTAGAGAGTCTCTCTCTATAACTAACCTGGACACACAGTAAGGCACTCACCCTTTGGCAGGCAGTTTTTATACACTATAACTCATTCCTAATGTGACTTGTGGCAATAAAAATACAGCTAGCTAAAGCACAGAATGTTTGCCTAAAGTAACATATCATTGTATCACTCCACAGGGAGAGATGTGTAGTGTTGTAATTCAGTTGAATCTTGAAAGATAAGGTTTTATTGAAATCAATCACTTTGACCCCCTTGATTTTTTTTTTTTTTTTTTTTGGTGTTTAGGTTTTGTTGTACATTACATCTATACAAAGTTTTTAATGTTAAGTGTTGTATTGACTTGAATTACTGTAAGATTTCTTTGTGATTGGAGGGGATATGGTCGTAGTTTTGGTACTTGTTAAACATAAAACAAAGAATGGGCAGTTTTAGAATGAATACTTTGGAGAATGAAAACCAGTTTCTGTCATCAGATCAAATATCTTAACATTCTTCTTTTCCTAATGTATTCTCTAAAATACATTGGATAAATGAATGAAATTCTCCAAAGTAAAGGTATTGTTAGGTAACATTATAGACTGACCCCTCCTGCTTCAGTGGACCCAATGTTTAATGTAATGTGACTTATTCCTCTGATCTTCAGCAAGTCCTATGAGGTCTGAGGGGGTATTTAAACACTTTAAAGTTGAGCCAATCACTGAATTGTGCCAAATTTGGCTTTTAGAATGAATTAACTTACTGACTTGGACCCAGAGTTTCAAGTGTGTTTTTTTTTTTTGTCTTTTGTTGTTAATTGAGGGGGACCACTGTGTAACTGACTGCTGGAATATGTTGTTGTTCGTTTGAAATTTGGAGAGTGTGTGGAAAAGGATGGTACAAATCACTGTTAGGGCCCTTTTTTGTCTTTCTGAATTGGTACTTATGTAGAATTAATCTGATATGTTGCATTGTTGTCTTGGCAATCACCACACCAACCTCAGGCTATATGCTAAACTGTTACTCTGAGTGTCTTTTCATTTCACTGGTAAGCCTTTAATATACACATCAGACTTACTCCTTCACAGATGTACACATTTATGCACTATCATAACATTTCTAATCATACTGACTTCTCTTACATATTGTTCATGCATAGGCTGCACAGTTCTCAAAACATGAAGCATTTCTTACAACAGTTAATAAACTATATTTTCATTTATTGGAACACATGGCAACTTAAGTTTGCTTGATTCAACTTAACAGATTTTCCTCATGCCAAGGTGACTTACTTGATTTTTGTTTTTGTTTTCTTTGTATTTAGTCTGTATGTCTGAAAATGGTGAAACTGAAATCAACCTATTTGGCACAAGTCTATGTGAAAAAAACATTCTGAAGTATTTGAGGGAATAGCACATTTTGTAAAAATCTCTATAACAATAAAATCTAATGGTTTCCATAATTTCCTCAGGCTCAGTCATTGTTTCATGACAGTGATGTAGTGACTTGTGTTATTTTGGCTACTTGCAGCCAGGGCAGAACTGTCTAACCAGGAGCATTATTTTATTTTTATTTATTTATATAGCACCAATTCATAACAGAAGTTATCTCATTGTACTTTTCCTATAGAGCAGGTCTAGACTGTACTCTTTATAATATTTATTATCAAAGACATAGACCGCTGTTAACAGGACTGAGTACTCCTTGCCCCTTTTTCTCTTCTCTCTCTCCTTCTCACAAAGCTTGGATGGCCTAAGACGCACAGGTTCAGAGTTTGACTGAAAGTATACAAATTAAGAGTAAAAAGACAGTTGTTCCTAATTAAATGTGTTTGGGTTAAGTCACGGTACATGTGGTCATTAATGTCTCCAGGAATAAAAGGCTCTCGCAGTAGAAGAGCTTCTCCCGTGACTTTACAGCAGTGCAGAGCGTTGCAAAGAGAGGTGAGCCCTTCCCAGTGTGTTCAGCTGGGAGACACTGACAGGAACTGACAAGCACCCAGAGAGGTCATTGTGCTGCACACAGTTCCCTGCAGAGGATAGGTTACCATGGAAATAAGTTATTCCAATGTATGAGCATAAGACTACACTGAGCAGGAACAATAAAAACGAGTACATTTATTTTGCAAAAGAATATGTTTAGTTAAATCATTCTGTCTGAATTGATAACATTTGCTTCATATTCTTTGTCCACTTGGCTTGTTTTACTTTGGTAGATGAGTTACAAATGCTGGATTGGATGAAAGATCATCACTGTCCAGCAGAACTGTGAGTTGCGTGTGAATTAATACGAGTGTGGAAGGTGGATATTTGAATGACATGCATGTGAGTAAATGTAAGAAAAGCTACGTGTCAACACATTAGGTAAACGTCAATATTCATAGCTACAAGGGCTGTCAACAGTTCAGGAGGCTCAAGGTCAAGAATTTCTTGACAATGTTTAAGCTTAGGGTGTGTCAGCCGTTTCAGGTCAACCCAGTGAAAGGAGTGTCAGTCAAGTTCTCCTTGAACCCTTTACTGTACTAGATAACAGACTGGCTTCCTTGAATAGAGTTCAGTATGCATTGGTATTTCAGAGATTTCACAATAACTAATACATGTTCAGGAAAATGTCCCCACTTCATTACTAGAACCAAATTCAAAGACTCCAGTTATTGGGATTTTAGATGGCTCAGTTATAGTAATAATGAGTAAAAAAGGTGTACCTTCATAAAATTATGTCATGCAGGTCTGAACCAAGGCTCAGTATTGAATAGTAATATCTTGCGTGTATATGTGCATACCTGTGCGCACATTCATGTGTTTGTGCATGAGTAGTGCAAAATACGGTTCTGTTGGCAAGTATCATTAGATCACTAAGGTGTGAAAGGGAAATAATGTCTTGGTGTTCAGAAAGGTGATCTGAATATAAATCAAGTTCTATTGCTCTCTCTGACACACAGAAACAGTTTGTTAATGAGCATTGTGGTAAGGACTAATAACATTTTAAGCAATTTATACTGTTTGTGGTTGTATTTTTCTGCTGCAGCATGGAAATGATTCATACTGTAAGGCTCAGTGTCTCAGGTCCACTCCGGCGCAGGTTGTGAATGTGATTTAACCCCAGCAAATCAATCCTGCAGAATGTCTTGGTCTGATGGACCGTCCAGGTGTAGGCCAAGTAAGGCCACCCACTCTCAACATCACTCACTTTTTTTTTTTGCACACCAGTGACAGATTTGCTTTCCTGGTGAAATATGTTTCCATGGGGAACAACGATACATTAAGCAAAAGGACAGGAGAATGAATGACTGCAATTAGCAATCAATGAGTTATGTCATTGTGCGGCATAGAGCACTCTGCACAACCATGTGTCAGTATAAATAGCTCATCTTCTAAAAATGAACCCAGATAGAACTGTGAATTATTCCTGTGAAAGAAGAGTATTCTTACACAAATATCGCAGCCTCCATATTGAAAAGACATTGTAGGAAAATTATGATACTAATAAAGTACAGTAAGGACACTAAAGACTTGGGCAATGCACTCACTTCCAACAGCAGTAATGTAAAAACACATGCCCTTGACCTTTGCAGTTCCAGTAATGTGTTAGCTAGACTGTGCTTCCTTTTCCAAATTGTCAATTGCAGACACATATTCAAGGAAATACTGTGTAAAAATTTTACTGGCCTTTTAAATTTACTGGACTATTTATATGACTAGTGAACTGGTAACTTTCACTGAGACAATGTCAGGTTGTTGTGGTGTTTGGAGTCCACGTAGACAAATATTAACGTGTAGCCTACTTTGGCTGCTTAGAGGCTTTCACAAAAACTACACAAACCTTGACGAAGACGGGAAAACAGTGACAGTCCGAACCGGTCCTGTACTCCGCTGTGTGCTGTGTGTCCACTGCGCCATCTATCGACCAATGACAAGCAACGCAACAACACCGAATAGAAACATGGCGACGTCCATGAGCCCCTGTTGTTCAGTCTTTTTTCACTCAATAAAAGTTTTGTCAGACGGAAAATAACAGTCGAAAATAAGGTAAGTGACAGCCAGCTCTATAAACTTTACTATGCAATCATAGTTATCTAGCTGAAAAACTGTTAACATTACCAGACAGCAAAATGACCCTAAAATGTAAGCAGCTACCATCAGGAGCCGAGACTGTCCTCACTGAGCCGCTTCTGTTGACAAGCCTGTTGTTAGGCCTAAACATTGTTACCCACAGAGTTCCTACAGTCTAATATAGACTTCAAGGTAACATTAGGGCGCCTTCATTGCATATTATCCGTGTTTTATAGCGTGGTAGTCAGTAGTGTCGTTGTACTTTATAGTATTTATGCCTTATAGTTCCTTCTACAGTATGTGTGGTATATACATTTTTTTTTTTACATTTAGGCGTGTGTTAGCTGCACGTATTAGCTACATGTTAGTTTTGTTGCAGTTTTTGTCAACACACATTCATTATAATTCGTTTTTGAGTTGCAGGCATTGTACAGTACAGAATCATCAGAGATGCACCATATGGTTGTTCTAGTTGTAAACCCACTGGTGCCGTCCTGTGGTGATGTGTGTCTCTCCTGCAGTGTCATGTCCAGGCTGGCAGTGGTGTGCGGGGGCTCCAGGGGCATTGGGAAGGCTGTGTCCCGCCTGCTGGCAGAGAGGGGCTGCAGGTTGGCTGTTGTCTCCAGGAACGAAGATGCTGCCCGCTCCACTGTGGCATCACTACGTGGAGGTGATAGAGCTGCATATGCACACAAACATGGGCACACAAACATGCATATATGTATGTTTCAGTAGGCAAGATGTAAACCTCATGCAGTGAGCCGATACTGATCAGAAAGCCCAGTCACTCTTTTACTCTCTCTCTTTCCAGTCATGGACTGTACAAGCACTGTTGGTGTTTTTTTTTCTTTCTTCAACAATGCAGGCACCATGAAATTTGAGATATTAAAGAAAATGTCACAGTTACATTACCCCCCAAGTTGATCCCGCTACAAATGATTTTCTTTTAGAAGCCAGGTAAAATTAAATAAATGGTAACATTTTGAATGCAGTTACTACAAAAAGAAATGTGATGCTGACATGGATGGTGCAAACACACAGTACCTGATCTTGTGCTTTTGTGCTATAAAATATAAGAAATGTAGACCTACAATACCTGCTGCTGTTATGAACAGACTGCAGTCTTGTAAGCATTAACATACTCTACTACCTTCTTTATCTGCTCTCTAGCTGACCACGTGGCTCTCAGCTGTGATGTCTCTAAAGAGCAGGAGGTGCAGAAAACCTTTGAGACGATCCAGAACACCTGTGGAAACATCTCTTATCTTGTGAACGCAGCTGGCATCAACAGGTGAGCAGGCACTTGAGCGGGTATATATATATATAAATGGATATAATGTTGTCATAGACCACTGTGTGTGTGTGTTTGTTTGTTCAGGGATGCTCTGTTACTGAGGACCAAGCCGGAGGACATGTTGGCTCTGCTTCACACCAACCTGCTGGGCACCATGCTGACCTGCAGGGCAGCACTGCGCAGCATGCTGCACACCCAGGGAGCAGCCATTGTTAATATAGGTACTGATAGCTCTGAATCCAGTGGCCCCCATGATTAGTGTTTTCAGTTTCATCACTAGGTGGCAGTGTACATCATTTCTTCTTTCGGGTATATTTTACATTTACATACATTTTTGCATGTTTTAGCCCATTTACTACAAATATCTTATATGATGAATGGTGACAGGTTTGAAGATTTTTTAAAAATCACAGTTAACATGCTATTGATTGCTATGCTTTTGATTGGGACTCAATTTGTATTAATGTCTTGGTCTGATGGACCGGGCTCTTATCATCCTTTAAGCATAATGGCCTCAAATAATTGCTTCCTACCAGTGTTTTATTTTGAAACATTTCTGTCAGACTAAGTAGTCTTAATGGATTCTGTTTGTTGTTTGAAGGCTCTGTTGTGGGCCTGAAAGGGAACGCCGGCCAGTGTGTCTACAGTGCCAGTAAAGCCGGTCTAGAGGGCTTCACCCGATCTTTGGCTAAAGAAGTCGCTTCACGCAATGTCAGAGTTAACCTGCTGGCTCCAGGTACAGTACAGCTCCATCTTTCTTCTTACTTCACCTTTTCTCTCAGTACCTGCTCTGGCTTCTTTTTTTTCTGTCTCAGTTTCTGTGATCTTATTTGTCCTTTTTATAGTCTTTCTCATGTCCCTGCCCTCTCTTGCTTCCAGGTTTCATCCGCACCGACATGACCGCAGGGCTGAAGGAGGAAGACGGGTTGCGCTCTATCCCACTGGGGAGATTTGGTGTGCCGGAGGAGGTCGCCCAGGCTGTCCTCTTCCTTTTGGAGTCTTCCTACATTACAGGACAGGTGCTGGTGGTGGATGGAGGACTGCAGCTGGTCATGTAGGGAATGGGGCCTTCCTCTGGAATTATCTCACCACTCAAAACAATGGCAGTGAGACAGGTGAAAGCCTCACCCTGCCTTTTCTTGAAAATTGTATGTCTTGTTTAAGGCATAGAAGTTGGAGACGTGAACATTTACACTTAACAAGGTTTCGTGGCTGAAATGGAATGTTGCTGAGTGGGAGATTGGTGTATATATAATATTTATTATCTGCTGTTTCCTTGTCAAAATTCTTGCTGCAAAACACAAAGAGTAAACAGAATCTTTGAACAAGTTGCGAAAAGGCTGTTACAAATCCACATCTTTCAGAGGACCACTGTCCTGCTGCTCTGTCTTTCTGCTGAGTCACTTTGTCTGGCCACAGTAGGCGTGGCCTGATGGGTGTCATGACTAACACTGCTGACTCCAGTGTGTCTGGCCCAGTCCAGACCTCTATGCCCTCAGGTCCTAAATTTGATCAGTAGATTGAACGCTGTTGGTCTTTTTCCATGACTGTAAAGCGCCCGCTCATGTTTTGTTCCCCCACCTCCCACGGGAGACCCCCTCACAGCCAGCACACGTTGCCCCTCCACCAGCGGCCCCCTAAGCCCACCTCTGGAGGGGCCTGTCGAGGGGCCAGATGATGTTGGGTTGCAGCTGGAGGAAATTAGAGGTAGTGGTGGAGGTGGGGGGGTATTTTTAGCTCTGGGAATGTTTTGAGTGTCTGGTTACAGCTCTGGACCTGTAGTGTGGATGGATGGGGTTGGAGGTTGACCGTCATGCCAAGTGATGAGATTTGAAATGCTGCGTTGCTTGTTCCTTTCATTGAAACATGCTGTTACCATCCATAAGTGTCATGACCGTGACTTTAAATGAGCTTCGATTGTGCTCTCTCTCTTTTATGTGCACTTGTATCCTAAATGTTGTGTTTTCTATTAAAGGATTGGGTTAGATTATACTCTGATTAGCATTCTTAGCAAGAATGGTATTTCCAATGTGACTGATAATGTGTTTGTTTTGGCATTCTCGTATTGTTTTAGGAAGAGCCTGCCAGTCTGTAAAAACATCTCACGCTGTCTCTGAAGAGTTTGATTTTTATTAACTTTCATAACCTAAAATAATATCAGGAGAACAATCCATATACAGGCATTGATTGGCATAGAAATGTGCAAACACAGTAACTGTCAGCTGATGCAAGCTCTGAACAGACACAGAAAAAGATGTCCACTTTGTATAGTATTACAGAGGTGACAAAAATAGTAGATATAAATATACCTTGCCTTTCACTTTTCACCAGCTTAGAGTGTTTTCTACCCATGAATACTGGGAAAAAAGTTGTGTTTTTATACATCCTGGAAAAAGTTGTTTGGCACTTTACAAGTGTCCAAAAGTAACATGCAAAGAAATTGTGTTTGCATTAGCCTAAATGTGATTTGAGGCTGTAAATATATTTATAAAACTTCATGATACAGAAAAGATTGTTTTATCAGTGAACAAAAGGCTGCTGATATAATTTATGTCAAGATTGTTGGGAAAGTAAAGTCTTTTTTTGTTTCATACAAAAATAAAATGGACAATCTGTGATGTGTGTGACAAATACACTGAAACATTTCACAGCACCCTCTCTTGAGTGAGAACATTTCAATTCACACTTTTAAAATAAACCATCAAAGAAAAAAAAAAAATCACAAAAATGCCATCACCAAAGATACAACTGTCATCTTCACCACTGCCACAGTCAATCACATCCTTCTATCGAGTGTCAACTTACCACATTAAAGTTGATGTCCATCAAAAAAACCTGCTTTTTCCTGTCGCTGTCCCTTCCTTTGTCTGTAAGAGCCAACTTTCCTCAAGTTCTGCTGCACCCACAAACTAACAAATCTCATCCACATGTGAGCGTTCTTTTTCCCAAACCTCATTTCTTTTTGCAAAAAAAAACAACACTTAACATACTGTTTATAAGGCCCGGCCTTTTCCAATATCTGTAAGCAAACTGTATGATACTCCAACTATAATCAGATACTGTAGATATCAGCACTGTGCTACACAAGCCCACTTAATAAAAGTTTGTGATCTCCTTCGTCAAAGCTACCATGCTTTGAGTCATTTAGTCTTTTTAAGTCTTCTTCGGCATGTCCCACTTCTACACAAAATTGGTGGAGTGCTACATATAGATATAGTATTAGTCTGTGTATTTCAAATGGCACCACTTGAACATGCATAGTAATTCTATGTTTCATTTCATTTTTAAACCTTTTTTTTTTTTTTATCTTTACAGACATGAGAGGCACTTAAAAAGACAACCCTTTGCAAGACAGAGTCAACCGCACAGTTCATGAAACATGAGAGCGCATATCTATGAACAGTCTTTCCTCGTGGTAAACACAAACATTTTCCAGGTCCAGTTGATAAAATGAAGCTTGGGGAAACAACTTGATGAATTCTGTAATATAATGGGCTGTGTCATACTATAAAAACATAAGAAAACCACGGCTGCACCAGCTTACTCTGCCCACCGACCCTTTAGTTCTGTATTAATGATAGAGTCCCTCAGGTGGACAAGGTTATATTCTGCCCCTCGTCGCCGTCATAAAGTATTTGTCTCAGGAGTGTTGGGAGCAAGGCCAGCTTTCTGGGCATTTTTTTTGGGTGACGTCGTAATCCTCGTGCCTGCCTGTGGTCTCTACAGGTCGTCACTTTCCACCAGGCCACCAGGCTGCAGCGGGCTGGAGTCGGGGAAGAAGGCTGCCTTCACGTCCAGCCCTCTCTCTGTCAGTGCGGCGTAGCGGCTGGTGGAGGGCCGCACCTTCTTGGGCTTGGGGAAGTTAGGCTGCTGCCACTGAGCTGAGGACGGAGCAGAGGGGGTTTAATGATGTGAGGAGAGGGGGGGACCACACAAGAAATGCTTGATTCAACGAGCAGCGTGTGTGCTTTAGAGTCAGAACTTACTGTGGACGTCGAGGCGTGCAGTGCTGGATACAATGCCAGCGTCATTCTTGGCTGACACAGTGTACCAGCCAGCATCTTCTTTCATGGCTGGCTGAATGATCATACACAGGTAGCCACAGTTGTCCTGATGCATACTGGGAAAGAAAATTGACACAAATTTAAGGGAAGTGATTATTTACATATTCTATTGTTCATTTTTTGGGGGAAATGCCCTTAATTTGGTACAAATGCAGGATGAAGCAAGCTTCAAAAGATATTTAAAGTGCTATTTTGTTTGCTATTTTACGCCTTTCATTTACCTGATTCTGTCTGTGTTGTGAGTGAATGACTCATTCTCCCTTTTCCAGAAGATTTGTGGGTAGGGAACCCCTGTGACACGACACTCCAGTCGCACCGGATGACCCTCAGCCACAACTGTGTTTTGCAGCTTCTCGACAAATGAAGGGGCCTTGTGCATCTCTTTGGCTGTGGAAAGAGCGTGTTACTGAGATGTTTTCTTGGTCCAAATCATGCCAACATCCATCGATCTATCCATCTTCTGCACACATGTCAGCTACTGTTTTGTATGTTTCTGTTTACCTGCAACAATGAGCTCCAGGTTAAAGGAGTTCTGCCCGGCTCGGTTGCTGGCGATGCAGGTGTAGATGCCCGCGTCGCGGCTAGTCACGGGCTCGATGACCAATGAGTGCACACCATTTTCCCTCACCAGCATCTTATGGGCGGAGTCAGGGCGGATGGTCTGTCCGTTCAGCTGCCAGATGAGGTCAGGAGTGGGCAGGCCACTCACCTACAGGTGGTTAAAGAACACAGCAAACATTCAAATTCACTGAATGTTGTGTGAATGCTTGTTTGTAGTGCAGTGGGTGGTTGTTTTTGTTGGAGAAAATGAGTATATTAGCTGCATGTGTTGTGTGGGGGCAGCGTGTGTTTATTGGGAGTAGGAAAACAGTGTTTGATTAATCTGTCTGTGTTTTATTTGTCTGGAGGAGCCTGGTCGCCTGCACGCTTTGTAATGGGAATAAACTGCACTGAGAAAAGACCTGTCTCTCTTTGCAGAGAAACCCAACACCTACTCCACCCTGCCCACCTGGAAAATGTGCCACTGTGGATATGCATATGTTTGGTATTACAATGTGCAAATGAACGACAGTATTCACAGATATCACAAAGGAGAGTAGACTAAGCAGTGATAAGTATTTATGGAAGCGGCCAAATACACTTTTAGAAGTTGTGACATTTTAAGCATGGAAAGTTTGCAAAGCCACAAATGATCTGGAAATAAATATTTGCTATAAATATCCTTGACATTAAGGGCTCCGAAGAAATGGAGACAGTTTATTTCTGACAAGCATAAAAAGGCAGTCTTTTTATAGAGAGTTAATTGTGGGTCTGTTTTATTTTATTACATGTACCAGTTTTCAAAGAGTTTCTGCAGGCTGGAGGGAGGCAAGGTGATGACGAAGAAGATAAAATGAGCACCAGTGGTGTAAGCGGAAATAATTGTGGAAAACCTGATCCCACTTAATCCCTGAAAAATGACACCTCTGTATTCTCCCTGTCTGCTTTGAGCCATTCATAATGCAAGGAAGTGATGAAACACCTCATCTCCACTAGTTTTTATTCTCTAAAGAAACTGGAATGCACGGAAAGAGAAATGTTTCTTTGGCAGCGCAGACACGGAGCCTCCCTGAAAGCAATACAGACACTGAATTAAAGGGCGGATCTGAAATGGCTTTCTCTATTACTATGATTAACATATTCTCTTTGGTGCGGGCATTTTCCTTTCCAGTCATTTCTCAGTTATTTTAAACCATCTCTGTCTTTCCTTTATCAAAGAAGAGCAGCATGGATTGGATACCGTGTTCACCTACAGGATAGAAGCACAGGAGCTTAAAGCAGAAGTTGGCTGTTAGCTAAACCATTCCACTATTTTAGATCCCATTGGATTAAACTTACTGTAAGTAAACATGGAGAGGGTTAGTAAAAGCAAAAATGGCAGATTCTGACATAACTTGCGGTCATATATAAAAAGGTCTTCTTCACATTAAAGTTCATAGCTTGACATGCCATACCAGACCAAAACACTTAGTGTATAATTTGTCTTTTCTCCTTTTAAGTTTTAAAAATGTCCTTCAGTAAGCAGCACCGGTCTCAAAACACACTCCAACGACTTCTTATATGAAGCTTCTACCAGTGGAAGCCACATTGTGATAAATATAGCTAATCTTTCTCTCTAATTCAGATGCCACAGGGCGACACGTCGACCTTCCTTCCTCCGGTTTATCACACTGTACACCCATGTTGGCACAGGTTGCACAGGAGTGAGAGGTATCTATTTACCTTGCAGTCCATTCGGCACAGTCGACCCTCCTGAACAATGAGGTCACCGGGCGCCTGCAGGAAGTGGGGGCGGAAGTGACGCTCTTGGATGTTATCATTCTCATCACCGCTGTCTCTAGACCTGGACCTGGGCCTGATAGAGAGAGGGAAACGTACAGTATTTGGGATTAAAAATCAACTTCTAGATTTTGTTTTTGAAGCATTTTTGCAACTTAATTCATTTCTATTTCACAAAAGGTGGGATTTTAACATAAACATGTCTTAATTTTGTCAAAAAAGACATTTTGTTAGGAAATATCAACAAATTTGAAGTATTTCATTGGCCCACAACCATTCGTGTTGAATGTAAAACTCCCTTTGGAGCATGAATCTTGAAGCTCTGTAGGGAAGCACATATAATTTGTATAATTTGTATATAATGAAGCTTGTTTGGATTTTAATATTCAAGTCACAGAGTGCAATACTCAATACTCAAATACAAATACTTCTTTCCACATTCTTGCTCACTCATATACATCCCCCCTTTCATAGACATAATATGATCTTTCTGGGCCTTCTTATTTCCTACTCTGGCATCCTTCCACTTGCTCTTTCTTGTTCTATGAGAACAACCCTCCCTCAACCCTGTACAGCAGGTCATGACCCATAGGTGTTCCTGTGATTCTGCCCTACAACAACGACATCACCACTCACACTGCCTGCATGTCAACCAGGGAGGGAAAAGAAAAGAGAGTAGGAGACACTGATTGTTATCTCGATCTCTCTTGTCACTCACAACATCTCTGAGCTCAGGGAGTGTTCATCCAGATAACAGATTACAGGTGGGGTTTTTTATGTGCTCTTCTGTGATCTTCTGTGCTTTTTTTCTCTATCTGGGCTTGGATGAATGCGTACTGTATATACAAGGTCATTAGAGCAACGAAAAACAGAACAGAGCAAACAGGTGTTCCCTCTCATTAACACTGAACTTTTCTTTACTGAACAGACAGTTCAACAAAGGAAAAACTGTGATTCAGCTCACAGCAAACATTTGTGTAAATAGCAGCTTCTTGGAACACTTTACGTCAGCACAACGCACTTTTAAATCTGCACGGAAGCATGAGTGAGTACAGACGTCGTGCAGATGGTGAACAGCCTGCCGCACATGTGCCAGCCAGTAGCTCGAGGTTGTGAATAAACCACCGAGGTATTCTGTTTGTCTTTGCTCCCGCTCCTGTCAGTCAGTGAGGCCTCACCTGCGCATGTGTCCAGGTGTGGAGCGTTGGCTACGGCCTCGCTGGTTCACAGCCTGGACCATCATCCTGCCGGTGCAGCTCACCCTGCCCTGCGAGGGGAAGAGAGACACGGAGAGAGGGAGCTTATGAGGTGTTGACACTCCACTGCACCACAAGCAGCAGTCAGACCGGGCGGAGGAAATAAAGTGTGAGTGTTAGAGCTGGAAAAGGCTGTTAGAAAGTCTGTAGCATATGAACTTTGGGCCCTCATGAGGGCTTTAGTGATTTCCTGTCTCATTTAACGCCCTCTTCCTCTTCAGGCTGGAGACATTATCTTGACACTCATTATTTTCTCGCTAATGGACACTGACATCTCCAACGGGCAGCCAAACAGACGTGTGTGCTTTGTTTTTTTTTAAGATACGGTGTGCAGAATTTTGTAGAATATTTTATGTTTTTTTTGTTTTTTCCAGAGCTCTGCACCCGTCTGCTCACCTCAGGGTTGCCTGCCATGATGGTGTAGTTGCCGTCATCATCCAGTGAGGCTGCAGCAGTGTGCAGAGAGCAGGTTCCATCAGCGTCACGGCTGATCCTGTAATGCTCGCTCCTCTTAGAGATTTGCTTGCCATCTTTGAACCAGTAGACCTGTGACACAAGATAAGAAAGAACAGACGACAGCTATCAGACAAGTTATGACTTAACAGACTGACCTTGATACCAAAATCAGTGGATAACAGAAGAAAATGCTTGCTTTTACTGCCTAAACTGTGAATGGAGAAGACGAAATTACACATTTTCAATTTTAAACAAAAATGTATTCTCATCTTTAAACTGTTTTAATGCAGTGCTTTATCCCTCTTTCACCTCTATCTCTGAAGCCTGTCATCACCATGCCATTATTGTGGACAGAGCCAGGCAGCCAGCCCAGGCCAGTGTGTGTTTTTGCAAAGGGCCTCCCCTTATCACAACACAGAGCATATGTATGATATCTACACCCTCCATCATCAACATCACACATCAGCAACTCCCAAGCAAGGAAGTCAAGCCATCATAAATGCTTCAAAATGACCAAATATTTAATAATCGCCACAGGATCATCAACAACTATGTCTAATCATTCAGGGTGATGACATTCTTTCAGTAACATGAACAGTACAACCTCCCACCTTTGGTTTGGGGTCTCCGTTGACCTTGCAGGAGAAGGTGACTGGCATGCCCTCAAAGACTTTGTAGTGTTTAAGCTTCTGGCCGAAGGATGGTGCCACCCCCTGGCTGGCAGAGTCTTCATCGTGCTGCACGTCGTCGTCTGATTCCTCCACCGGAGAACGCTCCAGACGGAATTCAATCTCACTGATCAGGCGCTGCTCGAAGCTGGACACTTTGTATTCCTACGTGCCAGAGAGAGAGAGAGAGCGAAAAAGAGAAAATATTTAGAGAAAGACTGAGAGAGAAATACTACACTAGGTTTGTGTGATCGTGTAGCAAACTTAAGTGCGTGCAGAAAGCCCTATTCCAAATTTTTTACACACCCATTAACCTGTCTTCATTGTCACCCAAACTACCAACTTTCTCCCAATTCTCTAATTCTCTCTGCCCAGATGAGCCACTCATCCTTCCCACCATCTTCATCAATCTCTCATCACTGTAGTTCCGCTGAGGCAGAGGGAACATCTGCAAAGCAGTAAGGTCTGATGACACATCACACAGATAATGACAGGCCTCGGGCACAGCTGCAGAACCAGCATTTAGCCTCCTGAACTCACTCATAACGACAGCAATCACAGAAGTGGCCCATCCTGATCTACCGAGGTATTATCCTGTAATAGTACCGAGGCAGCTGCTGCAGCATGTTCCTTTCTACACTCTTACAAAGTAATATTCAATTATCCGTCCTTTCTAAAGATATAATTTAATTGCTACTTAAATGTCAAAAGCAGAGCATTACAGCATGCACTGCAGACAGAACAAGCTTGAACATGCTTAGTTATCTGAATCAATTCAAACTACCCATACTGAGCAACAACAAACTGTAAAAGGTGCAGAGACCAAGCACACATGCTCAATTAGTTCTATTCTGTTGTGTTTACCAGACACAACTGCCTGTGAATGGACTACACAGTCAATATGGAACCACAAGCTGGCTTTTGTTCCCTTATCAGCTAATTCCCAGGCCTGATCCTGTTCTGGTCAAAGTGAACGCATCCTAGCTTTTAGCGTGACTTTGTGTGCACATTTACACACAGTGACATGTTACACAGAGTGAATGAAAACTAAGAAGGTGACAGAGAGAAACAAAGGTTTCAAAAACCTTTAGAGGGAAAGATTCTCTGTCAGATGACTTGTATTCCTGTTGAGAGAAAAAAGTTTTGTCTGCGTGCTGTACTGTCACTGTGCATCACACAGGGTGAGAAACACATTATTCTGTGTGTGTTTCAGTGTGTGTGCATGTTCAATCTTACCTGCTCTCAAAACAGAAAATTCTAATTCATATGCTTAAGTATCAGAATACGATATCTCACGACGCATTGGCACTGATGCATTCCCAGCCACATTCCCAGGCTTATAGCTGTGCTCAGAGCCATGCAGTGCTGTAGTGCCACAACCAATCAGATCGCTCCTCATGCCAACAGGCTACATCACACTGGGATTGTGTTAACTCGATTTCATCTGACAACTTGTGTTCAAGTGATGTTAATGATATCTGCATTGTGACTTCACTTTATCAGTGTGTGCTTTCTGTTAACGGAGGATACTGTGTCATTCAGAGCCAGTTTCACCTCTGTCCACTGTCATTCTGCTGTATGTACAGTGATTGGACAGCTTAAAAGAACTTTACTCAATAAAACTGAAAACTTAAAAAAATAAGGCTTCATCTTTACTACTGTGGTGGATTATGTGGCCCAATTTTAAATGACCAGTTCATCTGTAAATGAACAACTAACACTGTGTGGAGGTGCTACACTCTGACACCTCCACAGAACTTTTTGGTGGCTCACAGTCAGACAAATGGCTACACAAGCCTTCAAACAGTGTTACTCCGCAGCATGTTTGCAACAACACTGGTTTCTACCAGTTTGCATAAACAGAGCTTTTTATGGCGGGCTCTGGAGGACTTTACAGTGTTTATACCCTGCTTTCATAACTGGCTCTTCAACAGTGTTTACAGGGACTGGGGGTGAGGGTATGCTCTGATTCAACAGAATATAAAGGAAAGCCAGTAGTCATACGATAGGAATGACACCAGTAAAGTATCAGTGTGGCAACAGAAAACAGAAAGGTGCTTGTGTTGTATACATGCAACAGTGGGATTTGTGATAAAAAAAGGTAAACACTGCTGGTGTAGACACGTTGGTCAAACGTTTCCATGCCTGTATGATTTCAGGTGAGTGTGTGTGTGTGATTTTCCCCTCCAGGTGTGTGGATCCTAATAAAGAACCACCGTACCTGTGTGACTGGCTCCTCCTCTGTGTCCTGTGTGTTTAAGACTGTGGCAGCGTTGTCAGCCCCCAGCAGTCTGCGAGCCATCTTCTCCTCATAGGTTAACCTCTGGAAGCAGGGATTAATGGGGTCAGCGGGGGTTAGTGTGTGAGTTGCAGAACACACACTTATACACACCATCAGCTAGCTACTGTATCTAAGCCTTGTGTTAATTAGGGATGTAATCATGTATGGAGAAAAAATTATGAATTTATTTGAGGGTGCATGGCACAAAAGCTTGTTAAGATACACTTTCATGGGTAGTAAAACTGTTTTCTTTCATTCACAGTTGTATGACTCGTTGGGACACTTGTTAATCTGTGTTAATGACGTGTTACTGAACACGCTCATTCTCTAACTGCCTGCAAACACACAGTTGTTTCAGTAATGGAAAAAGGCTACAACACACACTAACACACACACACACCTGTTGACCATTGCTTATGCGCTCCTCTTTAAAGCGCAATTTTCTCTCCAAGTCCTGGATGACGGCGTCCTTGGATCCTTGGATGTCCGAGTCAGAGGCGATGCGAGGCGTCCTGGTGACAGACGACTTCCTGGGGAACGCTTTGCTGAAGGAAGGACAAAACGGAAACATTAGTCAACATTAAAGTCGTGGCACTCTGCTCTGTGACGCACACACGTTATCTCAACGCGCCGCAACTCCTCTTTCTCTCTAGCTCCATTTGCTCCCCCTCTGGCTTGCTCACATCCACCCTTATCAGGACATGTCCAGCTATAGCATTCCACAATGTGTCTTCTTATCTCTCCCAACTGCAGCAGGAATGCCAGGGTGAGAGGGGGAGTGCAGGAGTGAGTGAGGGGCTGATGAAAAATGACTGGCAAAGAGTTGAAGGTGGAATGTCCTTGATGGAGGATAAAGAACTGAATTTCTTGCTCCAGGACAGCCATCAGAAGAGGATTGTCTACACAACAAGATATTGTTATCAGCTAACACAATATGCAGAGCCCAAAATCAAAATCAAGCAACCCTGCAGTCCATATGAGCTGGACAAAGAACTCTGTGAAGTGATAGATCTTGACAGCCAGTACACCGTATATGCAAACTTTAATACTGAAATCTGAGTGTTTATTTGATTTTGACACACCTTTCACTCTGAGGTCCTTGTGTATATTTTCTCGCATTATGGGGGCTAAAGCTCTTGCACCTTGAGAACACTTTTCTGTCTACGTGTGTGGGTTTGTGTGTGTTTAAAAAGGCTCCTTAGTTAGCGTCTTCCTGTAAACATGCTGTGTAAAAATGTAAACATGTCATCTTCCATCTAGCAGACATCCTGCCTCCAGCTGCCAGCAGGTTTACCTGATGGGGAGCTCAACTCGCCTGAGAGACTCTGTGTGTAAAGAACTTACAAAACTTACGTAGCTTGACAGACACTGTAAAGAAAGCTCTATCTGTAAAAGTGCATGTGAGGGATACTTACACAGTCCCGTTGCCTTTGGGAAGGCCCAGGGCATTGACTGTAGGACTGCCGGGTGAGGAAGGTGTGGAGGGCAACACTGAGGACAGGAAGCTGGAGGCTGGAGATGGAGGGACGGAGGAGAACGGCGAGGACATATCTGAGTAGGCTGGAGACAAGGAGACGGGCAGAGGGGGAGGAGGCGGAGGGGGAGGGGGAGGGGGAGGGAAGTCTTGGGCGGGGCCTAATGGAGAGGACAGGTTACTGGAGCTGAGAAAGGGTGGAGGTGGAGGCGGGAAGGAAGGAGAGCTCGGGGACTCCACGCTGCCGGCCTTGGTGAAGGGGGGCAAAGTGACCCTGCTGAAGGGCTTGTGTGAGGTGGGAGGAGACAGGGGGGAGGACAGGCTGGACCCTGAGGAACCAGAGGACTGGGTGACATAGCCCGCCCCGCCAGGGCTCTGAGCAGCAATGAACTGCTTGGGCCGGGCGTAGTTGAAGGTGCTGGCCTGCATGGCTGTGTTGCTCTCCAACTCCTGGAAGGAGGGAGGAGGGGGGAGAGGTGGAGATGGTGGAGCAAGTGGAGGCACTTCCTGAGGTGGTTGCTGAGGTGGAGGCGGGACTTCCTGGTGCTGCTGCTCCTGCTGCTGCTGCTGCTGCTGCTGCCAATTGACTGCTTCCTGCTGCTCCAATAGAATCTGGTCCTGCAGCTGCTTCAGCTGGGATGCGTTCCTGCGAAGCAGAAGCATGGTCATCAGTGACAGTTAACAGAAACTAAAGTCATCTTATGTTTTCTTAAGGAATTTACATTCTTTATGGGGGAGGGGGTCTCTGTAACAAAGTAACAGATTGTAAAAATGTTACAAAATCATGCAGCTGTTTTCAATTTATGCATGACACCATCGCCTGGTCTCTATCCAACTGTAGTCAGAACGCAACAGGCAGAGATGTTAGATTGCCAATCAAAGTGTTGGGACAGCCGAGTAAGGCAGAAACACGTCGGATTGTAAACATGTTAATTATTTAAAATAATTGGCTAAGAAGTATTTTGAGGATGACATCAGCACGTGGTCGTGAGTCCAAAGGTTTTCAACAGGAATTGAAGTGAACTGTTTTTCCTCTGGTCTGAGGGTGATAGCAAATTGTGTGTGTGTTAGTGTGTGTTCTGGAAAGGAAACCACTGCACCAGCAGCACGGACTGATAGGTTATCAGCCTCCAGCCTTTAACAAAGACTTGTGAAAAAGCCAGCCTGTTGACAATACATCAAGTATGGTAAAAGAATCAGGAGATAAGTGTAGTAGTGAGAAAAAAAGCTCTGTTTAACAGTGCAGCGGTTTACCCTAATGGACTGTAAACTGGTCCGGTGCAGAGGCAGAGCTCAGATATGATGTTTTTCTATCTGAGAAATAGGAAAAGTAAACCACGTGGTTGAGGTGTGGCTTTGAATGGCATTGTGATGAAAGTAAAACAAAAATGTAATGTTGCAGTGTCATTTTGCCAGGGTCCTGATGATGAAGCATTGTGTTTTTTCACAGAGGTGTGGTCCAGTCTCTCCCCCAGCTTGGTTGATTCACTGTGTTGTCATGTCATTGTGGGAGAGTGGGAGGTCAAATTTTTGTGGCGTCATCAGCTCAAAATCTGAAGTTTTTATTTTCTCATAGCATCACTGAAACAAGCTGCTACATGCACCAGGAGGGTTTTTAAAAAGGACTAACTTTGAAAACCACAAGACAGAAGTGAACTCTTAGAAGCTCTCCTTGAGGATCAGGAGGATGACATGGGTCTTTGGGAAAGGTTGAAGTTATAAACCTTCAGAGTGTACAGCTATGTGTATGTGAGACTGATGAGTTCTTCATAGGAAGCCTGTTCAGAATATACTGTACATCCCAGTGGTGCATGTTGTCAGGAGTCCACCAGGACCAAGTTCATGTGCCCAAATCTTTTCCAGATGTTTAACAGTCAGTGGAGTCTTTTGACTATTTTTCATCTGTGAGAATGCAGTGAAACCCGTTAGCCTCCCCCCGTATACATTTGCAAACAAAACCAGTGAATATTTCACAAAACTGACAGATGTAGCATAGTGTAACAAATCCACCACACAATCCAACAGCAACATGACTGATTAGTCTGTCCTAGCCAGTTATTTTGGTCATATGCACCCCTCCAGAGGAGACTTCACATGCCCAAATAAATAGTTGTTAATTCGAAAGCGTCCATTGCGATCATTCCAGCTCGTCGCAACCTGGTGCTCTCCTCAAAGAATTCTCTGACCGCAAGAGCACACAATCGATTCAATGTGTTCTCCTCTCTATATACATTTTTTTCCTTTACATTCTCCAAAGCTCTCCTGTTCAGGCCTCTACCAAAAGAGTGCTTTTACAGGAATAGTTTGGCAGCTCGAGAGGCTTGCAGCGCACTGCAGCGGTTTGATTCCTTTTTTGGCTGTGTTCTCGGAGTGTCAGGCAGGAGCACCCTGGCCGTCTGCTCCAGCAGAGAGGAAACACACTTAATTTCCTCACAGCCTCATCCCTCTCAAACCGACACACCGCTTTACTGCCTCAGCATGAAAGACCTCAAAGACCTTTACAGCGTTTACCTATGTTTTTGACATAGGTAAACGTATGTAAATGTATGAGCAGGAGACAGAGTGGATGTTATCCAGCTGTAACTGACATCACCCCTTTGCCTTAAAAGGCACTCTTTACTTTACTGCAACTATGGCTAAACAAGCACCTTCATTCATTACAAAGCCAAGCTGCTGTGGAACCCTTTTGCATTGTATCATAACATACTCTCTCTCTTAGTATGGTCAAAATATCCCTATTTCAGGAAGTATTAACAAGTTTGTGTTGATACACAATCAAGTCATCCATCCGCATTACAAGGCACTGACATATGACTTATCTAAATACAATTCAACAGAATAATAATTTTTATCAGATTAGATTTGCCACTTGTTTAGACATTTGGCAGGCTTCATATTTGACAGTGCATGAAAAGGTCAGCTTGTATAATTTGCAGCTGCATGAATAGTTTTATGGCCCACTTAAGGATTTACATCAAGCAAAGGACAGGAGTCATCCAGACTCTGTGACCCTGCAGCCTCCAGCTCTGATCGCCCAGACCGCTTTGACCACAAAGTGCCGGACAAGGCCGCAGTACGTACACTATGTACCTTGTCATCCCAGCTGTACTCTAAAACAGCACGACCCCTTCTAAAACCCAACCTGCGCCTTGTGTAAACCATTATAAAGTATCTACAAATGGCTTGAGAAGCAGAACAGACCTCCATCACGCTCTCTTATTCTTTGTCTCTGTGGCGGAGCGGGGCTGAATTAGGAGGGAAGTGTTCCTCTGTCGCCATGCCAACGGCCCTGTGTTTTGCTGTTCTGGTCGGAGCCAACTGGCCCACAGAGCGCCGTGCTTCGCTGAGAGAAAACGCTCCAACTCCTCTGTCTGTCATTCTGTAACACAGCATTACTCTTATGTCTCTCTCTCCCTCATTGCCCCGACTTTTGGTGGTATAAATAGGCAAAGCAGTAATGTCTTCCCATTTTCATCCTGAAAAATATTTTCTTTAGGCTGGATTCTGTCTGTAAATTCTTTAATGGGGCAAAAAAGAAAGAATGTATCAGTCAGTTAAACACTGAGATGTGCCAGACACAGAGGGTCTCTACCAGCAGCATCTTGCTTTAATAAATGAAGACCTCAACATCTTAAATAGCCATGTTTACTCGGTGCTGCTTGTTTGTGCTTCCTGAACAATAACAACCTGGGGTGCGTGAGAAACTCATCCACTGTTCCACCGCCTATCGGAGCAAGCTGGGAGCCATCCGCAGGTTTATCTGCCGCCCATCTCGTTAGCTCCGCAGCTGGCTGAAAAGACGGAGCCGCTTTATTAGACTCAGCCAGCAGATGACAGGAAGCACGCAAGGGGGAGAACAGGAAGTAGTTGAGTGTACATAGCCAGTAATGAGGGGTTTCCTTCTGTAAACAACAACATGAGGGGAACTAAGGACGTGCCTGTTCTCTTTAAGATTCTGTAGGTGTTTATAAACAGAAAAAGTGAGATTAGAAGCATAGGCATCGTCTAGGCTGTGCAGCAAGTGGAACAAGGAAAGGCTTTAGTGGGTATTCTGGCTACTTTCAGGCTATAGGCCCATTACACCACTGTATGTTTGTTTCCGCAAACACCTGTGGCTAAGTAACAGCATGACCTTGCCATTTGTAAAACTGATATCCAAATAGTCAAATTGAGCTCTGGTATCACACCAACAACACAAACACGGCCTTGGAAACCCTGCCTGAGATCTTCACACAGTGCTTGCACTAAACCGTGACTCAGACCAGGTGTTCACGAGAAATGCAAGACTAAATCACCAAAGCTGGAAGACTTACGCACCTTTCTAGTCACCAAAAACGAGGTGTGTGTTGTTTTGCTGCTCCTGCACACACCTGGTTCATGGTTTCCTCATTTGTATTCAGCACCGAGAATTGCATCATCGCTACAGTGCGTCAATATGAACTTGTCTGATGCCCCCAAGCAAGAATAGAACGTCAGTCTCAGACTGACAGAATATGAGTAATACTGGCTGTCTGTTTAAACTGCTGGATTTAGTTACTTCTGACTTAGGCCTGATCGATATGAAGAAATGGTTTTTGTGTCATCTGACTGGAAATGTGTCATGTTGGGAATTTCTAAACATTTACTGAGAAGTGTGAGACTTTTGTTGCGTCAGATTTGAACTATAATAAAGGTTACATAGAAAAGCCATACAAAACCATTCAAATTGTACAAATATAAAATCCTCATGCACTCTGGGTCTTTATTTGCTCCTCACTCTCTCACACTCACACATCATTCTCCTGGCTCACTCCCTCCCACCTCCTTTCTATGTCTGCCTCCCTCTACTCTCACAAGAGAAAAGCAGACTAGCAAAGGAGCCACTCCAAGTTTCCAAGAACATTTCAGTATAATCTCACAAGCTGTCTGACCCCTAAAAACCAGACTGCTGCTGCTGGGAACACACAATATTCAGTATTTTACTAATACGAAAAACTGTTTTATTATTCTCCTTCTGCAGCTTCCATTCATTCACTTCTTCCCTGTCAGCTGACATGTTCTCTCTCAGCCTTTGTCCTTAACTTATTTTCAACCCCTCTCCTCCCTGGGTACCCCAGCCCCCTTCCCCTCCCCTCCTCCCTGTTCTCTTTGGCTCTAATTGCACACACACCACATAAAACAGAACCATACTGTTTTCCTTTCCCCCCTCTCTTTAAAACGTAGCACAGAGCGTTTTTCTTATTCCAGCCACACTAACAGCTCACGGCTGCTCCGTTCACCCACTTTCTCCCTGCCCTACTTTCTTTCTTCTTCTATTATTTCCCCTGTTGCTCTCTATCGGGGCTCGTATTTCATATCCAAGTGTAGATGAAGAGGGCTCTCTTCAATCAGCGAGACCTCCTTCTCTCTATATATCTCCATCCCTCCCTCCCTCTTCTCCTTACTCCTCCGCCTTTCGCTCTTTCTGTCCAAGTGAGACGGGGAGTGTTTTTTCTTTCTCTATAGCAAGACAGCTGAAGACATTCTTCTCTGGATTGGAGTGGGAAAGACATTGCCATCAAATGGGATTAGCAGCAGGAGTGGAGGGAGAGGAGGAGGACGGGGAAGGAAGAGCCAGAAGGAGAAAGAGAGGCAGAAAGTGAAGAGTGGCAGAGACGAAATCAGTCAGTGAAAGAGTCAGAGCCAAGTAAGACACAAGCTTTCTACCCTAACAGACTCTATTGTGTTAACTAATCCATCTGACTCCACTGAGGAGCTCTGCAAACAAATGAACCTCGCCACATAAACACAGTCGGTCTGCATTACAGATGCAACGCTAGAAAGAAAACTACTGACTTATCTTTATTAAAGTCACTCACAGTGATGCCACTCTTCTTCGCATTCTCTCTAAAGCAATGAACTCACTACCTTTCCAGAGCCTCCAGCAAATGAATGGGTATCACACTCAGTCTGTCTGTGCTGCCAGAAAACCACACACCCATTCTGAAAACATATGATTTAAACATTAACATGCCGAGCTGGTAGTCCAGGAAAACATGAAAAAAATAGCCCTCACTTTACCTCACGTCTTCTCTTTGTTCCTTTACTCCCTAATTCAAATTTAATAACAAAGTTTTTGGCTCCAGTGCCTTTTGAATTAAAATCAATCAACTCAATAAATCAATAAAATCAATAAATAACCCAAAGAACCCTAAAGGCAATAATAACATTTTCAAAAAGTTTCCTCTCTGAGAGCTAAAAGGTTAAAAGTTGAAGAAAAGCATCATTAAGTTTATCTTTTATCCATTTCCTCATCATTCTATTAGTCCCGCTGAAGTTTGCTTAATTTAAATGAGTTGTCAGTCTACACAAAAAGAAAGGTTTACCTTCAGTGTCTTGGTGTGTTGCAGCTCTGATATTTCCCTGCAGGAGAGTGAACTACACTTGCAGTGCTGCCCTGCCAGGTATGAGGAGCATATATAGAGCGCTGAGCAGCCAGACAGTGACAGACGCAGACGCAGACGCAGTCACTCTCTCTCGCTCTCTCTGCATGAGTCAGTCCCGTCTGTGAGCTCCTACTCTTCAAGATAAAAGCTCCCAGCCTGCCTGAGACCAACCCCTTTCAGAATAAAAGCTCATTTTGTACTGCGGGCTCCTGACTGAGGAACTTCCCTTTGGGAGCCAGGAAACAAAAATAACAACAGCTTTCGGAGTCATAGATAAAGAAAACGTCCATAAGAAAAGCGAGAAATGAGAGAGACACCTATATCTAATTGCTTTTACTCGCCTTTTTGTGTCCAAATTTATATTGTTTCCTAAATGACTAAAGACTAGAGAGACAGGATGATTTAGGAGAGAGAATGGAAGATAGATTTAAGAAATTAATCATCGGAACAATTCTCTCAGTTTCAGGTGACACAATTTAAATGTGTCCATTGTAAGGTAACATTTGAAACAACGCCCTTTCTGGAAATTAAATCCATATTCTGTGTTCTCTTTATAGCCACGTAGAAACATTATCTACCTTTCACATGTAGACAGAGCACAGTGACTATTATCTACATGCCGAGCATATGGAACATAATAGTTTCATGTAACACGTACTGAATTGGACCTTTGGAACAATTTGAGTAATGGAGACAACTGTGTGTGCAAACACTCCCGTCACAACCACATAGATCTGGTTTCATTCACTGAAATATGTTCCCAAATATTCAGTTTCACAATAAAAGAATTTTCTCCTTCATTTCTGTGGGATGAAACAAAACCTTTTTGGGAATGTATCATTTCTATTTTTGTGTGTAATGCCTCTAATTTTAGAGTCGGTGTGCGTTTTCCAGGCTGCTGATGAGTCACAGCGTGTTGATGGAAGGCGGGAGGTCAGGGATCTGGTCCAGTGGGCTGTTGTGTGTAATGGTTAGTGTGTATGTAATTGTGTCTGTATATTGGGGAAAGGTCAGAGAGCCATTGGGACAGGGTCTTCCTCTCTCTAGAGGTGCGAGTCATTCCCTGTGTGTTGACTCATTGACACTTAGAGGCGAGTCAGAGTGAATCTTCTGTGCACTCAAAGTCGGTTCTTGGTGACAGCAGTGTCATGAGATTTGAGTATGTATACATTGTTACACCCTCTAATCAACGTCCACAAGTGGAAGTGGTGTGTTGGTCTGACTGGAAGTGTGTCTAAAGGGAGATCAAGTCTATACCACACACGCAGCCCCACACACCGCTTGCACCAACAGCCAGGGTCAGGATCTAATCAGAGGTTGATTGACCTCATCCGGAAACAATGTGATTCTCTGAGTGTGTGTGTGTATGGTAATGTGTATTTATCTGAGTGTTTCTCAGTGTTTAACATACCAGGGTGTTCTTTCTTGGGAAACACAGCCTGCTTTCTATGAGGGGATCACTGAGGCCTGTTAGTTTCCATGCTGTCAACTCCCAAGCACACAGCCTGGTCTCTTGCTCCCCTCTGTGTGTCTTTTCATCGCTCCCTTTTCCCTCTGCTCACCCCTCTTTCTTCCAGCCCTGTGTCTGTGTTGTGGAAGGTCAGCTCCGACAACTCTCTTCCTTATTAGGAAAGTTTCTCCATTCCATGCAGGTCATTCTAGCCCAACTGACCAATCCAGTGGTTAGTTGGTCTGGTGTCTCAGCCAATCCTGTGTCTCCCATGTCCTTTTAAGGACTGCCCATCTCTGACTCTGAGGGTTGATGTGAAATTATTTGCTTTTCCTGCTCTCTTGTGTCTCTGTTGACTTCATTTTGCTTTTTATTCTGTTGCACAAGCTCTTTCTCTCCCTGATGACAACTAACTTTTTGTTTCTGCCTTTTTTCCATTTGCTGGTAATCAAAAACCTCTTTGGACTGCATTCACTGAAGCGAAGGTATCCATTAGGGAACTGATCCACAGTCAGTGTTTTACTTCCATTTTTAATTAGACGTTTGATGATGATGAACCACAAGCAAAGTTCTCAGTGTGTAGCCAGTACCATATGTGGTTCTTTAACATGCATGTTTCCCACTTTTCATGAAAACCACAAGCAACACCTCGACAAGAAAGTGATTGTTAATACTTCATTAGAGAGTTCATGACTTGCACCTCGTAAACACAAACACACTGCTGAGAGGAAGCTCTGAGTCACAGCGCAGATATGCGACAAATCCTGGCAGCCAGAGCTCCTTGCTCAGCAATGCAACACAGAAAGAATATAGATCCTGCTTTAAATTTAACACCACAAGCCTGAAAAATCCTACTACTAGTCTGATATTAAGACAGACAGCAACAACCAATCACCTGCTGCGGCTTCACACTGTAAGCACAAGTTCCTTGTGTGTGACAGTGGGAGACTGATGAGGGCTGTTGGCAAAGAGCAGTTTGTTGCCTTCAGTTTGCATGTTGTTCCCCTGACAACAGCCTCACTGGGGTTAAAGAGGTTTGGAGTTACTGCAGAAATCATTTAATCTCAGTGGTATGGCAATTATGTCAGCAGACAGGGATTGAAAGATATAAAGTCAAGCTGTATGCAATACAGGCCACATTAAAGTGGATTAGGCCATTCCTCATCTTTATCATTGTAGCATGTAAGTATGCAGAGACTGGAAACATTAAAGTTTTAAATGATACACATGGTGTCAGTACACACTGTTGTTCTAAGCTCCTGTGTGTTTGGGACTCTGTGTTTGTGTGAGTTAAGGCTGTGCAATAATATAATGTTACGGCATGTAGACTTTTGGTGGAATTGTGTGATGATATGATCATATCATCACACAATTCACAAAAAGTTGAATATCATGAATTAATAATCCCAAGCAAATTGTACTAAAAACATGATTTTCATCTGATCTAATATATAACAGTGGAACACAGTTAATTGCATTGAACATCAATTAGATCATTTCATATTATATACTATGATACATATATCAATATCAGAAAAATTATTCTTATTAGTATCATAATAATGATTACAGCAATAACTTCCGGCACTTGTGTGTGTGGCAACACACACACACAAGTGCCGGAGTACTGTGTGTTGGGTCATGCTAATAAGGTCTGACAATATTTTTGCATATGACAGTAACCTCTGATCTATAACACTAGAAAGCTAATTGTTGCACACTGTCTGCTGTACAATTTCCACCTCCTCCCTTGACACAAGCAGATGTAGGTAGACCTCCACTCTCCTTCCCCAGGCTACCTTTGCTTTAGCTGCACTTAAAATATCAGTTCAAAACTCTTTATAATAAAGTGTAGGCACTGCTTACTGTATGTACAGTAAGTCTTTGGTTTGTTTAAATTCACATACACAACTCTCTCTCTCTCTCTCTCTCCTTTTTCACCATCTGGCTTTACGCTACCAACCTACGTCGATTACCCAGTCAATCAGTATTTATTACGGCATCTCTTTAACAAATGAACAGCAAAAAACTTTGAATCATTCTAGAGCATTTGCAAAAACATGAAATCAGTGTAGTGAGAAAAGGTTAAATTGAGGTCCTGTTGAGTGCTGATGTGTGCCTGTTTTTTATCATCTGTAATCTTGGCATACTGAGTAAAAATGAACATACTGTGGAGCTGCATAAAAAAAATAATCTACAGACACGTTGCTAGTAAGTGTTCAACTGACACATAAAAAGCGCTTTGTGGAATGAAATCCGTGCAAGAGAGCAATTTGGACTGTCAGAGTTGATTCCTGGTCTTATGAAAGAGAGATTAAACTGTGGAATGGTTTGAGGATAATTGTTGCCTCTGCTACTTGTGCTTGGTGTGTGACGCCCACACAGACATTATCCCAACCTATAATATAATGCTTTGCCCCTATTATCACGGTCAATATCATGGTGGTCACACCTTCAACATGTTGCACTGGTTTGACACTTTTATCTGTCTCCTCCTTTGTCTTGTGGTCTTGTTTCTCAGTCCTAGTGAAGTGGTTTATTGAAAGGGCTGCTCACTATCATGCCTTGCTGCATCATATGTGGACTTATCCAACAACCTGAAGGTATATAGGTGACTTAGCAACACAAGGAAAGCATTTATTCAACAGCAAAGCTACCATACAAAAATCTGGATATAAAAAATGTGAAAACACACAACCACATGCACGTGTTTTCCTCTTGCACTAGCAAGGAAGAAACGCAAAACGTTTTTGTGAAATGTCACACTAGGCAAACATGTACCTTTATCGATATAGAAAAGCTGACACTGGTCACCAGCAGCACTTACACCTCATCCATCAACACACACTCACAAACATGTGCATGCATGTGCATGAGTGCACACACACACAGACACAGATTTACAAGCTCCAGGTGTTATCAGTCTATCATGAAGTGGCTTTACAGACGGTCACGTGTGTACAGTTGAACCCTGGAGAGCCCTGAACGGAGGGAAGTTGTGTTGTTGAATCAGGAGAGACCATAACTCTGGCCAACATGGCAATGACCTTATGTTGAGATGCATAGTCTCATACAGCTAAATTATGGCTTGTCTCATAGTATCCTCTCATAATATGTTTTATAGCTATACAGTAGCCTTAAATCCTTTCAGGTCTTTATTAAGACTCTTCTGCAGGAAGCCCACTTTATCTTCCAGACCTTCTCACGCAATCAATTTGCAAGATAACTTTTAGTTGCCTTACATAACACATACATGCTTAAAGCAACTGGTAATTTTAGCAAAATATTTTTGCTTTTTATGCTTAATCCTTGGAGCAGTTTATGAGAGGGCAACAAAAACATGCCTTGTTAATTATATCCTGCTTACAGTAGCCTGAAAATAACACCCCCATCAAATTCACCAACTAAAGCAAGTAACCAAATATTATTTGTGTAGAATTATTTTACAAAATGCTGCTAAAATAAGATGAATTCCAGAGGAGAAAGTGCTGCCAATTTGCAATCTATCTATTCTTCACCATGTGGTAAAACTCGGCTTTCTCTCCAAACCTGGGGGTTGGTTCAGATCCAACTGGCCAATCTGAGCCTCTGCCCTGAGAATTTCCTTTGATTCTTATCCTGACGTCTGACATCAACGCCGGGCATCAAACCTACCAACCCTGCTCTCTCTTCCTTCAACACAGAAAAAACAGCAGGTCTGTTTTCACAGCTCAGGTCTCCTGCAGTCCCTCCTGCCTAACAAGTCACACAACGACTTCCTCCATCTCATCAGCTCCGTGTTATTGAAGCAAAAATCATCCCTTACACAGGCTCCCAGTATGTTATTCCTATGATTTAGAACTATTTATTCTAGATTTGTGAACATGAACACATCTCTCCAACACTGGTGTTACAATTGTAATGTTATTTAATGCAGCTGTCCCTTTATCAATAATAACGCATGCTGTGAAAACCCAGAATAACTTTTAGGGATATCTGCATATGAGTAACATTTACTTGTGAGTAAAAGCTTAAATGTTCAGAAATCCAGACAACTTTAGACTTTAGAAATAATTCTCATTAAGTATAGTCTAGACACTCATGTCTTAAGCTAGGTGAACTGCACACTCAGATAATAAAACTCTATCCATACTGATCCCCACTGCCTTTATGTAAATGAAGTAAAACAATTAGGATATTTCATGATATTGCCTTATTTTAAAAATACACAACATAAGGCTCATAGTTTCCACTCTGTCTATTGAATTTATAGCATTTCAACAAAGTGGTTTGTTAGAAAGTCATGGTGCTTATTAAAAAGAACTCCTGTAAAATGTAAAAAAAAAAAAAGCAATTAAAGTAACAAACCAGGAACATTTTCAATGGCTGCAGGCTTTGCTGTGCTCTGCTGATGTTTCATAGCAGCATGTGGCTCACAGAGAAGAAACAATATATCAGTCTGTACGGGATGTGCCACACGACAAACAGGATACAATGAAGTCAATGATAAGGTCTGGGGTTTTAGGGTGAGAGTGGTCAGTGTCTGTTCCTATATGTTACCTAAGGAAACAGAGTGCAGTCTGGCAGAAACGTGACCTTTGGTTAATGGCAGGGCTGCTGTTTTTACTGTGTAATTACATAATTTAAAGGGGAGAGGGCAGGAGGGGGATGGCTTATGGTTTCTAGTTGCTTCACAGTTGGGAGCTGATTGTTTTTAGCAGCGTTTCCGTGTTGTTATTGTGGATAAACTCTGAGAGAAGCAGCTTTACTGCCTTATTCATCAAGTATAGAAGTCTGATCTAGAGACAAACGTCCATTTATTTTCCAGTACAGTATCGCTAAGATCAATCTCATTAACTATATTTTTGCATGCCACAAAAGAAAACTTATTTATCAAAAATTGGTCATATCTTCCCATATGTAAGATTTGAAATGTAATATTACACTATTATTGTGACATTTTCAGTAGTACAATAAATAAAAAGTAAAATAGCAAAACTAAAATCTCAAAGGCTAATTGGCTCTATATAAAAACTGGATGACAGGAAATTACATTTCATGTAGGCAGTTCCTCTGTAATCACACCAGATCTGATCATCCAGGGTATGCACCAACATGCAAAATTAATGTATAGTATGTCAATTATAAATGATCAGCTGATTGCTCTCAGTTCTTGTCCAACTGCTGCCTCTGATTTATCATCCTACAGTGTAAAATGATTCAGAAATGGGATGTGCCTTAAAATCATTTCTGCAGTTGTGTCTGTGTTTGCTTCCATGATAGCTTGATTAATGAGGCTACATGTGGCGCCACTCAAATCACATACAGAGCATCACCCTCACAACCAAATATTTACCTGTAATTTTCTGTCTCCTCCTCTATATTCTCAGCTCTGGAAGCACAGAATTAACAAGTCATGACATTTATGTCAACATATATCGTAGCATCCATAAGCAGGAATCAAATCCAGTACACATGCAGTGGAAATTGACTGTGCAATGCAAGAACAAAGCTTTACTGTACTGTAACCAAACTCTAGTCGAAATGCAGCCTGTCATAACCCACTGCAACACTGTTAACCGTCTGCTTTTGATGGGCTATACTGCGCACATTGTTCAATACTGTGACAGTCAACATATTATAATCTTAGAAACCTCTAGGGAAAAAAATCCCTATTTAAGTAAGTTTTGCCAAACGATAAGGGAAAATATTAAGAGTGCAAAATAAAAGAAGAGCAAAAACAAGACTAAGAGGCTAGTGGCTCTGTGAGGTTGTACTTAGGCACAGTGGTGCTTTGAGCTAAATGCTAACATCAGCAATGCTAGCATCTTGATATTTAGCAGGTATAATGTATACCATTTTAGCTTAGCAGGTTAGCATGCTAATATTTGCTAATTAGCACCAAACACAACGTAAAGCTGAGGCTGACAGGAATGTCTTTAGTTAAGCAGAACTACTGACCTGATGATGGTACTAGATGAAAGGTCAGGGGATCAAAGCTTTTACAATACCTAATCTGGGGACTATGAATGTCTGCACCACATTTTATTGCAATCATGAAAATTCAGGGGATCACCTAAGTCATTAGGATTCATCATCTGGGAACAATGAATGTTTGTACAAAGATTGGTGCCAATCAATCAGTCCAATTTCGACCTGCTTGTCGCACTAGAGAAAATGTCAGGGGATCACCATAGTTATTACACTTCATCCATGGCAAACCAACTGATATTTTTTTAAGGTATTTTGCTCTTACCCACAAATGTCAACTTCATGGTGGCGCTAGAGGAAAAGTCAGGGGATCACCAAAGTAAGTAGGATTCATCCTGTGGGAATTATGAATGTCTGTACAAAATTTAATGACCATCCATCTAATTAAAGATATTTCTGTCTGGACCAAAATGGTGGACAGACCAATCAACCGACATTGTCATCTCAGAAGAAAAGAAATATCTCCAACCAACCAATAGAGTGCAGGAACACACTACAATTGTGTGTGGTCTGCAGTCAATTATCATCAGAAATGCATCAGTGAGGAATATGCTAACCATGTAATCACAATGTCCCTGATTCAAGTCTTTCTTTCTCTCTCCTTATTTCTTGTCAGCGCTCTCTGTATGCTTTATATTAAGGCAAAAAATGCTTTAATGAAAAAGAACTGCATCAGCAAGTGAGATAAAAATCCATGCGCAAGAGGCTTGTCCACGGCAGATATCTCAAAACACAGGACCATTTAATATAAAGCCATTCAATGCCCAACTCTCTTCTAATAACACTGACATCCTACCTGATCCCTATAGACCTCACAGAAAGGTGCTCAGGAAAAAAACACAACGGCTCTGTCCTGGGCTGGGCATGCAGTCCGAGGTCAGACATAAACAATAGGAGCCATCCAGCAAAGCCACACAGATCTGTTTACAGCCACAGACAGGCAGCAGCTGGCGGACTCACCCTGGCAAACATGATGCCACATTGACACCGACATAAAGGCAGGGGAATGCTTTTGTTCGAAAAAGGCCTGGGATTCCCCTTTAACCCTTTCACAAAGCTGAGACACTATCATTGCCACCAGACCTCAGACAGGCCTCCCAGTCTGTCTCCCTCCCACCAGCCCTCCCTGGTGACTAGCCTGCCCCCAGGGTACAGACACATGGGGATACAACAGGTACTCACAGCTTTGGTTTAGGCTTGGTAGGCAATGGAGGACCGTCCTTCCCAGGGGTTGGAGACAGCTTGCCTGGGGATGGAGGTGAGTCTGGTGCCACCTGGGCTGGACTTTGGGCCATGAAAGGGACAACTGTCATAGGGTCTGACTGTGGCAAAGGTGGAGGTGGAGGTGGGGGTGGTGGTGTGGTCGCTTTAGGTGGGCTTGGTGGGGATGGTGGATTTGGGGGTCGGCCATTCTGTATAGACCCCTTTCCCTTATCTTTGTCCTCCACCTCTGAGCCCATTTGTACTGGAGGCAGGGATGACACACTGGGCCAGATCTCAAGCTCCTTGATATGGAAAGCCTCAGTGCAGGGCTGAGGCAGCGTCCTGGGTGGCAGCTGTAGGAGGCTGATTTCTGTGGGTGGGGGAGGAGGGGGGAAGGCTGCCGCATCCTCAAACCCTGAGCTATCACCAGACATGCCATTACTGGATGAGTCCTCAGCTGCTGAAAGAAACAAACAAGAGAAAAGTGGAAAATGTTGGACTTTAATGTTTAGTTTTTCTTCTGGCCACCACATACCTCAGTAGATGCAGATTACACACACACACACACACACACACACACACACACAAGACTGTACAGTCACAGCTGATCTGATCTAAAGTAGCAGCTGCGTCCAGTCAGGCTGATGCAATTCCTGTTTATTCAGCCTTTCCTTTAACTGTGCGATGAGTCCTGTACTGTACTGTCTCTGAGGATACACACAGAAATATTTGTGTCCTGCTGTACTCACAAAGAGCTGCTCATCAACTCACACCTCTCACTCCTCTCCATACAGACCACACAATAATAAACACAACAAAAGATGGTCATTTTGTTGAGACATACAATGTAGCTTTTATAACTGATCCCAAACCACACAACCTCCAGGGAATTAATGGACTATCAGTGTAACCAAGCCCTGATTCATTTGCCAGATTACATTTGTTCTGAAAAAAAGATTTTGCAAATGAGAAAATCTGCATTTCCTTTTTGCTTAATTTTACAATTTGATATCCACCTTTTGAAAACAAGATCTGCTCTTACATTGGAAGCAATTTAGACAATATTCAGTAAGAGAGTAACAATTTAGACAATATTCATAATCAGTTTTGCTTAAAAATGGTGGGGATTGAACTTGAGACTCACCCTTTGATGCTACTGTTTATATACATTATAAATGACCATAAAGGTATACAGTTAAAAGTAAGTGATTCTGTGTGGAATAATGTTATTCTTGTTTGATGAAAGATCCTTTGAGCAGGGCTGTTCTGTTAAATGCCCCTAAACTGTAGAAAAGCAATAATGTATAGTCTGGGGCATCACCAATAGGTTGCTGAGTTGGTTTATGCTTGACATCATCAACTGTTATTGAAGCTTGAAAATTCAAATATTAGTTAACATGCCCCCAAAAGTCTTAATATCCTCTGAATTGAACAATAGTTTTCAAAACTGCCACACGAACACATATTAGTGTGTGAAATTAATTAGTGAGACCCTGAGTTATTGTGAATATTGACTGGCTTAAACATGTTTTGTTTATTTGGTGGCTCTGGCAGCATGCTAGTTAGCTTAACGGGGTGTTGTGATGTAGAGTGTATGATTTGTTGCTGTCTAAGGCGAGGTAGCTGAGGATGATTGTTTGGTCATTGCTTAGTGGGTTGAGCAACATGTTGCCGGTGACAGCACCATGCTAGTTAGCTTTACATGTTGTTAGCTGGTTGTTGTTGGCTCGCATGCTGTTAGCTGTTTGTTGTTGGCTTGCATGCTGTTAGCTGGTGATGTTTTAGACAAAAGTGAATATAACTTGCTATGGAGGGCTGTGCTGAGCCTGTGGGTGCAGGTAAAGAGGGGGGCCCAACTTAACAAAACACCAGTTAGGATAGACAGGAAGTGCATCTTATGGCACTCCCACATTGGCTTCAACATTCAACTGTGGTTCCTGCTGTTTGTTGATGCCCAGACGCTGCCTGGTGACAACATGTTGACCATCTCTTTCTGTCTGTGTCAGACGCACCTGCAGTGACAGTGAGTTGGGCTGTGCTGTTAATGGAGCCATACGGGTTAGACGCGGTGCAGCAGAAAAGACCACCATCCTCTGGAAAGGCCTCAGCTATCACCAGGGTGCAGATCTCCTCTGAAAAAAAAAAAAAGGACATGGATATGTTATCTAGTCTGGTGAGTCACTATTCATAGTCAGACACACAGAGAGCAGTGGGGAAAGACAAACAAGCATGGATGTAACTATTCATGAAGAACAGACAGACACACATACATAAACAATGAAGTGCAGATGTTCAGGGACGTCTGAGTGACTCACAGCCTGAAAGTAACACCTGAAATGACCTGAGTCACACAGGTGGGAAACACCCTGACATAAATTAGTGTGCGTGTCATTGTTTATCTGTGTTTTTTTGTGTGTGTTTATCTGTTGGAGTTTGCAGGTGGTGGGGTCACCCAGACTTGCCCAGGGACTCCCTCTGACTGAAGTAGATGTGATGATGAGTGTCCTGTGAGACACAGACTTATTAACTTCTATTATTATTTGCTGTAGTCATAACCGAGTGAAAGCCTGCAGCTGATAATAAAGCCATCAAACTAAATTTGAGTCTCCAGACACAGCTAATAATCCATTACTAATTTTAACCACTGACTGCATTTGAGAACATGAAAGCAGTGTTGTAACTGACATAGAGTCATATTTCTATAGACCTGGGAGGAATTGAGGTAACATACCTGGCTCAGCTGCAGATCGAGGCTCTGATTATATTATAGGTAGAAAGGAAGAGAAGACAAACAGAAATATTTAGGTTATTAGCATGTATCAGTTGTCGATTTAGTGCTAAAAATTAAAAATCACTCAGCTACAATGGGCTTTATGACCACTAAGAAGAATGTCTCACTTTTCTGGAGAATACGAAAATCGGGGGAGTCCAGGATCTCCTCTCCCTGGCGGTACCATCTGACCTGGAGAGGAGGGCTTCCACGGACCCTGCACTCCAAAACCACCACCTGGCCCTCAGATGCCTGGGCGTCCTGCAGCAGCTGCACAGAGGAGGGATAAAGTAAGAGGGAGGTAATGAGAAAAAGGAGTGAGTGAGGAAATGAGAAGAGCCTGAAACGGACAATGATAAGGATAAATCTGCTTCAGGATTACAGCATGGGATAGATGGAAACAGAGATCGCTGAAGATGACGCACTGTCATGAAACACCATTTGAGGAACTGAGAGGCCAGTGGACACTAACGTTTATAAACACTCACTCTGTTTCACTACAGTACACCAGGATGCTGTCCCACCGGTTAAATTCAGACAAAGACAACTAGAGCCAAGTTCTGCCTCTTTAGGTACAAAATACCAGATCCTGCCAGTGCTAAGCCCCAGAATCTGTGAAGATTAGTTAACCTCTCTATTATGTGACAGGCACTCATATGGTAGATGGCCATTCAAAATATTAAAAAAGTATTCCTCTTTTTCTACTCATCTACTCAAACCATCTTCCAACTTGCTCCACAATGAGCCGTCCACTCAAGAATGCATTTGAAAACAAAATTACAGTCAGTCACTCACTTTTTAGGCAATTTCTTACAGTCTCTCTTCAGGGCAATCACTTTTTGTTGTTTTTCCTTTGGCTAACATGATTTTTAAAAACAGGTACAATCATTTGTTAGTATGCAAAAATGCTTTCCTCCAAGAACCTGACATCCACTGGCATTTTAATGGATCTCTCTGGTCCATTAGTTTTGGGCATCAAGTAATCCAAAAATAGTCATAAATTTGACTGTTCACTCTGTCCATTTGTTTCAACTTTAGCCTGAAATGCGCATCTGTTCTGGTCCAAATAGCTGTCACCAAACGCTGACAGTTAAAAAAAAAAGTTCAAGTTCACTTTCTCAAAATATTGTATTTCAAGATCAATATTTGGAAAATAATGAACTGAAAGTGCAAGTTATATTAGATTAGATTAGTTATATGAGATTTTTAAATTCTGTAAAAGTGTGTGTATAATTATTTACTTAGTAAATAATTAAGTTTAAGCTAGCAGTTAGCTTTTAGTATAAGTAGGAAACTATTTGCCATTCTGTTTAGATAACCAAGATTAGACTCTGATATATGCTGATTATTATCACTTACACTCATATCTATTATATTTACAGAAAATTCACCTACAAATGTGTAAAAATTGCCACCCACCCCCTGTGGGTGCACTCAACCTCAAAATTGCAGGGCCTCCTCACAAATGCCAATTTAACTCCTGTGCAATCCATCATATGGCAGCTTAGAGTGTTGCAGAACTTAAAAAAACATCAACATAGGGGCTGATGGAGAAGCCACTGTCAATACTGTGTTGTCTCTTGCTAGTTAACAGGCCCAGAGTGACACAGACTGGTATCCATCAACAAGAGGCACTCAGTGTCAGTGTTAATAAATGTGCCTGTGAGCCTGAGCCTCTTTCTCTCTGTGACTGTGTCTTTGGCATTGGTATATTTTTGGGAAGACTAGGGGTGGAATATACATCATGGGTCTGACAGTGTGTGTATGTGTGTGGGTGTGTTGTAAGGGTGACATCACGGTGCTGACTTCACTAGAGGCGAACATCCTCTCACTGAGATTAAAGCCTTCAGCAGTTTTTTAAGGAGGTGGGTGGGGGTGAAGAAAAACAAATGTCTTTTTGAAATGAAGTGGAAAATGATTTAGGGCCTGACTGGCTGAATGAGAGTGAAAAAGACCTGACCTTTGTGGGTTTGGCAGGGCTGTTTGAAGCTCTGCCTCAGCCCGCCTCAGTCCCGCCATCACAAGACCCACAGCCTGAGGAAGAGGGAGTTGGGGGCTGTTGGGGGAGTGTTGAAGAGTCTGAGCTGGAGGAGGAGCTCTCGTCAAAGCTTATGTTTTATCTGACCCCCACTGCTGAAAGCCACAGCACCGCATACTGCTATTATGGGAAGACAAGCAGACTCAGGTTCTGCGTATGTACTGTATGCGTGTATGTATTGTATGCATGATGTACCGTATGTAAGTGTGTATGTATCTGCGGCTGTTTTTCATGGTTTGGGCTAAGTCCCTTAGTTCCAATTAATGTTACGGTCGTGACAGTTTGTCTGCATTCCCTAAGTGTTTCCAGTCTCTGTGGGCATGGCTGCTCCTCCCGTCTACCTCCACTGGCTCTCGACTCCAATACTCCCCCTCACCTGACGCCCATCCTCCAGTCACTCCACTCAGCCAACACACCTGCCTCCAATCAGCGCATCCTCTGCAGTATATCTACCCCGGCTTCTCATCGCCATATTGTTGTTTCAACCCTCATGGTAGTTATTAGTTGGCCAGCCATGCTCCTCTCAGCCACTCCATCTCCACCGCCATAACCTCCACTTCCTCGTTGTCTGCTTACAAGCCATGCTTCCCTCAGCCACGCCATTTCCACCGCCATTACCTCCACTGCCATTCTGCCTGCTCCAGATCCCAAACCCCAGCTAACTCCCTCACCCTTTTTGCCTTTATTCAATAAATCCTTTAATTACTTTCAACCTCTGAGTCGTGCGTGTGAGTCCAGCCCTGTTTGTAACGTAACAATTAAGGGATATCTTCATGCTACAGCATACAAAATATTTTAGACAATGGTATGCTAACAACCCTGTGGCAACAGCTTGGAGGAGGTCCCTTCACTTTCATGCCAATGCCTCTGTGTGTCTGCCAAAACAAATCCATAAAGAAATGGTTTTCCAAGAATGGTGTGAAAGACATTGACTGTCCTGCACAGAGCCCTGACATCAACCCCATCAGACCTTTAGGATGAATTCAAACACCAGTTGCTAGTCAGGTCTTATCGTCCAACAGCAGTGCGCGACCTCATTAATGCTTTTGAGGCTAAATGGCAGCAAATCCCTTCAGCCAGGTTACAAAATCTTCCAAGAAGAGTGGAGCCTGTTAGCATATTAATGACCATGGCTTTGGAATTACATATCCAACCATGTATAGTATATTGTTTACGCAGACTTACCTTGGTGAATATAGGAGGACCTGACACCTCACCACCATACAGTGATGACACTGGGCTCTGCATCTAGAAGACAATAAAAACATACTTTCTGAACAGGTGGAGTCCATTCAGAAAGGTGTCTGCTCATGTCATTTAAGAGAATTTTCCACATTTATGTCCACATGTATGAGCTTGTGTGGCTCTATTGTCCTGTGTGCTGTAGGTGCTTACCCGCTGTGGGGGCTGAGACAGGGCTTGGACCAGCGTGGAGCGATGAGGAAGGACCTCAGCAGTTTTGGGCGACGATGAGCGTATCGTCAGGGACATTGAAGTAGTTTTCTTCTGAACTCTAAAATGAAGAAAACATAAATCAGCATGCACACAAAAAAGGAAAGTAAATTGTGTGCTTTTAGTTAAAATATGATACTCAAAGAAAACTGTCTCCCCAGCAATTAAGATGATATCAATGATCTTGGCTTGAGTGTGTAAACAGAAAGGGAATCAGGAAGTAGTCCAGATGGAGGCAGATTTATACAACAGATAATTATCAAAAACATTTAGAGAACTAGAAAGCACTCCGTGGGTACTGTTAGATGGAGTGCACATTCCTCCAAAAGCATTATTTTAATAACAGAAAATGTTTAGAAATGTTGAATATGCATCTTGATCTGGAGCTACATGAAAATAAACATATGTATGCCAGATTTTTGTCAGTCAAGTTAGTGCTTAGTTGAAAAAAATAAAATGTTTTCATATTTTTCCTATGAAGCAGGAGAAAAAGATTTGAGAGAAAAGGAAGAAAACAAAAGAAGGGAGTGAAAGCAGGAAAAGGGTAAAACGTTTAACATTTGGAAATAAGTACAGGGGACAATCCTGACAGGGTGATTTTTTACCATATTAACCCTCTGCACCTCTCATTATTTAGAGTGGGGCCTGAATACTGGGTCAGGGTTACGGCTCTTTAAGGGCCTTTTAAAGGCCTAGTTAAAGGCAGCAGACCTGATTAGCTGCTGCAGGGCTCAGTTAACCTGTTCAAGGTTCATTGGTTCATTGGGTCACAAAGGGTCATGCTGAAACACACGTACTGAGGCATGGTTCCTGATCTGGACTTTGACAAAGCTCCTTCTCCTTCTGAGTCTGATGACGAAGCTCCTGCAATGGGACAAAAACAAAAGCAGTGATGGTTATTCCTATATTATACAGCCCAGCACTTCAACAGTAAAAAAACAGATTCCTAGGAAAATTGTTCTGCTGTTTTTTAATGTGCTAAATGTATGCCAAAATTATGACTATATTTCTCATAAATCCTGTACAAAAAGGACATTGCTTCCTGTCCTTTTAGCACATCAAATCTCAACCGAGAGCTCAGTTGTGCTAAAAGAATAGCAGCCCTGTTTGTGCCATAAAGCAATATTCCCTTTGTGCAGCAAAACATTACAGCAGATTTAGCCACTACGAAAGCCCACACTGAAATGTAGAGATCAGCAGAGGCTGCCTGTCTTCTCATTAGTACAGTATAACTATATAAAGCCTCAAAAGTAAAAAATATAAAAAATTTCCTGATGTGAAAACATCTGACCTTCGATGTAAACCTCAGCAGAGGTATTGTCTGCTCCGAGACTGTTGGAAGCCACGCAGGTGTAACGTCCTGTGTCGTCCTCAAAGGCTTCAGCAATCACCAGTGTGTGCAGGTCACCATCCCTCCAGATCTGTATGTCAGGAGAGTTGTGCAGCTCACGGCCTTCACAGAACCACCTGGTAGAGGAGGTGAATCACAACTTTAGTTACTTTAACATGTTATGCCAAATAGAACAACTGTGACACATTTTTAACTCATTTTTTAATATATATATATAGTATATATATATATATATATATATATATATATATATATATATATATATATATATATATATCTACTGCCTGTAAATACATATCTTCATTTTCTGTTGCTGGGGTTATTTTTGGAACTGTCACTGTGGTCAACTATGCATTCAAGTCATTGTGACTTTTAGCAGGACATAGTGTAGACAGTGCTTCAAAGACTGTTGTGACTTTTTTCCAAGCTGGGTAGTTTGGCCATCAATCCTACCAGATATAACACTCACCAACTTCATTGTTGAGATCAGGCAGCAACACTGGTAGCCACAACTTTTAATTTTTTTTAACAGAGTATAGAATTTATTGTTAACTTGTGGAGATCCAGAGCTTTACAGAGAAAGGGGTCTGCAATTTGAGTCATATTATTTCACCATTGTCTTCTCTTGGCTGAGTATTTATTTTACTTATTGCCAAAAGAAATTAATATTCTAGGAAAGGCAAAAACTTACATTATAGACCACAGGCAATAGGAATCATTTCTGAAATGTATGTCTCCTTTCAAAAAAGTCTTATCAGACAAGCAAGGGCCATTACTTTTCTTGACAAATACTTGAATTTAAATATACCTTTGCAAAATATGAGGGAGACCTGCCAACCTAACAAACCTAAATAACTACTCATTCACACACTCACACACACCCTCTGGGCCTGTCTGAGTTTCCATATCTGCCAAACATCAGCCACCCTGAGGCACTTACAAGACGCCGTGTTACGGGAAGAGATACACCCTTTCCCTCCTTCCAGTCAGAGGTCTGTGTGTCTGGGCAGACGCCTGGGCCCTGAACCACCTCCCTGGGGTCTGCTAACACCGGCTTTGTTCCCTGATCTGGGACCCAGGTGGGATGAGAGAGTGTACAACACAACCAGCTTCATCTGTCTCATCTCTCTCAACAGAGTTATGATTAAAGCAGACCCCCCAGCACCGTGTTACCACATCAAATACAGGATCAAACAACATGGGGTCACATGACCCATCTCCTACAAACACACACACATAAGTGTTGGCCTCAAATGTCATGGTTTGTGGGAATCTGTTGCTTTTATCAGTACTAATGTCCTATCTTCTTTTTAAAGTGTATTATGACACATCAAATCAAGATACTCACACTCCACTGACACACTACACACTGTACAGCCTATCAGCAACCTATTAAAAAAAAAGGGCATATATGTCTTGTTCACCTTCCGACCTCTGCATTGACAGGGGGAGGGGCAGGAATTCCCAAAATGCCGGAAGAACAGCTGCTCTGTCCGCCCAGAGCCCTGACTTAAGGACATTCCAGCTATCTTGGAGAGCTGTATAAAAAATTCCCAACATCCTGCTGCATGGCCATTGCTTGATTGTATATGGTGTGTCAGTCAAACAGCAGGCTAACTCCTGTTCTAGAGAGCAATCCATCAGCCAAAATATTCAGACAACACTTCATACTCGAGGAGTCACACCTGACAGAGTGGGGGTGGGAGCAAAGAGTCAGGGGAAAGTGAATGTGTGAATTGTAAGTACAGGAACAAGAGGTGAATGAGCATGAGTCAGGCCGGGTCAGACAGGAAAAATTCTGCACTCTGTCATTGTTGAGACGGATCACACTGAGCAATTCATCAGTAGCAGTGACAGGTGGAACAGTGCAGAGCCTTGTCACTTCTGCTCTCTCTGCTGTTGTTTAACACCAAACCTCCTGTACAATAGACTCCTCAGGGAAGTTCCTCTGTCTTATCACTTGATGAAGTTAAACATCGGAAACTTGGCTGGCTCTATCATGCAGCCAGACACCGGTGTTTTAAATGATAGGAAACAGATCGTGACATTGGACTAATGAAGAGTTGTTCATGGCACGAGCAGGGAGACCTTATCCACTGGTGTGTCTGCCCTCGAGGCAACGGAGGCCAAGAGTCATCTGCCACGCTTCAAACACCCCAGCAGCTATCTGTGCATCAAACACATTATCCAGACAGAGAAAGGCTGGGACAACACAACTGTGTAACAAGACTTTGTTATATGAGACAGGCCAAATTCTTTGGTACAAAACTGACAGCAGCTGTTGATTGGGAGTAAAAAGTTGATTGTTTGAACAAACCAATATGTCTGTGTGGTTTTGAAATCCATTTTTGCGGATTACAGCCAGGCGGAGAATAGGGGAAACATCTCATCTGGGTGACTGCCATGTCTGCTGGGGATTTGCTTGGGAAACTCAGGTTTCTTTTGTTGGTTAAACCTCACTGCTTTCTTTTAAGTCACTCGTTGTATTAATCAAAATGGTTCACCATGGATCTTGCAGCCATATGCTCTAAGTTTGATGTAGACCACACAACAAAAATCCCCTTCAGTATAGGGAAATTGTTTGGACATTTTTTGAGCACTGTTAAATCAGACATGTACAGAAAGGGGCTCATAGTAACACATGACATCATTAAACTAATGACTATTGTTTTTGTGATGGCGGATGTTAAAGCTGTTGGAGGTACTGTAAGTGTGTGTTTTGTGTGTGTGTGTGTGTGTGTGTGTGTGTGTAACTGTATTGAACAGAGGCCAGCAAACAACAGGGGGATATGTTTTCCACAGGGTGGCCTGAATCTGTCCAGATCCCAAGAAAAGAAAATATGGCATTTCCATGCAGCAACATATGTGAACTAAAATGCAAAAACAGAGTTGTAATTCAGGCATTCATCAGCAGTCTTATGAGTTTTTTTTAATTAAATTTCCTCAGTAGTTTTCCATTCTGGTTATGGCACAAAGGTCTACAAGGCTCTCCAAGCTGAATTTAAAACACAGACCATCTGCTCAGTAGGAGTAAAGGAATGGAAATGGAAATTTGTTTGGGCACAATTTGACAAAACCCAGAGCAGAGCTCAGGACTCATCAGCTTGTGCTCCTCTGAGGGTTGACTGAGCATAAACTAGGAAGCACAAACCATTCCCAACAAGCACAACAATAAAACCCCTTATTAATCAACCTTAATGATCTACCATTATGCATAATTACTGAGTAAACTCATTTAGAGACAGACTGTAATGTTTATTTAATCACCTCTCTATTTCTGTGGAATGTGCTGAACATGGTGCTAGGCCTAAACAGCATAGAAAGTTTTCTCCAGTGGGGGGGTGGGGGCTTTGTTGAGTCACATACAGACGAGCAGGCAAAGAAGGAACTTTATCATCAATAGCCTCATTTGGAGGGGAAGCAGGGTGTGTTAGAATAGCAGTAACTCAGTGCTTTGAGAAAACTGAGTGAAGGTACAAATTTCTTGGCAGAATGTAGCTTTACCACCCATTTCCTCTTAACACAATACCATTATAAAACACAACTATTCAGAACATGCATACAAAATAGCTGAAAGTAAATAGGCTTCTGAGTAACGCCTCACCTCTTCATTCATTTCCCACCCTAAGGCACCCAGCCAAGATGGTGACTAAACCGCCCACCATCACAATTAACCAGCCTTTCACCAGCTCTCTGAAAAAAGATGGCATGTGAGAAAGCAATTATACACATCTCAGTTAAGATAATTGATGCCAGATGATGCCTCAGATATCAACGGAAGGATGATCTCAGTTTCACGGTGCTCCTGACGCTAACCTACTCACATAAAGAAGAAGAGAGCATTCTGTGGGACAGGCCAAACCAGAGCCTGTTGCCCTGGCCTCCATAGTGCGTGCTGAGGACCACGCTCTCCTCATCTGACCCTGTTGTTATTTGCTGCTGTTGATGGAAAATTTTATGAAGCGAGGCTCAGTTTCACCACAAACCCAAACGAGTGGAGGCCAGAGCGCAGAGCGAAGAGAAAAAGAAAGGAGGAAAGTTCAATTACAAAAACGACCTTGACAGGATGCAGGAGTGACAAACTGGCAAAAACACACCCACAAGTCAATCAACAATCAACATGGGATATGAGTAGACTAGATGTTTACTTCCTGAGATATGATTGTCTTTGTTTTTACTCCCAAGTTTGCTCAGTGTTGAGTTTCTAGACTATGGACCACAAAAGTCAACTAAAGTGCAACTGGACAAGAAGAGCGGCATCAAGGCTGTCTTTATCCATAATTACAAACTACAATAGAGGTCAACTGAAACTACCCAAACTCTATAGCAAGAAATGTTGGTTTATTATCCACGACAGAGAATCTCTTAATTCATGCAAACACAAGATGGAAAGCATATTGGGTTTCCTCTTTCCCACGCATGCTGACTGAAACCAGCAATGAATGCAGCTCCACAAGGCTCAGTGAAAGGTCTAAAAGCACAACCTCACTAAAGCTGCAAAATATTTATTCCCACCACAGCCCTCCTTATTAGAGTAATTTTCCATAATACCACATAATGCATCATTTACCTGTCCTCCAGGTATGCAATGGTACCAATATTGGTACCACTGAATGCATCATTTACCTGCCTAACAAAATATTCCCATTATTAAACCTGGAACAACTTAACATGCCACAAATGAATGCAAAACATATATTTTATGTTGCAGTTCCTCTAACGCCCACTAGATGCTCATAACATGGGTCTAGGGATAGCAATGTTGGTCTAACGGTCTGTTTGTCAGTTGGTCCAGACTAAAATATCTCAACAAATGAATTGTAATCACTTTGGAGATTCCCTGACTTTTCATTAAGTGCCATCATTATTTCAAAATTACAATTTGCCTAATACTTTGGTTTATGACTAAATACCAGCAGAACTACTGACATACCCATCAGCCTCAGCTGTACTTTGTGTTTAGTGCCAAGTCACAAATGTTAGCATGCTAACATGAAAACTAAGATTGTGAACATGGTACCATTATTTAGACTACATGGAAGGCATCCCAGTTTCCCACAGCTCTACGGAGCATTTTAGCGTCTTTCAGCTCACTGTTTTGATTTTATGGCCTACAACTCTCTCTCATCAGCATCTTAAGTGAATTTGCTCTTATAAACTCACTGTACTATACCTGCCCAGCACCTAATAGCAGACCGATAAAGTTAGTTAGCTGGGAACTAGCTGGTGAACATAGTGGCACATATAGCAAGCTAAAGACCCAGTTATACATTCATCAAACTGCCAGAACAACTCCAAATTAATGCAAATGTTGTTCCAAATGTGCTGAATGTGTCAATATGCAACTTTTAAATTAACTGTTAAATTAAGTCCATAATATGTCAAACATTTGTGTGATGCTGAAACTGATTGGTGCTGCTTCAGTATAATTTTATATTGCCTGGTAAACATTGACAGTAGTAGTGTATCAGAAAGTTGTTAAAAGTTTAATATTTAGTATTGATCAATTTAGTAAAATGCAGTTTTGATGCTATGAAAAGGTGTTGGTACATTACTGTTTTGAGCTCTGTGGGGCTACATAATTTAAAATGACAATGGCACTAATTTCTGTTCAGAATGTTTATGATCTAGACAAAGCTACAATAGATATACAAATTCTACTAAATTGCATCTATTAGTTTGAGTGTTGTCATCTTGAGAAATGGAAATATTAGCATCCCAGATTTGAGACTGACCTTAGTGTTCTGCTACGTGCTTATAAATGCATGCCACCACAAATGTCTTGATTAAAGATGATACATGCAGGATTCCAGCTTAATAAAGCAGCTGAAGCCATTTTGATGATGGAGTTCTGTTAATTGGGGCACAGGATCAGAGGTCAGAGTTCACTGGAATATTCCGGACAGCAGACAGCTGCAGATGACAGTCAAAGCTCTGACCGGAAGCAACAAAGGATACTTTTCTCCAAGGAATTTTAACCAAGGGGGAGGGTAGTCTCCTTCATGTTGTCCAGACAGACATTGTCCAATGATGCATTACAGGAGAGCAGACCTTAGTGTTGGTGTGCCAAGAAGGCAAATAGTTCAGACTGAATCATCACAGACATGTAATGATAATAATGTAAAATGTGAAATTCATATTGTGGTTAGTAGGAATTTCGTAATAACTATACTAAATACTATATCTACTAATACTGTATGTACAGTTCTTGCAGTTTGAATCAACAAACTTAACTGTATCTGTCAGTGCAGGAATGAAGTGTGTGTGTGTGAGAGAGAGAGAGGGACAGAGACTAAACTGAAATAGTGACAGACATATGCAGCAGCTGAGTTACAAATGCACACACCCCGGCACTCATGGGGATGCCCCCACATGCACGCACACACACACACACACACACACACACACACACACACACATACAGTCAACTTAATTTCAGTCAGTTTTGTCAGAGGGCCGAAAGAAATCAGTAGATCTAAACGAGGTGAAAGGCAAACAGGGTTTTCTGTTAACAAAGAACAACATAACCTTCATTTATTCATCCAAATATAAATTACACAGCTGTTGTTTAATAGAGCAACATCGCATTTTTCCTAAGTAAAAAATAAAAGATAGCAATGTTCTCCTATAAGACCTAAATCCTCAGCCAGGTTCAATGAGATGTCAACCACATGACTGTACTCTCATTCAGGGCAAGTCTGCTAATCTCCCTTATAACAATTAATGTATGGCTAGACTGTGAAGATCAAATAAAAAGATTGACCACGTAAGGGTAACTTACCTGAGATGTCGTGCTGCTCCCAGTTAGTAAAACCAAAGTCACTAATGATTTCCTTGATCTTAGGCTACACACAGAGCTTCTCCTCCTGACAGCATGACACACACTGAGCCACTGATACTCTCACACCAGGACTGCCACTCTGAGCCACACACAGTCAGACATACACACAATGCTCGGACTGAGCAGAGGGTTGAGAGGGAGGGAGCAGCCCTGAACTGCCAAATTCCACACAAGTCAGAAGGGCAGAAAAAATACATTTAAGACTAATTTAAAAGACAAAACTGTTTCTGCTTCCCACACTGAATGCATTCATATAATTCCAGTGGTTGTTTGAATTGTCTCCATGTTTCTCTCTTCCTTACAACAAGGATAAATCCTACTGATGCTAGTCAAGCTCACTGCAAATCTAAACCCCTCATAGCTGGAAACAGGTAAACGTCCTTTAATGTGATACATTTTGTGGGCTACAAACATTTAAACAAGCAGACTCAAGGTCATGGACTTTCTAGCTGTTTCTTTGTGGAATCTGTCTCCCAAACAAATAACAAAACTTGCTTTTTCTGCTCCTATACAAGTCCAGGCCACAGTCTGCTGACCATCAAAAGCACCACAGCAAACTTTGGGCTCTAACCCTGTCACCATGGAAACCTCTGGGGCTCTCATCTGTCACTGCAGGAAGGGGGAATCGTGAAAATAAAAGATGACAGTGCTACAGTACGTACTACAGTGTGACACAAAAAAAGAGGGCACTAAATATACTGGCCCTTATTTAATAAATCCCACATGCCAGAACTAAGTGACCACTTAAAAAGCCCAGTTAGGCCTAAACAAAAATAGCTTGGATAAGTCCGGATCTAAATAGACCACTCTGAGTTGGCAGCACCTGACAAGTACAAGACAAACGGCTGTGGCTACTGTGACTGGTCATGCTTTGTACACACACACATACACACAAACTGAGACCATATAATAATCCCAAACATTTCAAACGCCAAATTCACCTAGGTCAGCAAATATAAATCTGGTATTTGTGGTTTTTTTAGAGCCAGAGGGTTGATGCCTGATGCACAGTCCACAGCAGAATGAAAGGGTGTGGTGTTTCTCAGTCTCTGCAGGGGCTCCATTCAGGCTTTAACACACGCAGAGCGAGGGATATTTTGGTCGCTGTCAATGAAGAGCATGAGAGCCTACCACTGGGACGTAGCAGATGGGATTATTTGTGGTGCTCATTACTAGGTCTGCTCTCTGTGTGTCTGTGTGTGAGATTATACAACATAAAAATCTATGACGAGAAGAACACACACCTAACAACGTCCTGTCCCAGTGGCACACACTGTAATCATGTGGTTCTTTTATTCAAATTCTTCGGGTTTGCGAAAAAACTCACTCCCATTTGTAGCGATAACAACATGAAAAGCACCGTACTTCCCCTAAGTGACTATAAAACATGGGTTAATCAGAGGGAGGGCTTTTACAGTCTCTGGATGTTCCCATTAATTACTGAATGACAGACAGCGGCCTTCTCAGAACAACTGCTTTGTCTGACCAGTCTCCTCCTGGAGAGAGAAGACAGAATACATAAAAAATAAAAATAAAAAGATAAAGAAATGGAAGCAGCTTTCCAAAATATGAGTCAACAAGAATAAAGAGATTCCTCCCTCCAAGCAACATGCTGGGTTTATTAACATCCAAACATACACAGGTGCACATGGACTCAGTACACCATTTACACACACACATACACACACACACTACACTCCATCCATCCATCCATCCATTTTCTACCGCTTGGTCCCGTTAGGGGTCGCGGGTGACTGGAGCCCTTAGGCAGGGTACACCCTGGACAGTGGCCAACTCGTCGCAGGGCTAACACAGACACAGACAAGGACAGACAACCATTCACTCTCACATTCATTCAATACGGGCAATTTAGAGTTATCAATTAACCTACACATGCATGTCTTTGGACGGTGGGAGGAAGCCGGAGAACCCGGAGAGAACCCACGGTAACACGGGGAGGACATGCAGACTCCACCCAGAGAGATTGTGTGATGTTGGTCTGGTCCGGGAATCGATCCCACGAACCCACGATCTCCTTATTGGGAGGCAGGAGCTTTTAGCCGCTCTGCCACCGTGCACCCCCACACTACACTCACAAATGCAAAATTATTTCTCAGTCACACCACAAACATTCATGCATATTCAGTCAGACACCCACTTCCACATAATATTTCGTTGTTTAAAAAGGTCTTTCAAGGGTCAGTTGACATCACAAAAAAATCGGGGGCATGTTGTCAGGGCAACTTCTGCTTTCACTCCAAGGAGACCAAATGACACAATCAAAAACAGAGACTATGTCCTCTCATGATGTCATACTGTGAGGACAATATATCCTCCCAACTGTCAAATAAGTCCAGCATGAAGACCAACAAAAGCAACATCAAGAAGAGCCCAAAATTAAACATATCAGCCATATAAAATAAACAAGCCCACATATTGCCTGCTGACTGCTGGCCAACAAGATCAGATGTCTCATCGCTCCACTGCTGTAGAGACCAACAGTGAGGTTACTTATGTTTCTGGCATTTTGTGAACTATTTGTAGAACTACCTGTGGGTATGAATGAGTATAATTCTGACTGGTGTGGGATGGAGGAATTTATCTTTTCATTTTTATGGAGGCGCCATGGGCCTAGTTAAACCAAAAACTTTTCTCAAACATCCAAGTTGCAGTAGGTTTCCACATATGTACTCACACCTAAACTGGAAGAGGATGTTTACATCAGATGTTGTGCTTCAAATTTCATCAATTTACAAATTTCTAACTTCTTCCACAACCACAATCATCGATCTTCCTGCCACTGAGTAATTACAGCTGGAGACAAACCACATAACAGTCTGTGTCAGCACTAATTTTAGGTATGTATCATAACGTTCTGGGAACAACAATTAGATGGAGTTAATGCAATAGCGGAACCACACAGCACCACGTAGATCTGTGGTCATGTGTACGGTTATGCTCTGAGTCACCTACTGTACACCTATTTCTTTCAAAGAGTAACTATCATAACGATATTTACTCTCTGTCTTGTCATAGTTGACATCCTGTTTATTGCACAGACCAGGTGCAATTTCTGAGTTTTTATACAGAGGAAGCAGCATACCTCTGGCCATCTGTAGGCCCAGACAAGTAAATACACCGTAAAAAACAAATGTGCATGATCCCTCCTTCCACCAGCCACCCACAGACTTGCCACAAACATGCAAATACACAAGCATACAAAAATATCTGCTTCCATGACAGCCAGACCACCTCTCCTGGTGTTGCACCTCAACATCGGTATCCTTGAATATATTTTTAGTCCTAAAGCCAAATCTTAGCCAGTCCGAGAGAGTCTTTAAGGGTGGACATAGTGAGCAACACACTGATAAGATACTGGATGCACGTTAGTCAGTAATGAACTCAGTGCACCCTGTAATTCTGCTGTGTTAAACGATTGAAAAAGACAAGAAATTACTGAAAAACTACTATCAACAGAATACTACCAGAGGAGATAAATGGCAACAGGCTTAAGTTGCTGTAGTCAGGGATTGAACTCTGCAACCTCTCCTCCACACTCTGAATTTATGGACTTAGATCTGAGCTCTGATCAGACACACATGAGCCAGACATGGAGCATCTTCCTCTCTTCCTAGTCCCCTTTCCCCCCATATGAAACCGAATCCTGCAGATCCCCCACTCCAACTGTCTCTCCCCATGATATCAGGAGCCTCAGCACTGAACTGAAAGGCAGGGATATATTTTATTCAAGTTATATGCAAAAGACAAACAAGGAGAGACTGAGGAACAAAGATGCATATCTTGAGTTTCTATGTCAGACAGTTTAACATTCGTACAGCTGTTATCCTGTCACATGTACATGGGAAGGAAGACTTGAGCTTGTTTTTATGAGTCCCATTTGACCTCTCGTCTGCTCGTAAAACAAGTACCCCTGCACAGACTCTGATTTGCGCACTACACGCAGCCAAGTGCACAACACATGTACACACATTTTACAGGTTTAAGCACCAAGAAAGACTGCTGCTATTTCTATACAGACGAAAACACTCACAGCACACACTAAATTCCACCACTTCAATATTGTCAAAGATACATAATTGAATTGGGCTCAACATCAAACACAGCTCTTTGGCAGCCACACAGGAATCCAACGTCCAGGAAAAATAACAGCCTAAAATATCTCATCAAAAGGCAGATTACTGTAAGCTGAATCTAATAGCCATGCCTTATCAAGCATGATGAACAGCAGAGAGTCATTTAACAGGTGAACAGAGGAATGTAACCCGGTGCTTACTGTTCACAGCCCAGCTGTGGAACAGACCCCGAGGCCCGGATGACTCAAATCTACAAACCTTAACTGAGTGCAGAACAGAGACAGACAGGACTTGAGTGTCTCAGAGGAAAACTGGAGTCTAGTGCTACTGTCAACAACACCCCTGGCAGATCTATGATGCCCTGCCCACGCTTAAACATATGCGTACCTGGCCAAAGTTTTCCGTGCCCTGTACTCAAAATAGTGGAGCTTTTGGTCCCATATTTTTTGTGTCACTGATCATGCAAGGCTTGATGGAGTTGATTAATGGTGATGGTGAAGTGTGTGCATGTTTACTGATAAGGTCAAGCAGGCATGCTGACACTCAGTGTGGAGGAGAGGCTTTAGTACAGAGTAAAGATTTATTGAGTGTCCTCTGCCCATCCTCCTGTTGAACTTGTCTTAGATTACCATCCTTCTGCCGTGCATGACTGCTGCTTTTGTCCGCAACAGACATGCTTCATATTAAATCTGGTATTCCACTTCTTCAACTGTCACTGATCCACTTATATAACTCTCTACAAATCTCATTTAGTCATACACTACTCCCTTTCTTATTTAATTCTTTCTCCCTTGATTGTTTAGTTTAGTAGTGATTTATTGACCCTATCTAGGTTGGCCATATGCTACAGGCAGAATAAAAACATTCCTTCTTTTATTGGGTCACCTACATAGTAAGTCCAAGTGTGACAAATCCTTTTTCATGGTGTACAAGACTCACCCACTAAGCACTAAATGTGATTTCAACATGGTGCTGTCAGTGAGCCCAGAATCCCTTTGGCTGTGTGTATGGTCCATGCACAAAGCTAACATTATTAGAGGTTTATTATCTTGATAAACAGCTGTAAATATAATACATTTACACTAAAGTCCATTTAGTATGTACAAGGTAATGCTTAATTTCTGTCAAATGCTGTACCCTTGAAAATAAAGACATATTTTAATTTGACTTTTAATTTAAAACCCTGTATAGCCTTGTTTTACCCTATGTGTCTATAATGTCTTTAATTGACTAAAAGGATTTATAGATAGAAAAATTAAAGAACAAAAGTACACATCACAATTTAAGCTAAGTGGCTAGAGCGATCTTGTATAATGTATGTCCATGGTGGAAGCAAGCGTGTGTAAAATAGCTAGTTTTACAAATAGGAGGATTGGATTAGTGTGAATTTTGGTACTGTATGTGATAAGGGGCCATGGTCAGGAGGCTTCTAGACTACGAGGCCAGAAGAGGAGCAGGAAAAGTCTCACCTCGTTGGGTGAAACTTCACACTCTGTCTCCAGGCCAGTCGAGGGCCAGGGGCCACCGCTGAGGCTTAGACAGGACAGCTCCATTCGTCACAACTGCCATTAACGTACCACTGAGGAATAGCACTGACGTGTGTCCATCTGGATGTTTTACTGCTGATATCTTGAAGTGCTCGCGTGTATAAACTGCAGTAGGCCAGATTTGGCAGTGACTGTGCTAATAGTGCAAAGGTGTATAGTCTGTTCAGTGGTGATATAGATTACATGAAAGTTGCTTTGTCTATTTATGGTTACCTCACGAAATTCTTTGGCAGCCTGCAGTGAACAAGCTCAAATGTACTCACGCCTTGAACACATCTTTGTACACGTATAACACACACAGCCATGGACACAGTTCAGTTATCAGCATGGTGAGAACTAAATAATACGTCAAACTGAATACCTCACATCAACTTGCAAAATCTCCATACAGTATCCGTAGTTAAAGTTACACCCTCTCAAATGTTTTCATGTTTCAGGAATGTTAAGCTTCTGTCAAATAGTCCCCATATAGTATTCATTTGTAAGTATGAGTGCACCCCTACAGTCACTCCAGGCTCTCTTGTTATTTTGAGCTTAAATATGAAATGACATCATCCTTGCAAAATAAAATAAAAAAGCAGGTATAAAAATACCAGTGCCTTTTCCTTTCCCCTCCTCCTGCAGAGATCAAATGAGTGCATGAGGGAGAATTTAAAATTATGGCCTTCCTGAAACAGGCCAAACAGTCAGCATTACAGTCAGGCTACGTCATGAGTCAGCAGTGGGTCACCTGCTATGACCTCATACCAAATCTGTTTCACACAGTGTACGAGGAAGGGCTATTCTAGCTGTTAGCTGGTACAGTAACTACTTCTGCAGGCTGGTACTGTATGCCAAAGTTGCATCTTTCCCTGATCTGTGTGCAAAAGTGTAGGAAGTCAATGTAGGTCCAAAAAGAAAGTCTGCAAGAAAGAGAGCAAAAACTGTGAAACCAGACCCATAAGATACAATAATAATTTTTTTCTCATGTGTTTGTACTTCCTTAACATAAATATGTTCCACTGACATGCAATGGTTACTCTCATTTTATGTTTTTTACACTTCACATAACAAAAAAAAACAAACATCTACAGTCATAAAATGACATTGCATTGGGACCAGAAAAAATAAAACATAAGACAAGATTACTTATTTGATTCTCTTCTTGCTACTATCTTCATGGCCCTTGATGTGTCTGTCCACTAAGTAGGCAAAATGTTAAAACAGGGTCAACATCTGTCAGAAAATACTAGAACTGTGATTATAAGGTACAGGATAGTAAGTGGTATAAGGTATGAGGTATAAGCTACATGATCCACAGAGAGAGAACCACAATCATGAGTTCATATTATAAAACCAGGACAACTGATTTTATCACAGCAACCGTTGCTTGCATCTCCATAGTTTATTGTTTCTATTTTTTTTTTTCAGATTTTCTTTTTTTTTCCAGACTTTTTGACCAAAAATTGATGGTGTCGTACAATATCCCATCAACTTGTAAGAAACCAAAATAGTAAAATGATTTTGGTAGCAATGATGATATATCATTGATACCCAACATGACAGGTTAATTACAAGTAACCAATAGCAAGGACTTCAAAGACCAGGTTGTATTTCCCTTGCAGGACTCCTATGACCATAGACCAAATATAAAAAAGATATAGAACTAGAATACAAACTATGGGGTATTTTTTGAAAGCAAGCAAATAACAGTAGGCAACACAAGGTATTTCCCGAATCCTCAGATTACAGTGATTTGGCCCTTCGGCTGTAGAGGGATGAATGACTCCACAGTTTGATCAAATCGTTTGGTTTCCAGCACTGAACCATGTCTGTTAGAGGGAGAAGCCTTCTGTATCCGTGGATTTGATCAGAGCATTTACCCAGGGGAATAAAATGGGACAATTCAGGAAATATAAAGACAAAGACAATGTGCAAAACAAATACTTGGATTACATGTTTGGTGTGTGTGTGTGTGTCCTTTTATGTCTGTGTACTTGCTGCCATCTATGATCCTGTTGGTCAATATTAGCTCAAACAGGGTACCATGTTTCAATTTAAACAAGGATCATACTGTATATTTGACAACAAATTCCATCAGTAACCTATGGTATGTTGTCTCCTCCTGATGTTGGAGACACCGCATTGTGTAGATTTCATAGCAAAATTCATCGGCATCCAGTCATCTTTCAAAAGCTTCCCCTGTGGTTTTGTGTATTCGGTTGAAACCGAGAAGCCGAGGCTGCTCTCTACTGTAACTGCCCAACTCTCTTCATTCAACTCCAAGTCAAGTTTTGAAATGCCTTGTTTGCACAGCAGGCAGTTAGGGTAATGACATGGAAGAGCATCAGACAAAATGCCTAAAATAGCACGCTGAGCGTGCTGCAGTTGGAGATGGATTTTCTCTGTCTGCTTTGCAATGCATGGAAATAGTGAAAAATCTGTCATCAGGCACCCGCAGCGTGTTTGGTGTTCTGCACAACACTGACTGCATACATTCCCTATTCTCTCATGCCAACATCTAGTCTTAACCCAAAACTAGGCCCTTGAAGAAGTAAAGAAAGGCCAAAATGACCTCAGACTGAAAAAATGCACAAAGTGGTTCCCACAAGGATAAAACACACACGCATCCCAATACCTGAGATGCATCATTATAAACAGAGCATTGCATAAAACATTGTGTGTGAGGAGCATGAGGACATACTGAAGAATACCAGGCGCTCAGCACCATAAGACTCTCCGGCCGAGACAAATTGTGGTTGACCACGGAAGACCGCGCCCAGCACTCAACCACCAGGAATGTCTCTTTCACTGGCCGTGCAAAATGCTGGCATCAGCTCAGCACCGACTCATAAGTCTGAGTGAACGAGGAGGTGAGGAGGTTTGTCACCTGCTTGGACTGGCAACTGCATCAAAGGTGCTGCCCATTTGGACATCAGGCATTTGAATTCAACCGCTGTAAAATTTTCCTTTAAAAAAAATAAAATAGAGAAAACACCCACGCACACACATCTGCATGCTTGCACACACACACATACACATAACAGAATGCAAACTTTCAAGGATAGATTGTTAGAAATTAGAAAAAAAAAAGGTGAACAGAAGCTAAACATATGCATTTGAAAATAGGTTTAACCACCGAGATGTACAAGAAAGATGAAGATGAGACACACACATGCAGTGTGTGGGTACAGTGGGTCATGCCTAGCTGACATACTGCTTTATTTTGCTGCATGTTGGTATTTAAGCAAGCAACTGTGCAGGTAAGAAATTCAGACATATGAGTGTGAGATGTATCAGTTCAATTAGAAAAATATTAAGATGGTTTGGGCATTTGTATTATATAGATGCAGATGATAAACCCTTTTTGCAACTGTACTTGTTAATATGTCACTCTGTGGATATCTTTTACACTTACAGAACAAGTTGTTTCCAGAAGATGCTCAGTTTTTGTTTTGAATAATATCATTTGCTGCCATCTAGTGTCCACAATCAATAGCCAACACAGGAAGTGAGGCCCTTTTTTTAATAGCGAACAGACAATAGCTGACACTGCAAACTGCCAAACACACAATCCATCAAACAACACAAATGGCTGCACAAGTCTGCACTCAGTTCAAAAATCCTTCAGTCTCATTCTGTAACAACAGCTGGATTCACTTTCAACAGCATAAAGGTCATAAACTTTTTTGAGACACTTGTAAACTATAAACACATTATGAAATTATCGAGGGAAAAGGCAAAGTACTTTATTTTTACTTTTCCACTTCACTTCTCTTAGCTTTCCATTAATTTTCTCTGTTATATAGCGTCAGTGTGGCCACAGTGTCTGGGCTCTCCTGTTTCCCCGTGGTTAAACATGCTACACACTACCTTCATATTCCCCAAGAAGGTGTGGGGAGATGAGGAGCCTGGTGACTGAAAACGCCTTACCATTGCATAGTCTGCATTCCTGTGCCTGGCTCCTGTTGGCCCAAAGACTATTTATACAGCCAGAGGCCCCTTGTAGCCTACTGGGGAGCTACACGTCCTGGGCCGCTGACTTTATAACTTCTGAATACACAAACACCTAAAAACACATCGCCTGCTCAAAACTTCATGAAAGTGAACATCTTTAAATCTATCGGACCCTTTGGAGGGTCCATTATTGTAACCTTAGACAAGACAAGGACTGGTTAATCCACATTAGTTAAAATTCTAGTTAAGATCACAAGGTCTCAAAAGATACCAAACATGTCACACTGAAGTATAGTGAAATGTGTATAAATTGATGGACAAGACATCCAAACTTTTCAATTGTATGTAATAGTGCAGTCTTTAATGGTATATTGATTTCTAATAATATAATGATTCAATGAAGTTCTGCAACAAGTAGATGCAAAATTTATATAAATTTATTCAGAGCAGAAATTCGAAGGAGCTATTCTGAATATTTAATCGTTTAAAAGTGATCAATACGGACAGTATGGTCCAGGATCACTGAAAGTCAGACAGAAAAGCTCAACTATCAGGAGGAACAGACACACACTGCCGAAGGACCATCCTTACAGCCCTGAACTCTCACATTAAAATAGATTGCAACTTTAATTAGTACAGGTATGTCTCTATAGTAAACAGCAAGCATGTTGACTGAGCTGTGAGGTTGACACATCTAGAAACAAGAGAGGAGTGTATTTTTAGTTTGAACTGGTGCAAATAACCAGGGGCAGTGGGTGCTGTCCTCTCAAATGGAATAACAGTTCATCCAGGCATAATTAGACAGTGTCCTTGCTTTAACTGGCACAGGTACCAACGGACAAATGTGCTTACACAGAGTGGAAGTCCCCCCCAAACCCGAAACCAGGTGCTCTGCTTGTCAACACATGGGTAACTCTCACCTCTTGGCCGCCTCCCATCTCGCTCACCTTATCTCTAATGGACAGGCCAGTGAGGCTGAATCCTGACGCTGTGCTACAAAGGTATGTTCATATACTGTAGGTCAGTGCATTCTTGGGTCATGCTCATTCAATATCTTGAAACTCTGAATGTTAGCACAGTCCACTAATGTTACCTGACATGTGTAGGACTTTATTTCAGCAGGTTACATTTTTAACTTCTTCCTAAAAAAACAACAAAGGCTAACTTCACTTAAATTACAAAAAGAACCCTAGAGGTATTTAGCCATGCAGGCGGTTTAGGTTTTATTTGCCCAGGTTTTGAGATATCCATCTCTGAGATCTCTACCTCCACCTGAATACAATGCAGGTGAATGGAATTTCGTCTGTGGCGCTTACAGCACTGAAAAATAAAAAATAATTAATTAATAAAAAATTCAGGAGCAACATGTCTTTCCAAAAACAATGTCTCGGTTACTCTGGATAATACACAAAGTTCACTGTCAACAGTTTTCATTGGAACTACTTACAACCGAAGAAATAGTCCCAATGAAAATGATTGTTCTGTGGATTATACCGTATAATCACAGTAACAGAAGTGCTGTTTCTGGAAAGATATGTTGCTGTACATTTATCATAATGCTGTGAGCAACACAAATTAAGTTCCAGTCACCTCCACTGTATTGGGGAGAGACAGATATCTCAAAGCCTTAGACAAATACAACCTAAACAATCTGCTTGGCTAGATACCACTATGAGTGAGTGAGAATTTTTTTGTTTTGGTAATTTGGGTGGACTGTCCCTTTAATACTGCTGCGCAATGTACTCTTTTCCGTTTAAAATTCCCTATTTATTGATATTTATTCATACTTCTATTACTGCTGTGCAATATCCACCGTCTCATAATCATCTTAATAAGCTACACTTAACTTGACAGTTCATGCACTATTACTTATTACTTATATTATTACATTGTATTATTATACCGTACGTACTTATCATCAACCGGTAAATCCACTTTGTACTTTACACTTATTTTAATTTTATACTTATATCCACTTGGTACTTAATTTATCTTGCCTGTATTATAGTGCATTATATTTTGATTTGCTTAGTACTTCTACTCCTGTGTGCACTGACGGGATAGTGAGCAGCTGTAACAAAAGAGTTTCCCCTCGGGGATCAATAAAGTATTTCTGATTCTGATTAATCAAGATTTGAGAATTACGTGGCTTACCAATGTCAAAACCAACTTCTTTATAGTGGTCAACTTAAATAGTGTTTATGCTTTTCAGTACCAGAGAGGACTCACATCACAGATTTACTTCTGGACAATACAGCTACTTTTCTCAACAGTGGCATCAAGCCTATAAATAAATGGTGTTCACCGTTAAACTGAAAACAAGATAAGGCTAAGGGAATATGTAGACAATTCTCTTGTATACTCATTGTGCTCTATAACGAGAAATCTCTCAATCATTAATCAGCAAATGGGGGATATATGGGGGTTGAGTTGGCCACTCAGTAAAAGTAATTACTTAATGAATCAATGGTTTGATAAGTCAATTGAAAAGTCAGTAATCATTTAATGAATCAACTGAGAAATATGCAAAGTGATGGATGAAGAGATAAAAGAGGTAACAACAGAGGTAGATCATCAAAAAATAACAAATAAATAAAACAAAATAGATGAATCAATTAGGAGAAGAATACCAGCAAATTAAACAAATGATGACTAAAATAATCAAATTTAACTATATGTTTCAGTAAAGTAATTGATAATTATATTTTTGATTTGTTACTCTCTTTCACTATTTTCATTTGTATTTTCCATTTCCCCCACTGTCAATAATTTTTCCTGACCCAGATAATTCTTCATACATTTGATGGATACGCACGCTGAAACTCTAAATGTCTGAATTAGGTAAGGAAAGCATTACCCATAGTAACGGTAAAAAGTTCCTTTTATTTTATTTCTTTCATAGTTTATGGAATAAGAAGGAACAGAATAATAAAAACAATAATATCACAGTGTAATATTCATAATATTGGGATATTTTAAAATCTGTTTGGTCTGCATCACAGAATATGAAATGTGTCATATGAATTAAATCTCCACAAAAACCCAGTATGTTATAATATCAAAACAGCAGCTACATGTCAAATCCAACCCCCACAATAAAGCCATATGTTTCAGGTCAAACCTTAAACCTTTAAGCCAACATGGACAAGAAGTCCTTAAAGTGCTCAGGAAAATGGAAATTTAACATCTTCAGTTCCATGACAACTTGGCAAACACCATCTGCTGAGGAAGCTCGTGTGATACCATGGAAAGCTCCAGAACAGCTACATGGATGTTGTGGTGAGATTGTTACCTAAACCAAGATCAAACCTTACCTGACAAGCGGCAGGGGGTTTCCTCTGACTCTGCATTCCAGACGAATGGGGCGTCCTTCTGCCACCTCCTGACTCTTCAGCTTCTGGAGGAAGCAAGGAGGAGACAGCGGTCCATGTGTGGTTGGAGCTCCAGAGTGTTGGTACCTCGCAGAAGCTGTCACTCCCGTCGAGCCTCCACGCTGAGGCTCCAGGCTCATGGCTGGCAGGCTGTACTGTGTCTGCTCTTGCTGACCGGGAGGCAGAGAGGGAACAGAGACTGAGCCCTGAGGGACTGGTCGCTGACTCCTTGGAGTCAGATAGCCACTATCAGGGGAGGAGGAGTCCTCCTCCACCTGCTGCTCCAAATGAGCAGAACCTTTAAAGATGGATGACAGCTCCTCGATGAATGTGGCAGCTCGGCTACAGAACTCTGTGGCTGAAGCTGCCCGATCATTCAGCTCCAGGCCTTCATGAACCAGCCTGGGTTTATCCTGCTTATAAACTGGCTGAATGGGTTTGTGGCGGACTACCTTCTCAGCAGGGGACGGGGCCTCACTGAACACCTGTACGGGTTTGATGAGGGGGGCGTTCTGGCTGGAAGAGACTTCAACTGTTGCATTGTCATCTGGGCAGGGGGCTTTGGTCTGGTGCTGCAGGTTTGGGCTTGTGGTGAGGTTTTCAGTAGTCTGGGGGGGCACAGGAAGGGAGGGTACACGTTGGAGAGCCTGCTCCTGGGATGTAGGATCAGAGAGGCCTGGATCTCCAGATTCAAATGTGTCACCAAAGGCCTCCCGGGCCAGGTCCAGGCTAAGATTAATCTCTTCTGCACTCAAGAAGGCAGTGAGATCTGCAAAGTCCCCATCTCCAGAATCCAGCTCTGTCACTGAGTCCAGGTAGAGTTCCCCATCAGAGGATGCCTCAGAAAACACACCGCCATCGCCCTCCAAAGTCCTGCCTCCTGCCGGGTCCTTCAGCAGCACAGAGATGGGGAGTGGTTGATTCCAACTCCCTTCCTGCATCCTGAAATAGACATCAACTGTCATTAACCAGCAAATTACACACATTGACACTGTAGACAGCACAGTTTGTACTGTACATGACTATCAGTAGCAAAGGAAATGACAAACAAGAGGAGTCAAGCTTAAAATACAGACTTTACAATACTGGATCATTTGGTCTTGCAGCCATAGCTGGCAGGATGACTCAGGCCAGTGTTGTTTGGACACAGTTGGTGGGTATTAGCAAAGGCCTTTACTGAGGTCATAGTGAACATGACAGGCATTTCTTACTCACTCTGTTTCTGTCAGGACATTTTACCCCATCACTCTGCTCTTTGTTGTACTTACCTCACATGTGTTTTTATTAATGGACAGTTACGGCTGACAATAACAATTATTTTAATTAGTGATTGATCCAATGGTTGTTGTTTTTGTTTTTTTTGAGTAATCAATTAATCATTTTGTCTATAAAATGGCAAAACAATTGATAAAATGAATGCCCATGGTATAAGTTCTTATTTTGTCTGACCAACAGTTAGAAAATCTAAAGGTTATTTCTTTTAGAATGATATGTGGAGGAAAGCTGAAATTAAATGAAAATGTTTGACATGTTTGGCTTTTTTCCCCATATAATTAATCATCTATCAAAACAGTCACTGATTAATTTTCTGTCAATCGATGAATCAGTTAATTGACTGATCCTTTCAGCTTGGATGTAAATACTGATACTGTAGGTAGAGTCGGGCTACAGTTGCATCAACCAAGGGATGTTATCGCAAAAGGCCATACCCAACAATACAGAGAATATATAACTATATATTTTAAGTATAAAACCACCTATAAATTCTGAATGTCCATATGTTCATACCATAAATGTATAACATTTTCCCAAACTGAGGCTGTGACATTTTGTGAACAAGTGATGGAGAGTCTTTGTACAGAGGCCAAGGGCATCTTAAACCATAATACAAAATAAATGTGCACAAGACCACGCACTGTATGTACTGTACATTTATGTCATGTGATGCCTCCTTACATGCAAGTTTACACATAATGTACTAGTCTCACTTTTTGACTCGGATGTAAAATAAGGTCACATGCAGTTTAAAATGGGCGTGTTTCTTCAGCTCTGATCTCTCGAGACGTTGACTCTAGACGTATAGTATGTTGTGAAGCTGTTGGTGCAGATACATGCATGACACAGTGTGACACTCGGTGCCTCATGGCATCCTGAAGACCAGCTGTTGTTATTTTTAATCTCCTGGGCTATGTTTCACGGCAGCAGCAGCACAAACTCATCCACCCTGAGCTTAGGAGAGAGGTCCTTGAAACTTGGTCGCTACCTTTAAACACACACAGGTACAACTGGACACTGACAGTCGCTGGGTTAAAGCATGAAACGGACAAGCCAAGACTATGTCTCTCAAGCGTTCTGTTCTTTGAAGAGCACAATAACAACAGTGCAGTGCTTATTAAATATTAATGTGGAAAATATTAAACAGTGAGACTGACAGAATGTTAATAACTGTCAGTGCTGTCAAAGTTTCCACTAACTCTTATTCTTTCCAGGATTTCTTAAGTCTTACTTATTAAGTTAAGTTAAATATTTACTGTATCTTATGTATGTATTTTCACTGTATTTGTTTTTAATACAAATAAATAGTTTAAAATGAGAAGGAATGTCCTTAAAAGAACATGACAGAGAAAGTACTGTATATGCTGTATATGTTTGAATTTGATTGACACTGTACTGATACAGCCACTACATTTAAAACAGCTACACTGTTACATTAAATAATTTAAGTCATACTCTAGACAAACAATTAACAACCAAACCACAAACTGCTGTTGAGAGTATCAGCAAAAACAGAGCTAAACTTACCTTAAAGTGGGCTATTTGTCCAAACGCTTTCTCCTGGTTTTGTGGTTCCAGGTTTGTCTTGTTTATTAAGTAAGAATGAGCCAAAAAGAGGCTTCTCTTTCCAGAAGAGCAGCCTTATTGGTCAGACAGTCGGCAGGCTCTCTCAGGTTCAGGGTCCAATTGCGTGCTGCCTCTGCAGTGGCCTGCTGTCCCATCTGTCCCGGTCTCTAACTGCTCACTGTGTGGGGGCTATATTTGGTCCCTGGCTCAGGTTTCACAGCCAGAAAACTGGGAGGAAGAGAGAGTGATATGGTAGTCCAGGGGAACAGAAGGTAGTGGTGACATTTTTACAGAACCAGCATTTGTTAATCAAACACAGTAGTGTTGTTAATCAACAGTGCAGCATGTTGGAATATCTGACACCACACACCCACAATATGCCCTAATAAGCCAGTGAAATTGGGTTCATGCAACATTCAGAAGCTCTCAGTGTGCATTGGACACTGTTAAAACCACAGGTTTAGATAATGAAGATATAATACATTAATGTTATTGGCTGGGTTATGGTTTGTCTAGTGAAGAGGTCTAACGTGACACAGTGAAGTGACAGCAGCTTGTCAGTGTTGCCACTGTGTCCAGCTGAGTTGATCCCATGCCCCCAGACCACCCACTTATCTGTCTTACCTATGGGTACGTTGTGTTAAAATGGGCCTGGGTGGATTTAGCAAAGACTAGTACTGAGATAAAGGATCAGCACTGGGTTTGGTCAAGGTCAATGCTGCTGAAGATTCAAATAAGGCACAGATCTGTAGCATTGTAAACTATCTGCCCAGCCAACAAATGAAAGACAGAATTGTCTTATTGGGTACACCAGAGAAAGATGGCTCAGACTAATGACAAAACAGTGGGTTAGAAGGATATCAGACAGTCGAGGACCATGCAGCCTCACTCGGTCTATTTCTAGGCCACTATCACATTTGGTGCTCTCAGAGCTATTCTGGTTCTTCATCAATCTACTGATTACAGTTAAGTGCCAGTGATAAGTTTGGAAGGAATTTCCACTGTAATAACTATCTACTGTGCGCCCACGCGCACACACAGACACACACACACACCTGCTAATCAGTAATCTTCTAAAATTCCACTTGCTCGTCACCATACCCCAATTACTAATAATTGATACTAAGGTATCATTTAAAAATAACTGCATTATTTAGTGGTGACTTCTATAACCTACAGACTTGTATCTGTGCTGTGAGCTATGTAAGAATAGTACTGGAACGCTTCCAGTACTCTTTTATACTGTATGTGCCCACCACAGCACTATTTCTTGCATCACAGATTATGTTTACATGTCGCCTACAGTGTTGGGTGCCTCAGAGACTTTCTTCTCATTTTAGGCCTTTGTTGCTAGCATGGTCAGGCATAAGCATCGTCTTCTTGACACACATAAAATACTTCATACCAATAAGCCTTTGCTGTACTTTCAAGAAATGTTATTATCATTGTGTTTTACCCAGTGTCTGTTTTTAGCCTTGACACAAGAATATGTTAGTATGTCATGTCAAAGAGTCATTACTGTTATGTACAAGGTTTTGGATTAAAAGACTTACTGCACAAAAAGACAAATGTCACAAAAGACAAACAAAAAATAACAAACACACTTGCAAACACACTACTCACAAAAAACTCATTACCTATTAGGCATAACTGCTAGCAATATTTTTAAAGTTAGCTAAATAAATAAAGCTAGTCTCCAACTATGTATTGTAGACTTTACAAAACTCTAAAAGTACCAAGAACTAGATGTGGCACCACAAACTGATATCTTACCCCATGTTACGACTACTCAACATAGACATTTCAAAGAATAAAATATGGCGACAAGATGTATTCTTCTTCTTCTGCTTCTGTTGAGTTTTATGGCGGTTGGCATCCATAACTGTGCATTGCAGCAAGATGTATCAATGTCTTGCTATGTTTTAAAGTTTTATTCTGAATGTCTCCACCGGAAGCATTAGTATGCGTTTATGTCTGTCTTGATCTTGATGCTCGTCGATTTAATGACTATCAAGAGTGTGTAAACATGAATGTTCATTTCCCTCACAGTGGTCACAGTGCGTAACTACATCACTGTCTATCAGGTATAGAATAACATAAACAAGTGACTAATGACAATGTTATTCTGAAGGTTTGGGAAATTAGCCCAATTACTTCAGTCATAAAATATTTTGATTTCACGTTGATGCCTTATTGATACCAGTAAATAACGTTAATAATCAGCATACAAATATCGGCATTGTTCCCGCTTCAAAATATGATCATTTTATCATAATTCCTGTTTGTGCCAGTTTTACCATTTTATTTTGTAAATATTTAGCGGAAAAGACAGTATGCTGCAATCATCGCAGGCTTGATACATTTATGTGCTGCACTTACCCACTGTGACCACTGGAGGGCAGTGAGCACGTACGATTTTAAACACACTCAGGTCAACTGTCATCGCCATCAAGCCTTTAGCACAAGAAAAATTAAACGAAATATGAATACAGAAAACTAAAAGGACTTCTCCAATAATTTTGTTTAAAAATAACGTTTAAGAAACACTGTTGGCAGAAGAGTCGCGGCATGCATGAGAATGAATTACATTATAACATATCTGAATATATTTCTCGCGTTTTCCCTGATGGTCTTAATGAATCGCCAAGTTGGGAGCACTGACCGGAAGTACGCTGTCATGTCTGTATTTACGTTAGCGTTAACGAATTGACGTGTTGTAGTTCCTCACTTTGACCACTAGAGGGCAGTGATCATCCAAGTTCACAGTCATCTCCAGCACCAAATCAAGATTACTATTTAGCCTATAAGCTAACTCCACTAGCATCAATGAATGCAGACAGATGCAGACACAATACCATTGTGATCTGTGATACTTCTATCAACATTTAAAAAATAATACGTTTAGAAGTGTAGTTAGACGTTATAGACACATGCAATGACAGACGCTCTCAAATAGACGGTTGAAGTGTAATCAGCCATTTACGAATTGCGTTTTTCATATGAACCAATTTGCCTCATCACGGCTTCCGTTGCGCCACAATGATTGGTCATAGGGAAAATATGGCGCTGTCCGCGTAATTGTGAAAACATCATGAAGAAAACTTAAATGTAGTGTTTCGCAGGGCAGAGCAGAGAGTTCGATACTTTCATATTTCATAACGGTATGTTGCAGTTATTATGTTGTAATGTCAAGCACGGTGAAATTAGCCATGGGGTTTTCTCTACATTAGCTTCGTCGGCTTGCTAACAAACCTGCTAGCATAATATGCAACGTTGGAACAGGAGGTTCTGATCTTACAAATCTTAACGGTACGGGTCCGGTGTTAACTTTGTCAGTTTAGCTCTCTGACACTGTGCTGTTTAGGTCGTGGCTAGCGCTAGCGTTACCCACATGCTGCACACGTTTTTCCATTTACACGTCAGTTGCATTTCCCAGGTCTTCAAATGTCTTGTTTTGTACAACGCAGACCAAAACCCAAAAATAGTCAATTTACAATCATACAAAACAAAGAAAACCAGAAAATGTATGTCATTTTAGCTTGAAAATTGCTCAAACGATTAATAAATTGTTAAAATTGTTGCTGATTAATTTTCTACACAAGCACAAATATACACGTAACAACAAAGGCTCATCTGTCTTGTCTTCCTCAAGCACCAATAACAGGATTTCGTTATCAGGTTAGATAGTTTCCCAAATGTTTTAAGCTGTCCAAATTGATGTCTGTTATTTAATATTTTTCAAACGTTTAACATTTTCCAGCCCCCAACATGCCTGCCTTCAGGCAAGTGGGAGAGAAGCAGCTCCCTAACCCTGTACTGTGTATGGCATGGTCTCCCAAAAGGGATCTTATTGCTCTGGCCAACACAACTGGAGAGGTAGGCTTAAAAATCTTTTTTTTGTTGTTGTTGTTCCTGAAACATGTCTTGGTATATTTTATGGTTTTGTAATTTTATGGTTCACGTTTGTCCATAGTTGCTGCTACATCGCTTGGCTAGTTTCCAGCGTGTTTGGAGCTTACCACCCAGTGAGTATACTGGGAAGGAGATCACTGCACTTGCCTGGCGACCTGATGGCAAAAGTAAGGAATGACATGTGTACATCTTTCTGCTTATAGTCGTCTGCTTGTTGATGGAAACATGAAGCTGTTACTCTGTCTCCCCAGTACTGGCCTTCAGCCTCGGAGACACCAAGCAGGTGGTTCTGTGTGGTGTTGAGAAAGCAGAGATCCTCCACGTGTTTCTAATGCAGAACCCTGTGACCTGCATGCACTGGATGGAGGTGATGGAGGAGAGCAGGTAGGCATGAGGCGCAGGGATCGAACAAGTGGCACAAAGGACGTCTGCTTTTGTAGAATAATGTGAATGTTTTGATGTGTTTCAGTGCCCTCAGCTCCTTCTACAACTCAGAGGATGAATCCAAACTTTTTCTTCCCAAATTACCAACACTCCCCAAGAGGTAACACTAGCTTTCATTACATATCCTATTATTAGGAAGCAGCCACTGGGTTGATTGAATAACATTTGTCCAAACTTTTGTTTTCCCCCAGCTATAGCACAACTTCAAAGATCTTCAGGTGGGACAGTATTTTAATACATAACTCATTTGTCCGATATAAGTTTGTTTTGCTTGTGATAGCAGTCATATGTATTTATCCATCTGTGTTACAGTGAGGAAAAGTCTGATGAGATAATGAATCTCCTGGGAGAAGTCAGGTAAATTAAGCCTGACGTTTAAGAAACACACAGTAAAACAATGTCTGAGTCTTTTTAATGCCATGTTCTTTTGGACTGGAAATTATTTCATTACCCCGTTTTGTTTCCATGCAGGCTGAACGTACTTGTTCTCGGAGGAGACTCTGGCTTTGTGGAGCTTTTTGCCTACGGGATGTACAAGATTGCCACTCTAGCAGGGGTAAGGCTCTTTCGTTCATTCGTAAAGGGTTGTCTGTTACATCCAAAATAATTCATTGATCAAGTTTACATTGACAAACTGGTCTCTGATAAAATATTAGCCTGGGGGAACTTTGATCTGAAGTGCAGAATTGTCATTAAAACAGCAAAACCAAAAGTCTAACTTAAGTTGGAATGCACTGTAAAAACATCTAACAATAAAATGCACTTCAACAGCCTCAACAATTACTGTAGAGTTGAACCATCACTTCTCTAACAAAGTCTCAACAAAATTTAAACAAAACAAAATTGCATGCTTTTAGACAATTCTGAAGTAAACACCAAAAGTTGTACCTACGGCACAAACATGATAACATTTGAAGATCTTGAATATTGACAAAAATAATCCAATATTAAACATCTAAAACTGATATCTGAAGAATACAACAATACATTTAGTGATTTAACTCTTTTAATTTAATGACACTCTACAGGTGTCAGGAACCTGTCGCAGCCTGAGTCTGTCCAGTGATCTCAAATCTTTGTCTGTCATCTCAGAAGTCAGGTCTGCTGACAACAACCCAGAGATCTGCTACATTCAGGTGAGGTGGATGATTTGGTTTCCTTTTCCAGTTCTTCTAAACATGCTTTTTCCTCATGTCCTTCCTCACTCTGCTCTAACTTGCATTTTTATGTGCTTATTTCAACGGTTATCTTTGTCTTCCAGCTTGACACAGGGTTGTTGTCAGACTGTCTGCCTGAGATGACCAGGATGGCACGCAAGTTCACCCACATCTCTACCCTGCTGCAGTACCTGCACCTCTCACTTACATGTATGTGTGAAGCCTGGGAGGACATCCTCATGCAGATGGACCTTCGACTCACTAAGTTTGTTCAGGTCAGTAGTCGTGGTTTGTAGTCTAAATTGGCCAAAATGAGAGAACACAACAAATGTCTTATTTCCCCCTCTTTGTAGGAAAAGAACACAAGCACTCAGGTTCAAGATGAGTTTCTGGAGCTTTTGCTGTGGGGACAATCAAGGTGAGAAAAGAGGCCATTTTTATTGTTAGTATTTGCTGATTATCATGTTGCAATGTTTGGAGTGTCCTGTAGATGGTGGCAAAACATCTTGGGCTAACTAATCTGCTTTTTATTTTGTGGAAGCATGTGTGATCGCAGGGATGATTTTAATTGTTTTTACCATTGGCTCTCTGCTTTCATGTAGCCCTGAACTACAGGCTCTTCTCATGAACCAGCTGACCGTCAAGGTGAGAGTAAGAGGTGGTGCAAATGCTCCTCTTACTGTTCAAACTTGAATTTATATGCAGGTCAGATAAGATTTCCTGTAACTGGACGACACATCTTGTTTGTGTATTCTATTTTCATCATAGGGCCTGAAGAAACTCGGCCAGTCCATTGAGTCCTCTTACTCCAGCATCCAGAAGCTGGTGATCAGCCACCTGCAGAGGTATTTTCAGCCTTTCACTTCTGCTCGATGCTGCCTGCTACCTGAGATTTCTTAGTTAAAATCTCTCCCTCCTTTTTGCTCGCCGCAGCGGCTCTGAGGCTCTGTTGTATCACCTCAGTGAGGTGAAGGGCATGTCCCTGTGGAAGCAGAAGTTCGAGCCCCTCGGTCTGGATTCAGCAGCTATTGAAGGTACCGTGTCCCTAACCTGCATGATTAGTAGAAATTCAGCTTTTTAATCATTAACAACCACGTGTGTTTTTATGTTTTCAGGCGCTATCACAGCTGTGGGCTCATTTTCTCTGAAAGCCAACGAACTTCTGCAGTGAGTTGAATTATTTTTGAATCAATTAGCCTCTTGTACCATTAGAAATGCTCGCATTATTTTTTGTGAAAATTGCATATCTGCTGCTGTTTTCCATATGTCACTGCTCTGCATAGAATCACTGCTTTTATTTTGTCATTTAGGGTGATTGACAAGAGTATGAAGAACTTTAAAGCCTTTTTTCGGTGGTTGTATGTAGGTAAGAATAACATTTACAAATTACATCCATGCAATTTGTACAGTAGCTGACAAGGGCAAACACACTGCAACTTAAGAAAACACATGCAAATAGACAAAACACAAGCAAATTTTAAAAAACATTGTTTTTGTCTGTTTTGTTTCCCCACAGCTATGCTAAGAATGTGTGAGGAGCATGTGCCACCAGAACTCAACAAGGTGAGTTATCAAAGCTGCTGAGAGAGAGATTTGTGAATTGTGTTCCTGAAGTGTTTTTATAATTTTAACATGTTGGTTAATCCCTTAGATGACTCAGAAGGACATTGCCTTTGTTGCTGACTTCCTGTCTGAGCACTTCAGTGAGGTGAGATCAGCATAATGACACTGTAATGACTGTTAAATACATTTGTTCAACATATTTATAGCTTTTTACAAACTGAGTTTAATTGCTCTCTGGTATAACAGAATGAGGAACTCTTTGATCGTAAAGGGAAGTACTTCAACGTAGAACGAGTCGGTCAGGTAAGTGGTGTTGTGTCGCATAGCTTCAAGTGTTTTTGAATTGAGCTGCTGTCTTACAACATTCTGGTTTCTCTTTCACATGGACATTTCCAGTACCTGAAGGATGAGGATGAGGACCTCGTGTCTCCGCCCAACACAAAGGGAAACCAGTGGCTGACGTTTTTACAGGAGAGCTCACACCTGAAGGGTGAACTATGATCTTGACTTTAGAAATGCAGAAAATGTGTTATTAATAATTGCTAGTTTAATAACGAATTTGTCTGTTTTGGAATGTGGTTAAATAGTTTCTCAGTTTTACTTAAACTACCATAATGCCATAACTAAGATAAAATCTTTGACTGGTTTATCTAGAGAGCCCTTTGCTGTTTCCTTCATATCCCCAAAAGTCTTTGCACTTCGTCAAGAGGATGATGGAGAATGTGATTGAGCAGTGTCTACAGAAGCCTGCTGTGAGTTTTGTGTGCCGTCCATCTTCCTCTTTTTCACCAGTACGATTAACCATTTAATAACAAATGTCACACGGAGTCTGGAATTAAACACTCAAGATAGGCCTTAGACAATATTGCCCATTCTGTGTGTAGATCAAAAGCCTTCCTCCAGCATTTTACACATACAGTAGCCACTATACAGCCTTATGGTGAAGGCAAATATAATAAAAGATAACTGAACATGCTTTTTAAACTTTTTAACTTCAGATGTATTTCAAAGAAATTCATTTTTTCATTTTACATGTTGCTCATTTATTTTTTGTTTGTTTGGCTGCAGGAAGTGATTGGGAAGTCTGTAAAACAGGCCCTATTTTTGCCCCTGTATACCGTGCCAGAGAGGTATGATCTTATGTTTCTGTTAATAATCTCTATTATTTGAAATATGACTAAATTCATGTGATTTGAAGTTGTATATGTCTGTCCATGTCCATTGTCTTTCCAGCTCTGAAAACACTCCACGGCTCTTTGAACTTCCATCTTTGTACGTAAAACACAAACATCCTAGAATTTCCTAATGGTCTGTGCAGTCAGATGGGGGTTTGTATTAATGATATTTCTTGGTTGTCCCACAGATGGAATGACAAGAAAGCCAAAATGCACTATGTGTTGTTCTGCATGCCAGAGATTTCACCCTGCAAGCTTTACCTATTACGCAAAGGAACAGACCCAAACAGGTACATTTGTGTGATTGTGGGTGGTTGTGTGAGTTTCTTTGTGTATTTAATCTATGTTTATAACCATATTTGTTTTTCTCGCACAGACATATCCCCAACAGTGTCATGTCCATCGACCTCAGCCACCATCTTGACAATGCCGATGATGATGATGCTGCAGCTCAGTTAGTGCCTCTCATGTCATTCCTACCTATTAGTGTGTTAAACAGACATAGATGCAAAGTAATTCCTCAGCGAGCGAAGGTGTTGCTACCATGACTTACCACGATTTTCTTTTTCAGGCCTAATTATGTATACAGCTGCCTGGATGCTCGTTTCTACGACGATGAAATGCTAACTGTGGTCTTGCAAGGATCAGAAGAAGAGAACAGAAGGCGTGTCCTGGCTCAGCTTCCTCTTGCTTCCACCCTGAGCTGTGATACTGAATTCAAGTGGGACCCTAACCTGAGGTGTGTGCGTGTGCATGTGTGTGCACATTATTAGGAATATCTCGCTTTCATAACAAAAATTCTCACCAGTCTGAACTTGCAGTTAGTTTCACAATCAGGATAAAGAAGCTAAATGTTAGAATTGAGTGAGTTTAAAATTCTTTAAAAATGTCGTATTGTCAGGTTGGACCAGCAGAGCAGAGCCATCCCGTGCCAAGGTCTGGTGTTGGGGAACCAGTGGCGTGAACTGGAGAGCATGAAGGCTCAGTTTGTAGCTGTCAATGGAATCCGCAAAGTGGCCTGTGTGGTATGTTAACTTTATATCTAGGACTTCCCATTATATTTAGTGTATGGGGATTTTAGTTTGGGATATTGTGTGTATGAATGAACTGTACTGCAATATTTCTATATTTGTTCCAGGTATCAGTAAGGTCAGATGATCCGTTTTCTGCGTTCTCACATTTCTCTGCCAGCGGGAGCATGCCAGTGAATGAATGGAATGGACTGTTTCCTAACATTTACTTTTTCTTTCCTGGCAGCTAAGTGCCAATCTGAGGCACATTCGTGTTTTTGAGATGGATGTGGAAGATGAAGATGATGAGGGAGCCGAGTCGCAGAACGCCAGCGCTGACCAGGATGGACTGGAAACTACTATGACCAGCCAGGGGCAGGGAGAGGAGAGTGTGGAGGCTGAAAATGAAGCTGGAGAGCGAGGAGGAGGTGTGGTTCAAAAACCTGAGGAGCATCTGGAGTCAGAGGAAGCCCTGGAACTCTCTTAAGACTGAGACACAGAAACAAGCTACACAAATATAAGACTTGGCTCCATCTTTTGCTTGTTGTGAAAGATTTTTTTTTTTTTTTTTTACATTCTGAAATGTGTAATGTTTGTATATGAAAATAAACAGGCTTGTGCCCATATTTGTTTAGTTGTTTATTTATTTTTTGTTGTGTAAATTTTGAGTGATTGATCATTTATGTCACCATGCCATTCACTTTATATTTTCCTGTAGAGACGAACTGGACCAGCAGTGTATTCCTGTGGGTTAATAAATAAATTGATAATTGGAAAAATAAATAGATGAACAGTCAGGTAAATTAATAGATAATAAAATAATTCGTTGATACATTGATGCATGTGTAAATACGACCTCTCTGCAGCAAAATAAACGCGTTTGTACAAGAGAAGTTATCTGTGCACGTGCAAATAGGTGTTGGTTACGCGCTCGCTCCCGATGCTGAACGCAGTGACGTGTGTTTTCCGCCGCCTGTTGGTCTTTCACAGTTGGTGACGAGTATTATGAAAATGGCCTCGACCCTGCCCGTGAGCACGGTTAACTGGAGAAGATGACGATGTTGAGCTTTTTAAGTCAGTTGCACACCGAGGTGTCCTCTTTGAACACGTAGATAGTAGTGAAGTAAACAAAAACAAAGAGACTGTCAGCAGAGAAGCGACTAAAAATATCACAGACCACTGCATATTTTCGTAGGACTGAGGAGCCACTATGGAGGATATCAACTCAAATATCAACGCGGACTTGGAGGTGCGGAAGCTCCAGGACTTGGTTAAGAAACTCGAACAGCAAAATGAACAGCTTCGGAGTCGGTCTACGATGTTGTCCTCGTCCGGAGCGATGTCAGGGAACCACAGACCCCTCAGCGAAGGATACGACTCGTCGTCCCTGTCAGCGGGGATGGCAGCCGGTCTGGCCGGCTTCCCTGGGGTGGGGTTCGTCGGAACGGGCGGCTACGGTGGGCTGTTGGAGAATAACCGCTGTTTGAGCCCCAGACTGTCTTATGACGGAATCAGTTTCAGGAGGGCGTATGAATATGAGGGGGCATCGGGTGCCGCCTCTGTGTCGAGTATGAACTCACTTTATTCAGACACCACTGGGGCTTTTACAGATGAAGGAGAAACATCAATCCTAGACGAAGTGGAAATCTTAGATCTCGAAGACATGGATTGTCTACACGAAGACGAGGACAGCTGGTGAGTGTCTTGGGAGGGATCTTGCTTTACAGCCGCTGTGTCTTCAGTGCTGGGCGACAGCTTTAATTGCCTGGGCACTGCTGCTCTACACATTAGCTAACGTTACCACGACAAACGTCTGGCATAAACAATCTTAGTCATCCGTGCTGTAGGAGTCTCGTTGTGGATCACTGACTGACGGTTGTTTGGCAAGTCATGTGGGCGATGCCAAGCCCCTTCTCGGACTGTATGATCCTAATAGACATACTTTGTCACAAAATCAGTGCCGAATCACTATCCATTATCTAATACCTTGCCCACAGTTTGCGCATTTGTTCCCGAGACTGACCAGTAGGCCTCTGAGGCTCGGGCTCTCAGCTGTCAGGACCCTGAAGTCCCCGATCATCTGTTGAACCGTTTTGGTGTTGTGATGTGGCAGATTGCTTGGCTTGTCGTGGCAGTGGTGGCAGGAGATCAGTGTGTGCAGTAAAAATGAAAGTTGTTTTCCTGCCCAACGGCCATGTGGGAGAGGTAGCCATGGTTATATCCCTCCTCTGAATTCCCTTTAGCACACCAGTTGGCAAACAGCCACAAGTTGCTCCGCAGCACCAAGTGAGAAAGGCAAGAGATGTGAAATAGGACTGTCTAGTCATGTAGGAATAAATGCTATGTCGAAAAACGCTGATCACAAGCATTGCTGTTTACAGGGATTACAAACAATGGCTATCAATAACATAAAAGGGTCATGTGGACAAGGATGACCATTTGGCATCATGTTGGTCTGCTTGTTGTTAGAATTATCCTGACAGCCCACATGTTCATCCATACTGTCCTTAATCCTCACCCACAACACATTGTGTTTGTATTATGTCCTCCAGCCCTAAGCATTTATGGTTTTTATGGTTAAGTGGCTTTGCATAGATGAAACTCCAGAGTATGATTGTTGCTATCTAAATCTTGCCTCTCATCCCAACTCATGGAGATCCCTTGAAGAGGCAGAGTTAAACACAGAGATGATGTCAGACATGTAGACTTGGTAGGTGGGTTTACAGACTGTCTGTTAGGATAGAAATCAGCTACTGACTAGACATGAATGTAATGAGGGGCCATCCTCAGGAGATGGTCCTTGTTATCTGTCCTGTTAGGAAGGGTTTGTTTGATTGGCGTCTTCTATGATAATGACACAATAATAAGCAACATTAAGGCGTAGCTCCTGATGCGACTTAATGACTGATACTAAAAGTACTACAAAGGGAGCTCATATTTGGTTGAAAGCCAGCTCACAGCAGAGTCTTCCCTCTGTTGCTTGCAGCAGTGAGCCTGTGCCAGCCACTGAGCCTTTGACATCAGACTACTTTCAGACATTGCTCACTCATGCTCAACAGACCAAGTCTCATTGTGCCCTGGCTGTTTGTCTGCCCTCTGGATCAGATTGATATCTGGGATTACCATGTAGTGCCATCTCCTGTCATAGACTCCTGTAATCCTTGAATTAGCATCAAACTGGATTTAAAATGCTGCGTTCCTCCTGCTCTGCCTATCAGTCGATGCTTGTCACACTCCTGCTACTGCATGTGGACATGACGCATATCATTGTTTCAGTGCTGGGAGTTCATGTATGAAGTGTTAGCGGTAGATTTACTATGTGCTGTAGGAAATGTGAATGACGGTCATTGTGTTGATAAACATTGAAAATGTGCAGTCTCAGAATTCAGGCTTGTATTTCTCTGCATTAGCTCGCCTCTGCCTGTAATGTTTCTGCTTTCATCATGAAAAGCTTTCTCTATGGCTGCAACAGAGCTGACAGCTGCTGCTGACTCAGATTTCTCTTCTGAGTGGAAACTCTCCTCTCCTCCTCTTGTCTCTTCTCATAGGTTAAGGATATACACACATTTGTATTATTTGTGTAACTGACAAACATAAAGTAGTAGCCAATTCAGTTAGTTTGTAGCCTTATTTTATACCTTTATGTGTTCCCATCAGTATTAAGAAGGTTTGACAGTTCAATCAATACAGCCGACTAAGCACTGAACCCAAGGACTTTTTCAAACGATTTGGACAAGTGACAGTGGTTCATTCTTAATGTTCGCTGCATCTGGAGCTGAAAGTTGCATTGTCCTCATTGCTAAGGGACACCCCAGAGACAGAGAAAACTGGTTTGTGCTAAACGAACATGTGAACTGTAAGAGTCAAGATTATGTTGATACGTCTAAAAGATATCTGAAAGTCACCTCTACCAAAGTTTTCAACTGGTTGTTTTTTTTAGGAATGTCTTGATTAATTAATGAACCCCAAGATTTCCAGATATTTAAGTATGAAATACATCTGAATTAAAACAAATAGTAATTTTCAGTGTCAACGAACACAGTCACATAAATGCCTTTTTTGCCATTGCAGCATTCTGTGATAAAACACTGTGCAAACACTTGTTATCCCCCTTAACCTCGTTTCCTCTGAGAGCTGTTGGGTCACATCACATATGAGGTGTGAGCTGTCATAGTCTGTCACCATTAGAGAGATGACACTTTATGTTTGTGTAATGATTGCTTGTATCGCTTTTATGAACATGCAATATACCATGGTAACTGTGTATGCTGTTCATGTTTGTGCAGGTTATATGAGGCGAAACTGAACAGTCCCCTGCAGAAAACCTTGAGTCCTATTGTGTGGTGCCGCAAAGCTCTTGACAACCCCAGTCCTGAGATGGAATCAGCCAAGCGCTCCCTCATTCACAGACTGGACCTCACCCTGTCAGGTAAACAACGCCAGTGAACATGAAACCTGTAGTCTCAACTTAGCATCAGCAGTAGTAGTAGAACATCTATAACAACATCAAAGATGCACTTAATTAATCCCTCTTTTGGTATGTTAGAGGTTAGCTACAAAATAGTACCACTGGAGTTAGGAGGGATTCACTGTCTTGCTAATGACACGTAAGCAGGACAAAATCATCACTGAGGCAAAGACTTTTGAAGTTTTGTTCTCCCTGCGTCTGTCCGTCTCTTGCTGTCAGTTTGTATATCTATCCATTTTTCTAAATCCATAACATTAGTCACTTGTCTACTTGTAGTTAGATAAGAGTCTGACTACAATTAAACAATGTAGTTCTTAATCCTGACTAGCACAAAGTGTTAAGTGTAGAACAGTGTACATGTACTTGTGCAGTCTCTTCTTCGGATATGGTATGGAATGTGCGCAAATGATTGTCATACACTCAAAGCTAAACATCACCAGCTTTTGGAGTGTTGTTACTTCTTCGCAGCAATGTGTGAAAAATAATGCTTAATTTATACTTCACCATGGGGTATGCAAAATATTTATTGTTTTGTGCCATTCGATTGCAGGTGCTTAGAGCATGTACAGTATTTATTTATTAATGTATACATCTGTCAAACATTTTACTCTTTCTAGTGCATCACTTTCTCCTCAAAAATCCAAGGTACATTTATCTGAATGGCAGACCCACTCAGTAGAGGAGCTGTGTCATGCTGCCGTTCAAGTTTAAAATAGTGTTACCAGATTTTAATTCATTTTCTTTGTCCTTTCTTTACACTCTACACTAAGAATTCAAAATGGTTTGAAATTTATTACAGTATAAATCATACCTAAACATTATTATAGTTAGTCATGTACAGTATATCACCCAGGTCTACCTTATTTGTAGTCCTTTATGCTTGGTCTATGTCTGTTATCTGAGCCTTTGACTGCCACTAATTATAGTTAGTCCCTTAGTGCGGAGGACCGGCCTCAAATCCGCGCAGCTAAACTGAGAGGGGTCGTTTCCATTTTGACAGTGGTATGCACATGTGATAGTTAGATCATGTTGAGCAATAGGCCGCTGAGGGTTGTTCACTGGGGTAGATGTGATCTTCTCAGCTCTGTTGTGCAAGAAGCTGGACAGCACCTGGACACACAGCCAGTTCGTCATCCAAGGATTTGTTAATAGTGGCTGCTAAATTTAATGACTGCAGGCAGCCCTTTTGTGAATCCAAATGGCACAGCTTTTTTTTCCCTCACACGTTTCAGATGCATCAGATATGCTTATGAGCATGTAAACGGGAAAAGCACGTGGATTCTGGTATGAGAGTTGTTTTGGGCTACCTTCTTAACTGATGATAAATGTCATTGAAATCAGGAATCTGTGGATATGTCTGAGGCAAATAATAATAATAAAAACTCAAAATTTAACCAAGATCTGTGTGTAAATGTAGCCTTAGAGGACCCTTAGTGAACAAAGCACGCTATCTATCTAGCAGATGACTAATACTACAAATAATTAGCCTCTTGAGTGGGGTTTATGGAAGTGTGATAGTGGTGATATCATCACTGTAGGTGTGCAAGGAGGATAACGTCATTCCGAACAGAACAACAAAGATTTTCTGTGCAGTCTTGTGATTCACTGGACGTGGTTAAAACATTTAAATCCAATAAATTAAACATCAAAGTCGGGGCATTACTAAAGATATTTGCAAAAAATGAGATCCTTTTTCTGCACACAAAAAGACTTCAGCAGATCTTAAGCACCACATTCTGAGAACCTATGTGTCGGTGAGTGAAAAAGAGACTCACCACAGACACACCCTCATGGCTCCTGGCTACTCTCCTTCACACCCGTTCTCTAACAGGAGCATGGAAACCCTGTTGCCATGGTGTTGTTTGAGTTTGTGTCAAAGGAATTACAAAGAAAAAACAGTCTTAACTTCACTTGCGATAACATCCTTATTTCTCAAAACGTTTGTATCTGTCTAAATATTACGTCTGTGCCAGCTTATGCAGCAAGTTCACACTCATACAAGGCATTTGCATATTGTAAACATGAACTTAAGTTTTAGTGTGTCAATAGTGACCAAACTTTTTGTCTGTGCACACCCTGTTAAAATCATATCCCCAGATGAAGCGCCTCGGTTATATAACTAACAACAGGGAGGAGACGGCTGTGAGTTGACTGTACTAGTCAGGCAGCACTACTTTATTCATGTCAGACAATCCTGATAAACAGTCACAACATGTGTTGTTTTTCCATAGTGCTGCTTCGACAGCTGTCCTGCACTGTTGATTCAGTGCACATACAAGCCCCTAGAGGTCCCAACCACAGTCACATAGCTGACCTGCCCTACTCCAGCTCATAAAAGCTTTAACTTTTCTTAAACCTCATGATGTACAGTTAGTTCACCTCCTTCTTGTGTGTCTCATGCCAGTTTTATCCCTTTTCTCCTCCGTTGTGGTATTCATCTCTCTCATTTACAAAAGCTTCTCTGTTTGCTCTTCTCTTGTGATATGCTCGAAGCTCCGTTTTAAACCATTCCTTTTTTTCTTTTGGGGGGGGGGGGGGGTTGCCTGTGGAAACTGCCCTGAAGTTTCCACAGCTGAAAAGCCAACACAGAAAATCCTCTTGTACAATTTCATATCACAGTGAATCAAAATGGCACCATTGACAGTGGGTAGAAACAGCAGTTATTCTCTCTTCTTCTCTGACTTCTTTTCTTGTCGTAGGACACAAGGATTTTAGGACACTCTATTTTGGTTGGTCCCTGTGCTGCAGATCCCTTTAGATTGGTCTGGGTTTCTTTCTAGTGACAATGTGCTGCTAGTTGCTGTAATAGGGCACGCTGTCATCTAACCACCTCCAAATTGTTTAACACAGAACCCCTAGCTGGGTTCATATGGGCTGCAGCCCCCCTCACAACTTTATAGCTTAGACCCAGCCAGTATAGAGTATTTTATGTTTCCTAATCATAGCTAGTGTATCATAGATCATAGATTCCTCTGCCTCATAGTACACAAGAGATGATTCATGTTTGTCTGCACTCTCAGAAATGTCATTGTGTTTGTCAGTGGCGTGTCGATGTATATTTTTTAGCAACAAGTTAAAGTTAGTGGAGCTGGACAGATACAGTATGTATCTGACTACTTTGTTTTCAATTTAATCTTGATTCTGATGTTGGAGGTTAGTTTCACCAGGTGAACAGTTTTTAATCTGTTGATTTGACTCTTCTTAAATGGAAAACAAAGCATCTATTGTTTTAAAAGTACACAGCGTTACAGACCTACACGTTGCAGTGTTGTTGACATTCCTCAGTAGCTGATCCGTGCGGATGGCAGCAGAGTGGACAGAGTGGATGGTATTTCCTAAATAATGCAGGAGGACAGAGCGCAGAGCACGAGAAGAGGGGGAAAGTGAAAGGAGGAGGTAGCTGATCTTAAAAGGCTCCTTTCCAGTCACCACCCAGCTGTGTAAACACATCCCGTTAGAGAGGGAAAGAAAGAAACCGAGGCATGGGTAAACGAGTGGACTCTGAGACATTAACCATCCAAACCACCAAACTATCCCAGTGACCAGCAGCCTGTCCAGAGTCTGATCTCATGCCTGAGACAAGGGACTCTGTGGACCAGAGCCTTTGACTGCTACTTCGCTGGGTTTCACACAGGATGGCATTGTGCTCTGTGCGTATGGACTGAATGGCATGTATTGTTAAGTGTTTCTCCCAGCTGATGATGTAGGAACTCTCTATCAGGCCCACACTCAGCATACGGTTTAAGAGACTCGACCAGACTGCCAGCACACTGTAGAGCTTTCAGTAAGGCTATGAGCAGACTTACTTACTTACTTAGCTTGTATTAGTCGTCTTTTAACTCTCTTTGTACAAAAGTGTGGTTGTGGATCATCAGACTATATAACGGTCTTTTGTATATTCTATTGCAGAATAATGTCAAAGAGTGATTAAGAATTTGCATTGCAGGCCCCAAAACTGTAAAATAACCTGCCTGAGAACAAGAACTTTGCTCTCTTTTAAGGCGTAAAAAACTTGCTTTTATTACCACATCTGTAGTGCTTTTGATCTTTCCTAATATAGTGTGGACTGACTGATATTTTAGTTCTGTTCTGTGATTCTACAGCCAACAAGCGCAGGAGCCTGTATGGAAGCCCCTACAACCAGCAGGCTTATGGAAGTCCGTATAGCACAAACGCAGCCAACAGTCCTTACAGCAGTGGCTTCAACTCCCCCTCCTCAACCCCCAGCAGAGTGCCCATTGTCAGACAGCAACTAATGCCTGGGAATGCAGGTATGGGTCTCTATAGTTCACTAACAATTACAAAATATCTGTTGTTATTGAATATGTGTCACTAAAGTGATCACAAATTATTTCCTTGCCAGTTCACCAGCGAAACGCAGCAGCAGAGAGGAATCCTCCAGCAGTGAGCCCACAGTCATCAGTGGACAGCGAGCTGAGCACCTCAGAGATGGATGAGGACTCAGTGGGCTCCTCAACTACCTACAAACTCAATGATGTCACTGATGTCCAGATACTGGCACGCATGCAGGAAGAGAGTATGTACCTGTACCAGTCATCTCCAGTAGTATAGTTCAGTGTTCTGTGACCACAGCTTTTTTTATAGTGTGTTGTAACTGTGAGTGTGTCCATGTTTGTCAGGTTTGAGACAAGATTATGCTGCAACAGCATCCAGGCGGAGCTCAGGTTCGTCCTGCCACTCATTGCGGCGCAGCACCTTCAGCGACCAGGAGTTAGATGCACACAGTCTGGAGGACGAAGAGGAGGCGCTGCACCCGGCCTTCCACCTGCCCTCCAACCGCTTCAGCCCCTCCCCTCGGCACTCTCCCCGCGCCTCCCCCAGGAATTCGCCCCGCTCTCGCTCCCCTGCCCGCTCTATTGACTACAGCCGCGGCTCGCCTCAGCCCGTCATCAGCCGCCTGCAACAGCCTCGCCACTCGCTGCAGGGCCACGGGCACGACCTGCAGACCAACGTGGTGAAGAACGAAGGTAAACAGAGCTAGCAGTGATTGAGGACATGTTGGAAATCAGTGGTTTATCGTGTGGTTCTGGACACTGTCATTTTGCCTGAGCTAACTCTACTATTGTTGTTGTTGTAGAAAAGCTGCGTCGTAGTCTTCCCAACCTCACACGCTCTTCGGCGGCGGCGGCCCAGGGCCCAGAGCCCGTCAAGAACAGCCGCAGCTGCGAGTCCAACCTGCAAGTGCCAAATGGTGGCTCTCCTCGACATCAGAACCAGTCTGCTAGTGAGTATTGTGACAGACCCATACACAAACATGTCATATTTTATTTTAATCCATTTTACTGCAAAACACACAAACCCTCCAAAGTTGTAAATGAATCTTTACACTGCAGTAGCTACCAGACTCAGATTGTCAGATTCATTATTGAAATCACTGTGTTGTCAGCTGACATTATATTAATATTTGTTTTGCTTTCCAAGTATACTCAACATTCAGAAACACGACAGGCTTTGTAATCTCTTGTTAGTCATTGTGCGAGTGGGAATACTGTTAATCCTTCTGGCTGCACCTTCAGCACAAGGACTGTGCTGCTTTGTAGTGCTATGGCTTTGGTGTTTGGGGATCCTCTTTGTCTTTGATCATTTTCAGTTGTAATATCTTTTATTCACACGCATCCTTCCTCTTATCGCCTTGGTTTAACTTGCACTTCAAAGAAACACACTCATCCTGCAGAATTAGAGCATGGCACCAGCAACACTAAGAATCCAGAGTGACTCCTGGAATCAGTGACGCTAACATTGTTTTACGTTTTTTGTCCAAGGGTTTTATGTTCTTTAAGTTTAGAATCCCATCTCTGTGGGTTAAGAGTTTCCATTTGATGTAATCCTGTAATGGGAGTTAAAGGTAATGGTGTTGTCCTTAATCCAGAAACATTAATCTCTCTCTGGTAGTAGAGGCAGAGAGGACAGGGATGAAAGGGCGGGTTTCAGTTGGTTAAACGTGTACTGAATGCCTTTACCCTGTCATAACCAGCCCTCTGAGGGGCAGGCTGTTCATGTGGCCTGAGCCTTTGGACCTTTTATACATTACAGCAGATATTTGCTATTTTTTGCGGAATCGTTATAGATTTTTTTAGGTTTACTCTCCTGATAGTTGTATGTGTTTTTCTATCTGAGTTTTGGCTGAGACACCTACATTTCTGCCTCTCTCACTGACTTCACTTCACTGAAAAGCATGTGTAACCAAAACCAGCCTCCATTTCTCTGCCTGTACTGAGGCTGGTATATTGGCTCTTAAACCTGGCCGTGGCACTGACACTTTTCCTGCACCTGAAAGAAGCTGCCTATGGATGTTTGGCTGTAGAGCCCCCTAGTGGCTTCAAACTGCACTTCAGGCTTCTATGGCCTGCATTGCCTTCAACAGCCCCATTTCTTCTCCGGTAATGCTGTGAAACTCGGGCAGAATGAAGTCTGACTCCCATGCTGCAATGTCCCTGTTTTCCAGCAGCAGCTCAGCTCCCGAGATACTCGACCCCTTCTCGCTCCTCCCCGAAACCCAAACAGCACCTCCAAAGTCCAACTGCGCTGCGAGGTAACAGCCTGCTCCTAAACCAGCTGGAGGCTGTGAGATTGATCTCACACACAGACATATGCACAGTTTATGACTCACTAAAGCCAGCTGCCTGTGCACTGAAGGTATAGAATACTGATGCACATAGAGTGTAAATTATGAAATGGCTATATTGTATGGATCTGAGGAAGGTGCACTAATGCACTAGTTGCCAGCTTATCACCTCAAACTCTTGAGACTGTGAGGTAACTCCGAGTGCAGTTTTAGCCTGTTTTTGTTGCTTTCTTTGTGAGAAAAAAAGGACAGAAAGAGGTGGAGCAGGGTGGTTGTTGGCAGAGATGAGCTTGAGTTTATAACTCCCACAGGTATGCTACCATACTGAAAGGATTTAACGTTCACAATTTAAAGGGAGAGCTGATTCACATGAGGATTGTGTCAAACTGTTTCTGTAAAAGTATAAAATCAGAAAGCTCAGATGTCAAAACAGTGATAATTGTGGTGTTGCTGGTCCATGGTTGACAATCAGAATCACATGCACTCAGATCTGTCTGGCTACATAAAAACAAAAGTGTCATTCATCTGTTCATCCCTGACAGCCATCTTAACTTGGATTCAGTGACAGTTTTTTATTCTTCCTAGGTTCCATTAGAAAATAGCATACCCTTATACGTTCATATTGTCTTCATTACATATCTGTGTACATTAGTACAAATTCAGCTCTTCCTTGTCTTTGTACATGTTATTTCTAGCCAACTGAGAATTTTCATTATGTTTTCACAGAAATGAGCATTAAGTTGAGATTCTTCAAACGTGGAAACTGCTTTGCATTGTCAGTCATTTGGTCAGCCATGTCACGTAGTGATATGAGGCGCCTATTTGCCTGGCAAGGAAAGAAGCTGGCAACCTTTATCAACAACATTTTCCTCTAAACAATCTGTAATCTTAGGCAAATGAATTAGTTCAGTGTGACAGTCCTAGCATTCACACTGCAGAGGAGTCAGCACAGTTAACATTATATACTGTAGGGGCAGCATATATGAAATATTTAATTCTAAAATTAGATGTCCCTCATTTGAAAAAAGAAACAGCATTTCAAAAAGTGATTGACATAATTTTTTTTCATTAATATTTTTGTTGTGCCCCATTTTTTGTCTATATAAAAATATATAAAAAGTTCATATTATATACACTCAGGGGCGAATTCACAAAAGGATTGCGTGGCTTTTGCGGCTGCTAAACCTGCATAATTACGACAAAAAGAAACCACGTAATTCTCAAAGCACTCGCAAAGGGTGAACTGCACCCCTAACTCCGCTGCCAAGCAAATAGCGTCTCGGTGCGCCGGTGCTATTTGCAGGTATGTAAATAAGGTAATATGTATACATTTGGCGCAAAATTGGCCCCTTTCTATGCAAATGAGTCTCATTGCAAAAAAATTCAAATTCACAAACACCAGCACTAATAGCCTAACATGCAGTTAAAGTGAAATTATTAGCTTCTTCAGAGAGTTGGTGGTAACTGAAGTACATTTACAAAGGGTGTCACGCCCAGACTTTCCAGTGATCATTGCAGCGGTGATTATAGCCAGGTGAAGCAAAACCGCATCACAGTACGTCACAGGCGCACAGGTGGCACAGAGACAGTACAATACCTGATATTCACCATGAGGGAATGAAACTCTAAAACAACAAAAAAAACCTGCTGCTGTGAGAAACAGAGACGGTGGTTACGCACTGTAACAGTCCAGCAGAGAGCGGAGTAGGAGAAAAAAACGCTCAGTTAAAGCACCCCTAATAACAATCACTCCAAACAGAGTGAGTCATAGAAAAATAAGAGACATCCCGCAGATAGAAACGAATGAAAGAGCAGGGGGAGTTTTTAGATCATTAGAATAGTTATAGTGTAGTTATTAGAGTTAGAATAAGTTCTCTTTCAAATCAAACATCTCTTTCCAGGAGTGGAAAGTAGGCTATTGTTCTTGCAACTGCATTTATAACATTTTTTTTTACTCAAAGGTTGCTTAACCATGTTATGTGATCTGCTACTTCAGTACACCATAGGAACAAATATTCATGGGACCACTACAGAGAATTGCAGATGAACATTTAACAGACAATGGCAAATTGCATTCAGCTGCAAAACTTTATAGGCATGTTTGTGCTGTAATGTCATTAGCGCAATCTTTTGTGAATCGGACCTTGAGACGGCACAGATAGCGGTTGCAAATGATACTCAATTCATGGTGCTATCGGCGGCAGCAATTTGTTCTTTGTGAATTCGCCCCTCAGTTGCAAGTTTATTAGGTACCCAGATAACTAATGCAGTCTAATACAACAGTTATAATGTTCAGTTTTTGTTGAAACTGTTTTAAAGAGCTGTTGATTTAACTTCATGATCATTTTGGAGGATGTCGTTTGTGCTGTCCAATTGTATTGTGTTATACTCACAGGCGTTTCTATTATTTTGTCCAACCTATTTTTATCAATGAGGGTAGGCTAAATAACACAAACCCCTCTCTGTATACTGCAATACAGTTCAACAGCACCACAAACTACACAATCAACACCTCTAAAACAGCTTAAAACAAAAATAATTGCAGGACTGTTGTATTAGTTGCATTAGAGTATATTTATATATAAGAATATGGGTTTTGAAATGGTGCCTGATGAATTCCAGGTAGCAGCACAAAATTGGTTGCAGTGACACCCTTTATACCTTGTGTGATTTAGCAGTACCTCTGCTGTCTAATGTGCTAAACCTGTAGAAGTGTCACAGAGTTACAAAAGGCTACATTACATTTGTAACACTGTTGAGTCGCTTGCTGTCCCATCACTATCCACTGCTACACTTGCAGGGCTCTACACACAACCTCAAGAGGTCACTTGCCGCATGGCAAGTAGGATTGTTGCTCTTATTGCTCAAGGGCCATGTAACATCACAGTTTGTTAAGTAAACAAACAGGCAGTAGGAGGCACCCCATCCTCAGCACCTTCCTCCCAGCTCTGAATTAAGGCCTGTCTCTGTTGTCTTCGTCTTTGTCTAGTCCCACTCTCCTGTTGCTTTGGAGAAGAAAGTGATTTCAGTGAGTATTCACTGAGGGTTTCCATCTTTTTGAATATTGTGATTGTGGTTCCACGCCGTGGTTGTATTGATGTCGTGCTATGAGATGTGCTTCTGGTTTTCACTAGTATATGCCGTATGTGTGTGTGTCACCTCATTCTGTCAACACATCAAGAATCATAGTAGGCAGCTGAGTTAATTAGCCTTTTCCTGTTCATTTTTTAATAAAGTTTATTTTGTAGTGTTTAAACTTGCATCATAACAGGTTTGACTTCATTTGTGATGGATGTGATTAAGAAAGACCTACATGTTTCCATTTTGATAGATGTTTTGTGTTAGACAGTATGTGAATTGTGAATCTATCTGACCATTGTGCTCTTGATCATTACTTCATTGTTTACTTATGACAGACTGAAACCTATGAAAGCAAATTATCTGTCTAAAAGCTGTCTAACATAATGCAGTTATACCTGACTGTTTTCCTGCTCTGCCTGTCTTCAGTCCCCTCTCCCAGTAAGCTGCGAACTCCAGCCACCCCGTCCCCACTGGCCTTGAGGCAGCCGGTAAAGGCCACATCCAACCCCAGTTCTGCCACCTCCACGCCCACCCGCTCCCTGGCTCCTCCACGCAGCGGTCTGCCCCGCCCCAGTGCTTCTTCAGGAGGGGGGATCCCTCTGCCTCGCAGCAAACTGGCTCAACCTGTGCGCAGGTATGTACACCACAGACACAATGGCCTTATCTTGCACTTCTGTAAGCGATTAACAGGTCGATATTGCTGTAGACAAAATTTAACCGCCATTTAACCCTGAATTAGTTTTGTCCTCATCTTCTTCTCAGATCTCTTCCTGCTCCTCGGACCTACAGCGGCGCAGGTGACAACTGGAGGGAAGGTTGTTACTGAAATGGGTCAGCAGGGGGCTCTCCAATCAAACTATCAACACAAGGAGGCAGACATTACAACAATGGCACTTTATCTACCTAGATACCTTTTACAGTGAAGAGAGAGAAAGAGACTATGTCCCAAAAATATATAGAATTTAAAAGGAGAGGATAGTGTCCACATCGCATCAAAGAGGACCTCCCATCATGTTTCTCTGTGGGGTCTGGCTCTGGAGGGGTCAGGCATGTAGTGCAGACAGCCCGGAAAATGCCAAAGAAACCAGCCCGACTCCAGCTCCGCCAACAGAGGACACATCACCTGCCTTGGTTTGACTGCAGTCATCTGTCAGACAGTCCATCACTTCATTGCCCAGCTTTCCTCCCACTCCTCTCCCCTGTTCTTTTTTCACCTCCCTCAGGTTGAAATGTTTCCACACATTTCTCTCTTTATGCTCTGTGTTTAACAGATGTTGGTGAGCGATCTCTATGATGATGCTGTGCAGGTGAAATGTCCCGTAATGTTAGAGAATTGTCTTGCAACAGTGGAAGCACCTCTGTGTGGGTATGACATTTAAGAATCTTTCCTCTTGTAAAATCAGCCAGAATGTATGCACAAGTTTGTTTTGGAAATTATTTATTCAAATTATTTAAGAAATGTATGTCCAAACATCCATATCAGTATTTTGTTTTTAAGATTTCAATAGTTTAAAATGTACATTTTGAACCTCAACTGCAAGCTAACTCTCCAAAGCCTTTTTTTGTTTGTGTCAAATCAGGACTTGTGAGAAACCCGGGTGATTAATGACCCCTCGGCCAAAGCCTCAGTTCTGATTTGTACTACAGTTTGCCAAGATTATACTTTTCCATTTAAGTGCTGAGATTGGACAGTTTAAGAACAGCTTGACATTAGGTTTGAGTTATATCTGATGTCTGAAACAAACTATCTATTAAGAAAGAAACTCCCAAAGCTCAAAACCAGATTTTGTCCCCATTCAGCCAATGAAACCAAGAAAACATTGCTGTGGTTCATTTAATTCCCATAACTTCTGTCAGTGTATATCATTCATGCCATGAAAAAAAATGGAAAAATGTCTTGAATATGATGACAAGACGTATAAGTTTTGCTGGCTTTTACCTCTTGTGCTATGAAAATGAACTGAAAGGTGTGCCAGTGTTAGGGAAGCTGTTCTGGTAATTGGTGTGGTGGGTGTTATGAAACTAGTGCCTATAATTTAAAGTTTCACTTGAGTTTGAACATCATGTTTTGTTTGTTCGTTTATCATTTTGTGCCAATTCTGGTTTTGCCAATATCATTTGCAATTTTGCATCTCTGCTTGCTTGATTTGCTTGCCTGTTTTTTTTTGTAATTAAATCAAATACATTTATAATTGCTTTTAAAAACATGTTTAAAATGCGCCTTCATATTTATAACTAATTACTCCTTCTGTAAATGAAACTATTTATTAAAGAGAGAGGTGCCTCTGTTAAAGCTGATTCAGTGGGAAGCTAGAACAATGTTGCAAAAAGACATGCCACACCTTTTGTGTGAAAGTTTTTGTTAATGAACTTTTTTTTATATCCACAAACATGACATTCAGTTTCCCTGTGTAAATTCACATTTCAAATAAAAGCTGAAAACATGTTCTCTGTTTTTGCACGTTTTGGATCATTTGCATAAGGTTTGGATTACTTTCAGACAACGAAAGCCATCAGAACATACCACAGAACATAAAACAAAAAATGTGAGTGACTGCAAAGTAAATTCAAGCTGCAATCATTCTGCAGGTCAAGATTTTTGTGCAAATTGTGTGTGCAAAATCCTGATTTCATGTACACGGGGCTCAAACTATGTCATAAGTTTTTTCTTGGCAGAATCTAAGCACTTGAAAACATGAAAAGGGCACACCCAAATGTTAGGGTCAATTATTTTTCAGTTATATCTGTGGATAAATGACAACGCAAGGAAACAACCAGGCGCTAGTTAAAAGCCGATGACACTTTACTTCTAGGCCAAATCCAAAGTATTTTACTCTTTCAGTTGGAGTTGCATGCAAAGGATACAAACTGCCAAAATTGAGAGTGCACAACATCGAAGACCGCAGAGGAAGCTCTGGTCACTCATACGTGACATCATTTGTGTTGTGGAGTTAGACTCACGATTCTACCCTTTCAACACTTGTTCTGAAGGCTCTCTAAAATTCACTTTCAGGATTGCTTTGCGCTCACTCAATAACTTGTTTTTAATGGAGACAGGGTCAGAGTCCCATATGTGGGCCGAATGGCTTCAGACTGAAGCAGATACTTTGTACGCATGATATACACATGAAAGGACAATATGTATTTTTCGTGCTGGGACCTTCAAGCTGTTATTTTTTATTTTAGTAATGAAGTGCATGTTAAACAGAATTACCAACTACAGTTTATTTAAAGTGCAGCATCACCCAAAAGGTGATGCTGAAACACTTCACAGCTTTTTAAGCGGAAGTTGACACATTATGTATTCTGTACACAGACAGCTATTGCATTAAGTACCTGGAGTCACCCGGTGGTAAATGGGGGACACTGTGTGTCTCCGGGAAGGGGAGGAGACAGATGAAAGCCTGAGTCACGGAATGGTGCAAACCGTCCCGTCCCACTCCACCGTCAGTGCCCTGAAGACGTGACATCTCTGGAAGCTCTGCTGCCTCTGTGTGTGGCACCACGGCTTGATGTTCTGTGGGCTGAAGATACACAGACACAGTAGATATGGTCAAGTCAAACCCCAAACAACAAGGTTCCTTAAAGCAGCCGAGGTGATGCTGTGCTGAATCTGATGCATTATTGTGGGGAGCCAACTGTCACAGCAACAGACCACAATATTTTACAAATATGTTGCCTGACCTCCACAGGGTAGAATCACAGGATATTTATAGTGGGATGTTGTGTTAATTAACGGATGGACTGACTCAGCAAGTTTAAAACAGATTGTTAAATAGAAACTGTAACAATATAAAGCATCAATAATATAAGAGCTATAATACCTCACATTGATAACCATCTATTAAAATCAATCATAAAGTCTGAGATGAGGGCTTGCGTAATGCGCACACTTCATGAAAGAAACGGCAGCGCCAAACAAAAGAAACCGGCAGGCAGATTTTCACAGTTTGCTGCACTAATATAAAGATCAGCACCATTTTCATTCATGTAGGCTGTGCTTACTCAACCTCGACAAACAGCTGTCTTCACTACAGCTTAATTTTCCATATGTCTAAATGATGGCCTTTATAATTCTACAGAAAATATGAGACAGGATAGCCTCTGTTGGCCTGGGTGTAATTTCCCACATGGAAAACTGTCAATATGTAATAATAATAATTAGATTGATATTTTGGGGACCGTTCTCCTCATACGGAGCGGAGCGCGGTATAAAAGGGCAGCCTGGGCGTTATTGATTGGCCCATCCACTCTCGCTGAAGCTTAAGATCGTGTGCAGACTCCCCTCCAGCTATGTGCGTCTATCGGGGAGCCAATCCGTGGCACCAGTGTGACTCAGTGAGTCGCTTCAAGACTATCAATGCCACGGCACCATCTCATCCTCCGACCACTGGATCCTGCGCAGTTTCTTATTAGTGACAGTGCGCCACTAGGGGAATCATTTTACGCACGAGCTCCGACAGGCACAAACCGACTGTGCCGAGCCTCTGTCCTCCTGTTGCGCCATGGAGAACTCCAGCCTGTTGGGTGGCGATGCACAAAATGCTGGCTTGATAGACTTTCTTATATCGGACACTTTGAAGCAAGTTGTGGATTTTCCAGAGGACACTGCCATGGCTGGATTGGTGGTCAGTAGTGCCGTCTTCCTTGAAGGCAGCCCTTTCAGGATTGCCGATGGAGCTGAGTTTATGGCCACTCCGCCGACGGAATCCCCTCACCTGATGCCTGCCTTTTGGGACTCCCCGCTCAATCACGGTATCAATGTATTTGTGGGACTGGTTCTTTGCTTTACTATGCTGGGACTGGGATGCACGGTGGAGGTTAGCCAGCTTGGAGAACATATCCGCAGACCCATCGGGGTGCTGCTGGCACTGGTGTGTCAGTTTGTTATCATGCCCTTGGTGGCCTTTCTGTTGGCTTTAGCCTTCTCTCTGGAGGATGTGGCAGCGATGGCTGTTCTCCTCTGTGGCTGCTGCCCGGGAGGAAACTTATCAAATATCATGTCTCTGCTGGTGCACGGGGAGATGAATCTAAGGTAAAAAAAAATACTGTACTCACCTAGAAAAACAGCATGTAGTGAGTTATCAAGTGAACCTGTTAAAAGATTTCAAAGTTTAACTATGTTTTGCGTATTATTCGACAAATTACGCACTGAAATAATGGGGGCTTTGGTAAGCTTTACGCATAACTCTAAAGTTCTAAATGCTTCACTAAAGTCAATGAGACATTTTTGTCAAACTTAACTAAAATGATCCAACACTGTGACCAACGAACGGCATTCATAACGGTGCGTCTCTCCTCTCCCCAGCATCATCATGACCATATCTTCCACTCTGCTGGCGCTCGTGCTGATGCCGCTGTGTCTGTGGATCTACAGCCGGGCCTGGATCAACACACCTGTGGTCAACCTCATGCCCTTCGGGGCCATCATCCTGACCCTGTGCAGCACTCTCATCCCCATTGGCTTAGGAGTTATGTTGAGGTACCGCTACACGCGTGTAGCCGACATTGTTTTAAAGGTAATTTAAGAGCAATTTCTCAAAGTTACTTTTCCACTTAATGTTGTGTCAAGTTAAGTTGAATCAGTCAAATAATTCAATTTTGTGTCATTTAGACCCTGAGTACTTTAGGTTAAGGAGCGCCTTTGCGCAAAAGCGCACTGCGTAATTTTCCTTGCCTGCCCTAAGTAGAGGGGGATGCTGACCGCAGGAACAGTGACATCAGAGGGACTTTGTCAGGAAGAGCTCCTCCCTCCCATTTATGGTAACAGCCACAGAGGGAGGGCAACATCAGTCACAATAGACAGTAAAGTGAGGCAGCAGAGATGCCTTGATGCAGATTCCAGCCCTGTGTTTAAAAAGTCCATTTTAATTATAGCTCAAAATACCTAGTTTTCCTCAGAAAGTGCAGTCTTGACAACATATGACACCCTTTATTCTTATAGACCCTCAGTTCACATGAGGAAAACGAAACACAAAACCCCTTTAACAGGAGGAGAAGGATTCCTCTTCCAGGATGGCAGACATGCAAAAAGTGCCCTACAGTAGAAAAAAAGCTGCCATATGTACAGAACGTCGCCCTCATCCTGATATATTGTGTCTTTCCAGGCATCTCTGTGGTCTCTGCTGGTCACCCTTGTGATGCTGTTCATCCTCACTGGAACGATGCTGGGGCCGGAGCTCCTGTCCACCATCCCACCCTCTGTCTACGCGGTGGCTGTCCTGATGCCCCTGTGTGGCTACGCTGCAGGTTACGGCCTGGCCATGCTCTTTGACCTGCCGCCCAACTGTCGCAGGTCAGTCTCTCTGGAGACAGGATGCCAGAACGTGCAGCTGTGCACTGCCATCCTGAAGCTGGCCTTCCCCCCTAAGCTGATGGGAGGGATGTACATGTTCCCTCTGCTGTACGCCCTGTTCCAAGCAGCCGAGGCTGGCGTTTTCATCCTGGCCTACAGGATGTACAGGAAGAAGGTCCTGCACAAAGCAGACCCCATGGGGGACAGCGAGGACACGGATATAACTTATCAACGATTTCAGGACGAGGATATTGATTCATCTTATGGTGCCATGACAGTGAGTGACCCAAACACCATCATGTTGGACCCCTGTCCTCCTGATCCAACTCCTGTTTAATGTGCAAAATTTTAAAATCAGTTCCCCACTACAGATGTAGGAGAGCAGAATAAGACCTGCAAGTGGATTCATCATTTATAAAGGAAACCCTGGGAAACAGGGAGACTATGCAGGGAAATCCAAATGTTTATCACTGACCTGGCTGCTGAAAAAAGGTGTTTAATGTCATAAGCTTCATTCAAATTGACAATGCCCATTTCATGTCTAATATGGGATGAAAAAACACGTTTTAAAACATTGCTGTGTAACCTGTAAAGCAATTTTCATCATCAAAGCTTAACTTCAATCTGGGAAAGTGACATTAATCAGTAAATCACACCATCAAAGCAAGACAGCATTTAATTTCACAAGTGAAGTGTTTTTAAACTCTGTGTGTGTGTGTGTGTGTGTGTGTGTGTGTGTGTGTGCATGTAAGAGAGGGAAACGAAAAAGACACGAGACAAACATATCAGTTATTAATTACAGTGCCATTCCAGTGTCTGTGTATATTATAAACAACTGTATCAAGAAAATAAAATGTGTATAGAAACAAAACTACAACTTGTATACCTTCATCACGTGTCTGCTGTTTTTGGGGAGAGAAAGGAAACCAGTCCCACACCTGACCATAATTAGGCCTAATGGAGAGCTCGTGTTGGCCAATCTATTTAAATAGCTACACCTACCAGCCGTGCTTGGTTGAACAAAATGGCAACATATGGTGACGACGAGCCAGTCGACAGCTATTTCTATTCATACAACCCTTACATGGGCAGATACCCCAGGCCTAAAGACGCAGGGTGGAAATATAAAAGTTACCTGTCCCACTATGGCGACACTTCGGATGCTTTCAACAACCACCAGCGAGCCCAGCTGAAGTCCATCTTATCGCAAATCAATCCGAAGCTCACCCCGAGGCTCAGGAAGGCAAACACTAAAGATGTGGCGGTGCAGGTCAACCCGAAGAGAGACGCCTCGGTGCAGTGCTCCATCGGCCCGCGGACCCTCCTGGCCATGAAGCGGGACTTCAGGCGCAAAAGGCGGCAGGAGCCTACGACGCCCGGCAGCAGTGGCAGCCCCAAGGCAGCGGGCGGTGTGCGTTACCCCCGCACCCTCGCGGTGTATTCACCTATAGCCTACAGAAGCGTCACCTCCTTTCTGGTCGATGACAACAACAACAATAAGGAAGCCTCCTGTGGTGAGGTGCAGAGCAGAGAGCCGCCTGGTGACCCGCCCGAGTACGCGGGGAAAAGCGACGAGAAGAGCGAAGATAACAAAGCTGGTGAGGATGGGAAGACCGCAAAGCTCCCAGACCAGCGCTCAAAACCCAAATCCAAACAAGTGAAGAGTGAGGATGCGCAGCCTGCTGCGGAGGGGGCAAACAGCAGGGCGCGTGTGCGGTTCCAGGTGAGATGAATCACGCGCTCACGGGGGTCGTTTACTTCAAGCTGGAGGAACCCCTTTGCTGCTGATTTACACACCCTATTTATTTGTCATTAGTTTTAATCAGTTATATTTGCGTTAAGTTAAAAGAATAAATAAGCTAAATAAAAAGAATTAAACAAGTCTCAAGATAAAACGAAAGCAAAAAAATACATATAAATGAAGTCTCCCAGAAAGTAAGCTACTCAGATGGGTTATTTTCAACTATTAAGTAACTTCCTGTTTCAAAACTTATGTTCTAACAGTAATAAGCAAATCATGTAGGGTAAAAATTCAAAAGTATACTTTATCCTAAAATTGAGTTAATGTTGTTCCTACAGTATTGTATGGTAATTTAGAAGTCAGGATAACAAAGCTAGGCTACATCTCATGATAATGTTGACCATCAGCCAAATGGCCAACTTCTAGCTATTATTGCAAGCTGACAGTAAAGAGAAACCAAGCTGAAATGTATAAATGAAGACAGTAAATATGAACTGCGCTTAATTGTGTAACAGATTAGTCCACTAATATTGAGGGGTTAGGCTGCGGAGGGAGTGAACACACTCACTGACTTGCCTTTTGTCCATCAGTTTCTGGAACAGAAGTATGGATATTATCACTGCAGAGAATGCAGTCTGCGATGGGAGAGTGCCTATGTTTGGTGTGTTCAGGGCACCAACAAGGTGAGCACTTTATTTTCTCATGAAAGGTAACAAAATTCAGCCTAGTAATTTGTCAATAGTTGCAATATGAAGAGTAACTTCCGATTTCGTCTGAAACCTGGAGTGCATTTTACAGCAATGAGTCTTCATCTTTAGAGGAAACTAGTGTCCTCTTTTGTACTTAATCATCTTTTCAGATGGGGTCCTGCTGTAAAATTACCTTTAACTTTTTTTTTTTTTCCAGGTTTACTTCAAACAGTACTGTAGGAAATGCCAAAAGGAGTTCAACCCATACCGTGTTGAGGACATCACATGCCACGTGAGCCCTTCTCTTTGCTCTGTAAATTTAAATATCCCATGTGCAATAACTAAATCCAACCCCCCCAGACTTGCAACAAAGCGCGCTGCTCCTGTGCAATAACACAACGCCACGTTGACCCCAAACGGCCCCACAGACAGGACTTGTGTGGCAGATGCAAAGGCAAGCGGCTCTCCTGTGACAGCACTTTCAGCTTCAAATACATCATCTAGGAAGCATCTCAACTGAACTTTGCATCTCTGCATCAATTTGGCATCTTGGTTGCAAAACATATTTGATGTTTCAAAACTTAATTTCAGGCTATTTTGTGTTGATGAAATTAATGGGTAAGCACCTAACACTTTACAATGTAATAAATTAGCTACTGTGCACACTGTACTGAAGAGTTCTTTTTACTCAAACCACTGTCTGAGGCCTCGTCACTAGTGGAAATGGAGGAAAGGCAACTACAATGTTAGTGCTTTAAGTCTACATCAACCTGTGTAAGATGTTACCTCAAGTTAGGCTTAATGTAGCCCCGTGAACCTCTGCCTCATGCAACAAATAGCAGATGAAAAAGCTCAAATATAAGATTACTGGGGGCCAAGTGGATCACGGAGATTAACAGAATTCATGTTTCTACTGGGCTAAACACTAGCACTCAATTATCTAGACTTTGAATTTAAGTCATTTTATTGGAATTCCATTAGATACTTTCCTCTGGGGGGGCATGAGCCAGCTCCAGGTTAGTATGCATCAGGAAGTCTAGCAGTCATAATACTATTTTACTCTAAACTTTAGGAAAGTCATGTTTCCACTAGTTTAATAACTTAAGACCAAGCTTGTACTGAATGATTAGGTTTTTATTTATCCATTGAGAAGGCTGGTATGTGAGTGAACAAGAAAAATGTATAATGCACCTCTACATTAAAACATTTCCAGGTAAATATTCATTAAGAACAGCATTCAAATGTACCAGACAAGCAGGGGGGAAAAGCTGAGGAATGAGTACAGTGACTATTACAATGTGCCATGACAAGATTTCCAGAAAGCATTCAGATAATGTCCTGCAGTCACAGCAGCAAGAAGGGCCATTCTGAAGGCATAGCGCAGCTTCAAAAATAAAGCCATTTTCCCTTGGAAAATGGGATCAAAACGTAGCGGCGGATGAGCGCTGCTTTGCGACATGATCAACCTACATAGACAAACGAACCTTAGTCTCCCCTTCATGAGGCTTACAGCAGAGCCTGGGGCGACACGCTAACAAAGATCACAGTGGAGAGAAGGAATGCATATGACTTAGCTGGATCAGCGTGGTCCAATAGGCGATGGAGGCTACATTAGATCTCCCATGCCATCACCATCACAAAGGCAGACAGGTGGCTAGTCCCAAATGAGCCCTGACCCCCTTTGCAAGACCACAACCAACAACCAAGGCAGCCTTTGGGAAAAATTGTAATTGGATGACAAAGGTAGAGCGGATCATTAATGACTCAAATCTGGTCTTGGCTTTCTCTCATCACATTAGCTTTATACATACATCCCTTTCGGATGAACAGTGCATTACACAAAAGTACAAGGGAAAAATACTGGTTTTACACTATACATTTTCTAAAATATATACAGAGTAAAATAAGTTATGTTTCCATAATGAGTTGTAGCCAGTCTGCACTTGTGTGCAAGTATATGCATTTGTGTGTGAGCGTATACCAGAATATCCAATATATATCACACAGTCAAGAGTCTCTAAAGGCAGCTACTTATTTGGTTAAAGAGTGAGTTTTGCGTGAAGACCTGTTGAAGGGGACTCTCCTCTCAGAGCAGATCAATAAACAGATATATTTCTCTTTTTACACTCCCTGAAGGCAAACATTTCCCACAGGGTTACAATTACATGTTAAATATCCTAACATTTACAACCTAGGATGTTAGCTCTAATAAAAAATACATTTCTCAAAAAAATATTCTTGCAGTGCTCTTCTCTTTCAAGCATGCTTTTGAAAACTTTTTTTTTTAAACAAGATTTTTCAGTTTGCTTATGAATCTTGACAGTGTGTCCTCACACATACGACACCTCCTCTGGACTGTCTTACATGCTTCAATACCATCTTCCAGCCCAGGCACCGAGGAGCCCACCGGTAGGTACGATAGGCCCATCAGGTCAGACCCAGCAAAAAGAAAAAAATAAAGGAAAACAACAAAAGAGAAAAAAGTTATCATCCCACTGCGTCCTCTCTTATTCTCTCCCAGGCACACCACCACATGACTTATTGCAACTGAATTTTGCAAGTTGGCTTAGTCTGGGAAAAGGTGTTAGCTTTAAGCATTCATACATGTAATAATATATATTAAGAGTCACAGTTATTCCCACACATCCTTTAGCCCTTTATAGGTGGAGTCTCTGAAGCCCCTCTCTGTCTACCCTCTCTCTACAGCTGAGGTGAGGTCTGAGTAGAGCAGGGGGGGTATTTTTGTCCAGTCTAGTCCAGGCCTGCAGCACCACAGGTTCACAGTCCAGTGCTGACCATGGTGGTGTGGGGCTGGCAGGCCTGCGCCTGACTCAGAGCCTCACGGATCTGCAGGTTGAGCTCCATGAGGCGGGTGCTAGCCTGAGACAAGTCCCTGCTGGGACCCACCACCGCCAAGCAGCCCGTCTGGCCCAACGTCTGGTGACGGAAGTAGATGTGCAGAAGGGTCTGGACTGCATTGTCTGTCTCGTTACCAAAGATGTCGTTAGGCCACAGAGACCTGTAGATGAAAGAGGGTGGGGGTGAGTACATGCAGAGAAGATTTTGAACAGAAGTTGTAATCATACAGAACACGTTTCAAGCAGTCGGATGAACATTTTTCTAATTGTTTTCATTGTGTTTGATGTATTTTTGTTCTGTTTGTGCACACCAGGTGCCTTGTTTTATATAGTTTTTGGTGAATACCCCATTTTAAACATGTTCAGGTCTGAGCAGAAATACACCTACTTCATTTCCGCTTTTAGATCTCAAGGAAAACTGAGGAAAAAAGTTGGTGGTGGTTGTACCTTTCCAGTGAATTTTACCAATCAATAAACTGCATCAGACTTAAGAGTATTGTGACTGAAATGGATAGGTTTCTGTTTTTCTGTTCTTTAGTTACGCTAGCTATAGTAGGTGATTGACAGCAGCTGATGATGATGGAGTTGCCTAGTGAAATCAAAAGGATGCTGCCAGCTCTTCTGCTTGTGAAGACTTCACTAACACTGTTTTCAACTCTACAAGGCAAAACATAGCACTGCATTTTATTGTTGCAACTAATGATTATTTTCATGATCAATAAGTCTAACATTTAATTGTTTAAGATATTAAAAACCCAAACATATTCAAATTGCAATGAGAACAAACATTTAAAAAAAAGTTGTAAACAGCAACTTTCTAGAGCCATGACTTGAAACATGATTACTCCTTATTTATTAAATTGTCTTTGATTAAGTTTTTTTGGTCAGTTGGCTCAATCAATTTGTCGACCTGTCGTATTTGCACAAAAAGTTGTGTCTGTGCTCTGGAATTATAATGTTCATCTTACCTAAAGACTTTGACCTGTGTGATGGCAGAGTTGAAGTCTCTGGCTCTGAGAGTTTCAATCAGTGACTGGATGGCCGTCTCTGTGTTGTTCTGAGCAGTGTCTGACATACACACATCCTCCTGACTATCATTTCCTGTTTCTGCCTCCTTCAAACAGCTCTCTAGGATAGTGAGCTCTTCAGACATGTTGGTCACCTTAGAAACAGAGACATAAAAACATTAATATCATATCACAGCATATATGTGCAAAATTAACCTCTTGACTAAACATTAACTGGAATAGCTGACCCCATCACTCCGTATGAGAATTTTTAAAATTTCATTACTTAAATCTAATTAAAGCTCCAGCAAGATGCAGCACAGACAGGGATCGACTGCAGTCCACATTCAGCAATGATTGCTTTAGCTATTCTGTAGTTAAAAGAACCACCAATGCCCTGTATTTTACAATAGAACGTACTGATAATTTATGTACAGTATAATTTTAATTTAAAATAAAATTTAAAGAAATAAACTAAATAAACAAAACATTTTATGACAAACAACTACAGAAAAAGAGACAGCAATCTGTGGAACAGTGCTCTTACAATATGATGTAATATAATGCAATTTGTCTGTTCTTGATTCTCTGACAAAGGAGATGGGAAAGATGTAACCTTCCACAGTGTCTTTCTGAGGGAAAGATAAACTCCAACTAAATGTAAAATGCATTTCAGGCATGTTTTATCATTTCAATGTATGTCGGAGACCTAAACAACAATGTATCCATGCAAAGTCATCTTATTCTGAAGCAGTCAACAACAAATCCAGGATGGTTTTAGTCTCACCTCTGCCTCTCTCTTGATGGTGTCCACCCTGCTGATGAGCTTACAGTAGGCCTGGAAGAGCAGCAGCAACTGAAAGTGCAACTTATAAAGCCTGCGACATAACTCCAGCTCCTACAGAGACAGAAACATTAACAGAGTCACGTGCCTGCATAATGGTCTAACCTGCACTGAAATTACTCTGATGATCATATGATTAGACAGATGGGTATCCTGGGTTAGAGACGTGGGAGTAGATGAAAGGGTTAACATGGCCGAGAGCAGAGTGCCATCCGGTTTGGGCCATGGAGCAAGAGGTAAGTCTACCACTAGTAGAATTAGTCATGAGATTTCAATTAGAAAACTATCTATCACCACCTCCTGTGATGCTCCCTATGGGCCACTGTGACCAGTATGGCCGACTAGATGAATAAAACAAAAAAAGTGGGTAATTATTAAAAGTTAAGACCCTAATCCAGGAAAACATGGAGGGAGAAAAAAATGGCAATTTGAACAGATATAGAAATGGAACAATACACATGCAAAATGAAAGTAATCTTATCCTGACAACAATATGATCGCTCCACCCGTCCTCTACCAACACAGGCACCCCTCTGAAATCATCAGTAACTCTACAATGAATACATGTTTAGACATCTTCATCTATCTGCAGACAGAATCAGTATGCAGTACAAAACGGTTAAGACACTGATTATCCAGGCTGGATGTAACGACAGAAAAAAGAAGAAGCATATATTGCAATACAGGATAACTTATGATTGGGTAGATGGGAGAGTTGAGCTGGGTTACATGACCGATCAAGGCAGAGACAGATATACAGAGGTGGGTTAGGGTGGTGGCAGAGAACAGTCTGTGGTTGTCAACAGCACCAGTATGTACAGAGAGGGATGAGATGATCAGTGTTTTGTTCAGATGTCATGATTATTAAGAGTCCATAATATGAGAACCACTTACTGCTAGATTTTCCATTTGCTAAGCAAGAAGGTGAGCAGGTCACACAAAAAAACCAACAACAAACAAAACAGAAGGAGAGAAAGACCAAGAATTAGTGAGCTTTAACATGGCAGATGAGACACAGTGACCTGATGGGCAAGGAGCGGTGGTTTATCATCTTCCCTTGACACAGGTCAAGGAGGGCTCAGTGACAAAACACATATGAGCTCACTTCAGCAGACAGAAACCTTTATTCTGAGAGGCTGAATAACAGCATGTATGATGAGGGAGAGGAAAGATATGGTAGAGGCTACAGAAGGAAGGAGAGTGGAGTAAAGGACCTCTGAATAGGTCACCGTTGTGACTGAAAACAGCACATCAGTTTTAACCTAAGACAGCATTTAGCTGTGAGCATGAAGTCCACAGATCTGTGCAAGACACTCAAGCTACGTCAAAATGTCAACAATTCTAGGATGTGAAGTGAGAGACCATGCAAAGACGCAAGTGAGGACAATTGAGTTAAAAATTGAAAACCTGTATGTCTGTCTTAAAATTCTCATCTTTCTTCATTCTTTAACTTAATTATCTCCTAATATATACAAACACACACAGTATATACATATTATGCTAATTAATATGGTATGAATGAAACAAATGAGTTGTATAAGACTCGCTGTATAAGAAAGACAAAAAAAATACTATCACATTTAAAAAAATAATCATATTTAGTCAAAGTAATGTCAACGTGTTTTTAAAATTTATTGTTAATATTTTTTCATTATCAAAAAGAAAGAAAAAACGGGTCTTTGGGAAAATATCAGAAAAACTAATGTTCCTGTCAGTGGCTGGAGGGGAATGTTGGGATCTGTGTTTGTTTGACAGCAGCTGGCAGGCTGAGCCCCGGCAGGGGAGAGTAAGCTAACCTGTGCTGTAGCCTACATGTCATGGGCCTGTTAGTGGTAGTGAAGAGTAAGGACCACACCAGCATCTAACTGGACCGAAGTGACATTTGCAGGTACGTTTACATGCTGTTAAATGTGCTGCAGCTGAGCAGCTAATTAGCTATGTAAAATTATGTTAGCAGTGCACTTTTCCACTGTGAATGTTTGTTTGGTCGCTTGTTCAACAAGCTAAGGTGCAGGACAGGACTTGTGTTCATGTTTGTAAGTTAGATAGGAGGAGACTATCAGGAAAGCTAATGTGGGTTGTTGTTCAAAGTCTGTGTCTCTTGTGTTGTGTAACATTAGCAGGCAGCTGTCTGGCTCAGTGTGACCTTCTGCCTATGACAGAACGCTGACATTACTGCTTTATGCAAATACGGTTTAAAATGAAGCCATTTGGCTGTATAGAAACAAGTTCTCCATCTACGTAGACGGAGAACTAACGGTATTCTGACGAACAAATGCAAAACTAGGGGGCGTCATCAGAAAAAAAAAAAAATTAAATACAAATTTTTCCCTTTCAGTTTCTGATATTTCTCAAAGGAGAATGCAGGACGTGATTTACACAGCAGTTACTGTATGTATGCTGTAGCAGACAAAAAACATGCCTTAATTTCAGCTGTACCTTAAGCCTTAATGAAGAGAGAGAGAGACCTCACTGGTTACAAAATTCATCCATTCGTCATTTAGTTGCAGTCTAACAATTTTCCTACCAGATCCTAAAAGTCATACTGATCAACATAAATTACAAATAACATTCCCAGCCATCAAACAAGTAAGTGTTCATTCCTACCTGTGCATGAGTATTGGGTCGTTGGCTGCTGTCTTTATCCCCAAATGTTTTCCTGCAGTTCTCCAGCCACTACAGGGTTGGGAGGACAGGAATAGGTGAGAATCAAGACAGGAGAAAAAACAACAACAACAACAACAAGGATTAGGGGAGGGATTGGAAGATTGGTAACAGAGGCAATACAAGAGCTTTTTTCCTCCCTTGGACGTCTGCATCTACATTTGTGTGCGTATATAATAAAAGGTTGGTCAGGGAGGAGATTTAATAAGTGTGCTGTACTTAGCGAATTAAAGAAGGCCTGTTCCAGAGCACGAGATAGTATCTAGCCCTCCAGGGACCATTGACGTCTCATTCAATTAGCGCCCCTGCATCCCAGAACCCTCTGCAATCTCATCTCTTCTTTTCGTTCCCCTCCCCCTTCGTTCCTCCTCCCACCACTCACAGCTTCTCCTGCCTGGCCTTCTATAACTGATTTAGGAGCACTGAGGGTTATTTTTATCCCCTCAGCAGGGGATGTCACTAGTGATGCAGAAACTAACGGCAGCTAAATTACTCATACCACACACTGATTCAGTGTCTGCCAGATGAGACAGACTGGAACTTATCTTGTGCAGCACTAGCTATTTGTCTCAGGCTCATTTTAAAACGAAAACGATCTCCGTACACATGAGCGTTTAGCACCGTTTCAGAAATAATCTCGGTCCATACTAACATGTATATTCACATACACTGGGTATGCATGCGCCAGTGTAAACAGGAAGCAGATTGTCTACTACTGTCTATACTTAAGAACTAAGATCTACCTGTATCTTTCTCACACACACACTCAGGCGAATTTAATGGGGTGAAAAAAACTAATTTTTCAAACACAGTTACAAAAAAGTGGTTTTATTTATAGTAGCCACCAACTAAGATACTCCAATACTACTAGGCTGCTACTAGGTTACTATAGCCTATATACTACATACATTACGGGGTCAAGAAATTTGGTCAGCACACGTTTCCCCTCGGTCACATTAATAGCTCTGCTGGGTGGCTTTTAGTCCCTGTCGTACTGGAGAGCAGCATTTATGCTTAGTTTGTTTAGTTTCTTTGAACTTCACAATAGTTGTGCAGAACAAAACAAGCACAGACAACAAAAGGAAGGTCCTCCATGTTTATGTCCATCGCCCTCCTCAAAGCAAACTGTGCCTTCAAATGTCCAAATGAACCCCAAAGTGATAGCCCATAGTTCTGCTCCTGTAGGTTCAGGGGATAAGCTGGATCATCCAGAAGAAACACAGCGACAGCATCTTCACCCTCCACCAATTCTTTAGGGCAGGAGGGAATTGTCCCATCTTTAAGGTCGAATAATAGCTTGCCTCCTGCGCATGTAGGCAGCAGTAGCATTATAAAATGCAGAATTTAACTGCACAACAGCTGCTAGCATAGACAACAAGGCCAGCAATGCCTGTAATTCGTTATCCATGTTGGTAGTCATGCTGGTAGTCAAGGCTGATGTTTGTTTTCTTCCGGAAAAGGGTCATGTGATAGGGTCATGACGAATCAGGGAAGGACACATTGTGACGAATCAGGAAGCGAACATGGGTGTCTGCGTCATCGTTTTCAAAAGTCTCCAATTTCCGCCCGTCCAGCTTAAAATGCAATCCTGGAGTTTTCAAACTAAAACGGGGTCAGCAGCGTTTTCAAAAGTCTCTGTGTTAAGGGTTTGAAAACGCCGGAGTAGTGTGGACCTAGGCGTAAACGTAGCAAAAGTTATGAGTTTTAAAATGGAAACGTATTAGGTGTGGATGTAGCCTCAATGTCCTCTTGGCCTTCCATGGTGCAATGGCAAAGGGATAAAGGGCAATATACACATGCTTCCTAAGACCATCTCTGTTGAGATGAGAGGCTATTATGAGACAGTTCCTTAGAGTCACACACACACAGACACACACATATCCTAACACAGCAACTTAAACTGCAGTTGTGGCAGTCTTAAGAATCACAGAGGATGTGAGGCAACGTGTCCTGAGGGAAAAAGGTTAAAAGAGAATGGGAAAGCACATATGGTGAGTGTGGAAGATACGTGGTGACTTACAAGTTCTGCTGCTTCTCTCTTGGCGTTGTAGGTGTCCAGGTGTTCCTGTAACTCCAGCACACTAAACTTCAGAGTCTCCAACAGTCCACAAGAGACCAGCTACAACAGCAAGACAGGACAACACATACATTAACCCACAACACCACCCAATACATACACAGTACATGACACAAAAATATCTACAGCAGGACACATGTACACATTAAGGAATGTGCATAACATGCAGCACTATTTTTGCAAAATAATAGGGAACATGTTTGTGCAACCACATTATTTTATTTTAGCCCTATCAGTTTTTTTAAAATTATTGCAGACAACCATGCAGAACAGCCTCACCGTCTCTGCATCCAGCAGCACAGTGGGGCATTGTGAGCGAGATGTCATGACTTCCAGGGAACTGAGGAACTGATTACCCATTCGCTGGAGCCTTTCCCCGAGAAAGCGAACAGATGAATGTGTAATGGAGCCAAATTTCCTCTGAATGCTCTGTATTAAACAAGGATGTGGAATAAAAAAGGAAAGAAAAAAATCTTGAGAATGCTCACTAGTAAAGATTGTAGATGCAACAGATGCAGTGTAGTACTGCCACCCAAAAAACCCCGCAAAAATAACCCCCCCCCCAAAAAATAACATTTAGAAGGCATTTACCTGAAAGAGTCGGGAGAACACGTGGAACGTGTAAACAGCAGAGGAACCATCTGTATCTGACAACATCTGGTTGACATGGCAACGCCAAGCATCTTCCTCATTGTCATAGGCAACAGGCTGGAATGCTGCCAGGATGGCAGAGAGGAACGGCGAAGGGGGCGGAGAGGCCTGAATCTCTGGGAAGCAGTCTGCGTCACCTTCATCTTGACTGAAACACACACGGGGGCCAATAAGCTACAATCCGACACTCCCCTCAGTCTTTACTGAAGGACAAATGTAAACACACACACATGCTCATCCTTGCTCGCTGCAAGTAAACAACCTCACATTGCTGTATCTCTGCCTCCCCCACTGCAGATTTTGCTGCAGTATATTGAGCGCTCTAATCTACTGCAGTGCTCTAGCATAATAACAACATGTGAGTTATTAGCATTTTAGCATCATGCAAACTCTCTCTCCCCCACACACGCACACGTACAGATACTCACAGGCCTGTAGGACCAAACAGCCTGAAGAAGCAGACTGAATATAAGTATCTAAAGCCTGCGCTGCCAAGCGCTGTAGCGGACACAGTCTCTGTCCTCATCCTCACCCCAACTATCGCTTCCTTTTTCTCTTTCCCTTACTCTCTCCCCTTGTCTGCAGCTCGACTGTGCTGCAACTGCTAACAGCACTAGCGCACTGCACTCCCATCCCACACAGGACTGCAGAGAGCTCTGTACGAGCTGGGCATCTACACACACACACACACACACTTCTGCAAAACAGAGCTAGCTCCCATCCTCAGACGTACAACATTGCCGAGTTGTTTTTATCTTGCTCTCTCCCACTCACATAAATCCTCATACACAGAAAAACACTAAACTGGTTAGTGACCCACTATTTTCAGACAATCACTCAGAGTACACCCCACTCACACACTTGCCTATCAATCATACATGGCTTAGCTAAGTGAAAGACCTTGAGTACAGTGATGCATGCAAGTACAAGGCTAAGTGAGTGACTGTGTGTGTGTCTTCATGTTTGTTCAACTTTGCTTCTTCATATTGCTTCAGTGTAGTTTAAAACTGTGACTTAACAACTGTCCTCCAGCCAGAATTGGCCCACCTTGAAGAGGGAATGTTTAAATGTGGATTGGAGCCAGCCTACCCTGGCCCGCCTTCATAGTTTTGGCCCACATGGGAGCCATGCCAGAGAAGAAATTACCCATCATACCATCGTAAAAACATTGGAAATTATCATGTCACTTGTAGTTTCAACAAAAAATTAACAAATGTAAGCTGTAGAGTGAGTGTAGAGTGAGCTGAGTGTAGACATTGCTTTCTTAAATGGACAGTTCCAATCAGGGTTTCACCCAGAAAATTGGTTAGCAGAGGGGGTAAAGAAAGTGTTGCCTTGTAAAAGTTGCAACGTGCTGCTCTGATTAATAACTACAAAGCAAACATACAATGTGATCAATCACAATCAATTAAGAACTTGCTGAGCTGAACTAACAGATCTTGATGTATCTCATCGTGCTTCCAAGTTAGTAGATGGCAGTTAAAACAACAGCCTCACTCATTAACTATTTGGCCTTTGCTGTGTGATTTAGCAGTCCTGCTTGTTTTTCCTGATTCTTAATAAGCCTAATATTATATTTCATAAAAATGGAACATTCTTCTGATGTTAGTGAAGTCATTAGTGTGATAAGACGTCTCATTTTCAGCATTCCGTTTTACATCACTGTACATGTTTTCTAGTATCTGTAGTATGTTCTGAGATCTTTTCCCCCGCATCTGAATTGTTTACAAAGTAAATCTTTTGAAATTAACATTAACGGTGGTGCATATATCTAGCTTTTCAGATTCTCTGTAAAACTTTGTGTAGTGGTCTTGATCCAAAACAATCCACTTACCTGGACATGCTAGAAAAGTCCGCTTCCTCCTCCTCACAACGCTCATCCAGCTCCTTCAGGGCCTGTGTCACATCTTCCTCCCACACAGAGCCACAGGTGCTGTCTGGGTCTGGATCTAGATTCGTCTCTGGTGGCATGGGCAGGGGCAGAGATAGAGGCAGCTCTGTTTGGGATTCCTCCTCACAGAGGGACCCCGGTGGGGTGTCTATGGCCGGCGGGGGAGGGGGGGCTGGATCCAGGTCTTCCTGAGGATCCTGGGTCTCCTGGGGTTCCTGAGCATCCTGAGGGTCCTGCGAGTCTGGGAGGTCACACAGCTCCTGTGGATCAGACGGCAGAGGGGGGGCACTGCAAAACCCTGTGTCTTCACTCACACTGCTACTCAGCTCGTCTGCTGCTGTCATGCTTACAGCATCCTGTAACACAAGTCAGAAGGGGGCGCTCAGGTGCAGTTTGGCAGCAGAGGATACCACATAAAAACACATTGTACATTAAAGTTATCTTTTATTCAACAGTTCGATTGCCTGGTTGTCATGATAACGGCGGTTCTTAATATCAATTAGAGAACACAGATTCACTGCTGAACCTCTATTATAGGTTGAATTAAGACTGCCATAGCCTATACTTAAGAATACATATTAGTTTCAATTATGCAAGAGTAACTTTTAAGTCAGAGTTGTTGTTTTTTTACAATGTTCACTTCCTTGGATATTGCTCTTTATGTTGCTCTGTACGCTAACGTCACTCATGAGAAATTAAAGAAAGTCTATCACTGAAATGTCATTAAACACTCATCGCTAATAAAACTGTAGCATTATGGTGAAACGACAGGGAGCAAGAGGTAACAGGACAGCAGATGAATGAGTACTGTATATGCTCTGACGCGTGTTACATCTGGATGGACTGATTTATGACCTGCACTCCATAACTACACATAAACAATGGAGTGTATTAGTGACATAACAAATTTACCAAACGGCAGTAATCAACAGTGGGCACACGCTAAGTGAGGCTACAGTTTTATAAACCACAACTAAATATATTTATATCTAATTAAATTAGCACAAGAGACACAGTTACATTGTCTGAGTCGGACACAGGAAAGTCCACATAAATTCCATATGTAAAGTAACCATGTTGATGTAAAGCACGTACATGGAGGGGGGATATGTTGGGAGATGGCACAGGGAAGGGGTTCTAATTAAGAGCACTTGGTTTTTTCTAGTCTAATGCATTGGGAAGCCTGAGTGTGGCAGGCAGCCAGTACATCACAGAGACAGCAGCTATATTACAGAAAGCTTTTAGAAGTGGTCATGGCCATCCTGGAGGGAATGAGTAAGAGTATTGATGGTTTTATCTAGGGCTCATTACACTAAGAGCTGGGGCTGTGATAGGGAAGAAGTCCTTGGGATGACATTGAGACCATTGGCTAGATCGAGTTCCTACAAAGTTACATTCAGTTCTGTGTATAGAGCACCGTCACTAGGGGGTAAGAACACCTACTTAAAATAAATATGTATGAGCTAAGACTATTTCTATATGCCTATATTTGAAGGTAAAAGATTGGGCCATCTGACTTAAATTCTGCAAAATTCCCACACTGTATGTACAAATGCAAATAACATAATGTACTCAGCATTGTTAGTATAAGTGATAAATGTCAGTAGCAGTAGAGGGCAAAGCTGTTCATCACAAGAAAGGCTATGGCTCATTTTTAAAGTGAACACACCACTTGTAATGGACTTATACTCACACATGCTTCTGCTGAAGATAAAGGAGCTGGTGTCCATTTCACAAGTGTTTAATGGAGGATTTAGTTGGAATGGTCAGTTGCTGTGTTATTGGAGGTGAGCAGTAACAGCTAACCTGAGGTGAGCTTTTGTTTTCATCTCTCCCCAAATCACACAAGCAAGCAAGCCCCCACCACATAACTATTAACCACATATACCATTAAAAAGGAGCAAGGGCGAGCCTTCAGCGCCCACACCCAGAGCAAAGCAACAAAGCAAGCGCTGGTAGAGGGAGTCAGAAGAAGCAAAAGCAGCACACAATGTCTTCACCCGACAGCAGGCAGACACAGCTATAGAACCAGCACTTTCATCCCATCCAAAACTCCCTGAAGGTAGCTGATCCTCTGTCTCAATGACAGACAAGCCAAGAAGTACAGCGAAAGCAGATAAAGGCTGAACAGAAAGAAAAAGGCAAGCTAGAAAGCACCCGAGCACCACAGTTTATTGCTGCTCCCGATTGATCGCACCTCAGGCAGCTGGCTGCTGGTGCTGTCTGAGTGGGCCATCTCTGAAATGGGGCTATCCAGTCGAGGAAGGGAGGGTAGAGAGGGAAGGACAGATGCCTCCTCTGTCAGGGCACTGCTGGACGATTCTTGAGACTGCTGCAAAGAGTCCACATGGTTGGATGCTGTATCGTCGGTAGCAGAGTCACTGTTAAGCTGATGAAGAAAAACATAAGGACTGGTTAGCTTCTCTGTTGAGACACCATCTGGTTTGATCCGAACCTTTATTAAAAATACATTAAAGGGCTAAGGCTGTTACTATGTCAACACAGAGACTGAACAAAACTTACTTAAGAATTTTTTTTAAATTGTTGATATGGAATTTTTTTTAAAGCATTCTGCTGCCATTCCAAATAGATCCTTTACTAAACCTTAATGCACTGATACATATTGCTGACACTCCATGTGACCTTACTGTGGGGTACAACATACTTTGATGATGTGCTGGGTTTGATATGTTAATATTCAATGAGCTCTTATTAACTATACTAGAGTTGATGATTAATTTAGAATCAATTTGCCACTTGTTCATTATATGCTTGTTATCTTGCAGAGTTACTGTAATATTGCATTCAATTTTACATCACTAAGTTTTACACTATTTACAGGTTCAAAGGGTTTTAACAGTAACAATTTGTGTTGCTTATTATTTACAGCTGAACAAAACATTACACATGTTTTTGTATCAAGCAGAGCATGTTTAGTCATTTTAGTCCTCCATTCAATTGATTCAGCACTTTAAAATTGCTTCAGGAAAAAGTAAGATCATGCCAACATCAATAATATTAATTATATTACACTAAACTCAAAATTCTGTTTAAAAACACAAGTGCTGCATGCTCATTTTTCTAGTGGCACAGAGTAATACTGGATAACTAAAAGAATTTGGGGGCAAATATCCACTACAGGCAAAAGCTCATTCTCTCACCGTGCACTACCAAGATCAAGAAGAGCAGAAGAAGAGAGAAAGAAAACATCCACCATTAGACTGAGGTAAAGCATTTATATTAATGGCATTATTTTTGGCAGAGTTGGCTAGGACCTTGCTTGCAAAGCAAAACAAAGCAAATAAGAGTTAGAGACAAGCAGCCAAACTGTTAAAAAATGCAAAGGAACATGCTGTTATTCTGAATTCTAACACTTGTCATATTTTATACATGAATTACATTCAAAGAATTTTATTAAATTGTAAATTTTCTCTTCTCCTTTTGTTATACAACTATTAATTATCAATGATTTACCTTGAGGCAATGTGAATTGAACCAATTTTCCTAAACTGTACTTAGCTATCGAAAAAATAAAAACAAATATGAGAAAGGACAACAGCATTAATCTAGCAGTCAGAGGAAGAGCGACTGGGCTGAGGCTTGAAGGGGGCATCTACCACCAGCGAAGAAGCAAGCATCTAGCCCCTGTCCACACTGGCAGCAGGTCCAGCTCAGTACGCACACACACAGATGCACACACCATGCCAGCGGGCTGGAGGGAAGCATGGTGGGTTGGAGGGGGCGGGGGGACCCTGATTAGAGTGAGACTTACAAGGCCAGAGCGGGTGAGAATCTGGCTAGCGCTCAGTACCTCCTCCTCAGACGATTCATCTGTGTCCTCGTGGTTGGTGAGGTTAAGGCTCGGCGTGCTGCCTGCATACTGGCACTCCTGCAAAGACGGTGTGTCCCCTTTGTCCATGCTCTCCAGGGAGCGACGACGTACCCCCCAGTTGAAGTTGTCCATGCTCTCCCCCTGCAGGACAACCAAGACAACAGCAGTGAGACACAGTGCACATAATAGAAGGGTCTGGGGCAGATTTTACAAAACAAGGAAACAAAGCACAAGACAAACACATAATGTATATTATTCATTCCACAACTTAGAAAAAAACCCCAAAAACAAATAATACATGAATGAGTGGGTGAGATGATTTTTCTCAGCTTGGGATGGTAAATGGTGCAATGTTCTAAAACTATAAAAGTAAAGGGTTCACAACCACAGTAGCCACAATTTCAAACCAAAGATGGCACTGTATTTGGTGACAACACATAGAGACACCAGGTCACTGCATAGAATGGCATCTCTAAAAATCTTTCTGGCCCACAGACTTACCTGCAACTCCTTGTGGCAAGAGAAGAGAAGGAATAAGTATGTTAGTAGACTTAAGACAGTTACAAAACACAGAAGTGTTTCTACTACAGCAGTCAGGACAAATAAGACGCAAGTTGGACAAACAAGACATTAATGTTGTTAATTAAACTAATACAGTATGGTCAAAAGTAGTGATGAAAAGTAACTGAATTTCAAATTCACATTTTAATTAAAATTTAAATTAAAAAAAAAATTCAAAATTACTGTAATTTCTCACCTCGGCATCCTCCAACTCTACATCTAAGAAGTCAAAGTCCTTGAAGACACCAAACTGCTGCTCACTGCCCGTATCATCTCCCTGCACCTCCTCTTCTCTGACCACCTCCTCCACTGTGGGTATAAGACTGGTCTGCTGGTCTGTAGAGTCCAGATCCTCAGTGGATGAGAATACCACCTACATAGAAAGGAAGGAATAAGACTCTTTGTTGTCAAATAGTAAAATACAATTGTTGTGTGTCCATAAAAAACTATTCAACAAAAATAAAATCAATCAACATTAACGACGACAAAAATACAATATAGTAACAACCGCAGTATTCCTAACAGTGAATTTACAGAGACCTTGTCTGAGGCTTTAGAGTAGGAGAGGAGTCTTACAGATGGATTTTTGGGAATGCCAGACTCTGGGCCACATAAAGACAGGACATTCATCAGCCTCTCCCTGGTTCTTCTCTGTAACAAGAATACATAAACGTGATGAAAAATCCTGAGTGTTTTACTATCTGTACAACATATGACACCCAAAGAGCGAAATAAAGACAATTATTTATTATTACTTAACCATTTGGTGCATTTATGGTTTTTGTTTACACCCTGGACTAAATAAATTGTAAATGTCACTTAAACAATTGCCAATTACAGAGTACAATCCAAGATATTCTAGATGGAAGTAGCAAACATTTTGATTTATATTCCTGTTAGTGTGATGCGTTTCAAAAAATTTGGTTAAACATCTGGATGGAAACTCGGCTACTGCTACCTGGTTTGAATTAGTACAAGGTGTTTTCATGTGTCTGTTTGAGTGGGTACCTGAGAGAGCTGAGGCCTCTTCCAGCTTACTGGAACCAAACCATTGGAGTTGGAGCCAGATGATGTGGAGGAGGTACTCCTAGTTACAGCAATCACCTGCGGCTTTCCATTCCGGCCTGCTGCAGTACGCTGGTCACCATATTTATGCCCTATGATTGGTGTCTATAGAGTCAAATAATGGCAGTTAGCAATAAAATACTATAGAGCATATGCTTAAAGTGAAAACGCTGAAATATGTATGCTGAGGAAAAACTGGAGTTTCTGGGGAAGGACACTGACCTCTGAGATGTCAAAATGGAAGTCTAGAGTTTTGCCAGGCAGCTCCTTCGAAGAGTTGTTGAATATGCGTGTAAAGGCAATTTCTGGAGAGCCGCATGATTCTGTGCTATAAGAGCGCTGCACATCATCTGGAACAACAAGGCTGGCTGAGCGAGACACCACCAACTTCAGAATGTTTTGGGCCTCCTTCCAATGTGGGCTCTGTAAAAAACAAACAGAAATATAAGGGCTCCATTGTGAGACATCAGGCTGTGTAGGTGTTTCTGGAGAATGCATGAATGTGAAGGGACACATTCTCCCTCAGAAGGCCAAACCATCCCTTACCCACAGCAGCTATAGACTCAATCTCTGAAGCCATTTGTATTTTGTACCATTTTCTACAGTATATGGCCTGTGTTAATGTCAGGGAACCTTAAAAGGATGCCAAACAAATATAACTCATAGTGCACACCAGTGCACACGCAGGCGGATACTGTATACGCACAAACTCAATGCATTCTACAAAAGGCAACACTGGTAGAAACCCAGTACAAAATCGGCCTAAGGCAATAATGTTATAACAGCTGTCAGATGCAATTGTGAGTGAGAAGGATATATTGCCCTGGGTCAGGGCTGGTAAAAGGCTTCCATAAAGAGCTGTAGCTGCATCAAAAAGATAAGATATTCACTCTTATTCTCAATTGTGCTACTATTTATAGACCCGATCATCCCAGTATTCACATACACGAGGCTGTATGTAAAAATAGGCGGTGCCCAATGAAAACATACAACTATTATTAAACATATGGCAAACTGCACCCATGTGGTGCATGGGTCAAGTTCTCACCCACCACTGCAGAGACAGAGGATTCGTTTCCTGGCACTGCTACTTGCAGAAAGTAATGTAATAAGTAATGTAAGAAGAAATATGTTTGTATTTTTGTATGTTTGTTAATACGTTTTCTTTGCCTATTAAGTCACTGAGTAATTAAGTAATAAGAATTACTGATAACATAAAACGAATAACTTGCACAGCAATGATTGTGATATTTGATAAAACCTACACCGAAGTGTGGTGAAAGCTCACCTGAACATATTTGCCAATGATCTTCATGATCTCCAGGTTGAACTGTTTGACGGGGGCTGCTGAGAGGTCAATATGACTCAGCAGGCTGTAGATGATCTGCAGCAAGGACTGCTGCATGCTGGGAAGGCCCTTCTCCAGCAACTGAGAGAGACACAGATGGACACATTACTGGTTTAATCCTACCATATGTGACTAAAAGCAACAAGTTTGATCTTCATCTTGCGTACCTCAGCCAAGTAAGTGACCAGGTTCAAAGTTATCTCAGCAAAGGCATCGTGGAGATAGCGACAGACCACGTTAATCCAGTTGGCGCAGTCGCGGGAATAGCTGTGTGTGCTGTACAGGCTCATCATGTGAGCCAGGTTGGAGAGTGTGGCCGACTTCTCATCTGCGCACACCTTGGCTATCTTATCAGCCGTCTCCTTACAGAAAGGAGTGGGGCTGTCAAAGTGCTGGATGAGATGTGGTAGGAGGCACAGGATATTCAAAGGAAAACCTGCAGACGTGTCCCAGGAAGACAGTGAACATCAAGAGTCACATAATTAGCAAAGACTTCTATAGCAATTACTGACATCAATACAACTGAAATATTAGCATTGAACTGAGCCTTTTCAGCCAACAAATTACAATAAACAAAACTACTTATCAGCACTTGAAGTTTTTGTTAGTAAACATGTTTCAAATTATGGAAACAAATCTATTAAAAACAACCCAAAAAAAAAATCTAATCCATGATCAAGCAACAGTAGGCATATTCTCGGGCCTACCTGCCACTTGTGAAGGGTCTACCAGTGTATGTCTGGAGACACTGATGAGCTTGCTAAGCAGATGGATGGTGAGCTCCTGAGTAGAAGCAGAGGTGAAGCCCTTCAGGAAGAGCTGCAGCAGGCCAGGGAAGCTGTACCACTTCAGCTTGGCCTGGACCTTCTCCAGACGTTCTCTGCTGTCTGTACGATCCAGGGGCAGCTGGCCCAGCAGCTTGTTAAGTAGCCGCAGAGCCAGCAGATACTCAAACTCATAGTCCGACTCGAGCAACGAGGCGGCGATCCAGAACACAGTGGCCATCAGATTCGAAGGGTCCACGGGGGGTATGGCGTCCCCTCCTGGACCCCCTCCCCCACCTAGTGATGATAAGCTCCGTGTGCGTGCCAGGTTTCCATGACTACCACCAAGTCGGTCAGCAATGTCTAGGGTGTTACTCCTACGTCTGTCAAGTTTTTGCTCACCCATCAGGCTGGCACGAAGAGAGTTGCTGCGAGTATGGGCATAATGGAACGGACCACCACTGTTCAGGTTCAGTTGGCCTGTGCTTTTCCTTTTGGCAGCAAACTTAGGCCCCAGTGAGGGATCTCTGGTAGAGGTTCTGTAAATAAAATGTTATAAAATAACCTTTGTAATACGTAAGTCACGCAGTATGTGACTGAAAGTAAGGATGAGTCAGACATAGTGAAATAAAGAGGTTATCAGTAGGACTTACTGTGCTAAGGCAGTAAGGAGGTCATAATTTTTGACTGTGTCTGCTAGCGTGTCAATGCCTGACTCCAGTGTCAAGAGTAGTTCAATGACAAAGCCCTAAGGAGAAAAAACATGATTAAATCTCCAAAGCAACCAACCACCAATAAATGTATCTGTCAGAAAATATCTAGCTATCTAATAAAGCTCTAAATACATTTGTTACTAATTTTTCAACAGGTTGAGCAATACTGAAGGGATTAAAGTAGAAAAAAATGAAATGAATGAACTTTCAGTCTTTGTTCAAAAGTCATCCCTAGCTAAATCAATGTTGAGAACATTCAGCATTTCAGTGACCAATAGTGTTGTGTTATTAGACCAGTGCAGAGCAGGACCACGTAACTTTATGTAATGTTTATGTTCTGACCTGAGCTTCCTCTCCTGGGTCTCCTACAGTCTCTACCAGCCGGGAGAGAATGTCAGACAGTAAGGCAGGAGTCAGTGGTTGCTTGAGTGCCCTGAAAATCTGGAATGAGCGACCAGCGTAGTGGCGAGAAGAGCAAGACAGAGCTGTTTGTAGGGCTACTTCACTCAGCAATGAGTCGAGCTGGAAACCTGAAGGGATGCACATACAGATAAATATGATAAATCTATCCAAACCACACCTGTATCCCAAGCTGAAATCAGTAACATTAGGCAGTTATGAACCATACAGACCTGACTGAGAATGTTTGAAGACAGTCACAACATGTCTGACAAAAACACTCAGCTGGTCAGCGCTCTTAATGTTGGGGTTCTTGGGCGACACATCCTCATGGTTCCAGAGCGGGCCCCGCTTTCTACAAGGCAACAGCAAACACACATCAGGCAATGTGACTTGTTAAAGCTATGAAATTACACCACAACTCAAAACATCAGTTGATGTTATCACACCAGGCAAAAGGAGCCAATATGACTCCAACCCCAAAATCAAACCCATGCAATGTAAAAATACCCAGTCCTTTCAGACACCGCTGGAAGCATGAAAGCAAATGGTTGAACAGAATGAGTAACATGGTGCAAGTGTGTTGATACATCATATGAGTCAAACTGATACATACTACGCATGTGAGATTATACATTAGGCCAAGTTAGTTAGTCAGAAGTAGTACAAGTAGCGGCTGGAAAGAATGGAAATGTATTCTTCTGGGAAATACTTATGTTAATGAAACAGGGTCTTCTCACCTTGAGGTGATGAACTCAATGAGAGCTTTGACCTTCTCGTCCTGTTCAGCAGTGACATCTACCTCACTAAGGAGCGTGGGGGAGAGGTGGGACAGAGCAGTTCCCCCTGCCCCAAGACTTATACTGGATGACGTGGAGCTGGAGCTAAGGCCGGAGTCTGTCATAGGTGATGGCTGACAATCTGGCAAAAACTCCTGCACTCCTATAGGAACAATTGACATACACATTGTACACATTGAGCTGCATGGCGTGCTTTGAAGTCATCTCAAGGAACACTCCTTCATAATATTTTGATTGTTGCTGCCACCCAGTGATCTGCTGTGGCAATACAAATGAGTATGTGCAATACTTCTGTTACTTTCGCTTCATTTACAATAACAAAGATTTAATCTTACAGCTGGTATGAGGATCAGTTCAAATTCCTTCAGGTAAATGATAGTTCTCCTACTCTTTATTGTCCTTTTCTCTTCTAATCCTGAGCTCCACAGCAGAACTGACCTGTGAGGTTGAACTCTGGAGTTACTGGCTTCACAGTCAGGACTCTCGGATCATTGTAGTCTCTGTTGCGTAAAAGCACCATAGCCACAGATTGAATGCTGCTATTTGCTCCCTGGACAACGAGCAGGTGAAGCAGCAGACGTTTGCAGTGCTCATAGACCTCTGGGTGCTGGTGATCAAACCCTGGAAGAAGACACAGAAGAGGGAGAGATATTAGATCACGTGACTTTAGCAAGTAGAGGTGTAATGAAGTATTGGGGGTCAGTTAAACTTACTCCTCCACTAGGTACTTTTCTATGTACTTTTTAAACACTGTACTTTTGAATTTTCTTATTTGCAACGAGATATCAGGTTATTCGGGCACAGGACCTGAGAGGCTGCAAAAGAAGACAACTTCTTGTTCTTGGCAGATAAAGGCATCCAAAATATTAACAATTAGGAAGTGAGTTACCTATAAAAATTGCATGTAGCAAGAGGTGCAGGTAGGCACTCCACTCCACTTTGACCCCATGATCCACAATGAGGTCTGTTAGTAGGATGATTGCAATGTTACATCTGAAAAATGGAACATATGGGTTGACTTAGGCAAAGAACACAATAGTATAAGATAGAGGGAAAATAAAGGTGATGTATGGTGTACCTGTGGAGTGGTACACCAGGGGCATTTGTCTCTGGCAGGTAGTCCACAAGAGGAGACCAACAGCCTCCTGTAGGAGGAAAGGGGAGAGGCTCTGGCCGGTTGTGATCCATCACTTTCAAACGCCAGTTAGCATAAAGTGGCATTGAGTCACCTGGAGAAGGGAGAAGATTACCAGAAATGTTGGTGGGAAAGAATTCTGAGTAGTGTTTAGTTTAGTGGTGCAAAGAGTTTGCTCATACTCTTCTCTTCTTCATAGGAGCCTCCAGAGCTACTGCTGTAACGAGATTCCAGACGGTGATGCTGACGGTTCAGGTTACTGTTCAGACCACTGTAGATATCCAGGTGGGTGTAACTGCAGAACAGACACACTTGATTTAAAAGGATAGTGCTAGCATTTCACTTTTTTCCCCACCCATGGCCAACAACTTTAATCTAATACATTGCATCAGCAAAAAAACTCAATTAAAAGTATCTCACTTCATAGCTTGCAGTGTCTCTAAAATGTTTCTAAAATTAACTTGAGTGTTTCATCTGAATTAATTCAATTAAATAATCAAATAGCCATTCGAATTTTTACTTTTTCCACAAGAGGAGTTATATCACACATACAAACAGGAGATTTGAGTCTTAGACTTTTTTAACTGTTTTCCAGAACAAGATAGCCAATAAGCAAGACCACATGAATTTCCACTACAATAAGCACATTTATGTGTCTCTAGTGTGAAATATAACTCTTGAGATCAGATGTTTTTTGTTTTTTTTAATCAATTGTAGTCTTCTGTAATTCTAGTAAACCTGACAGAGATCTGTCAGTGATATTGCAGTTCTTATTGGTGGCCACATACTGTACATTGTTCAGGTACATATGCCCTGCTCCTCCCATTACACACATCACAGTGCTGTATTTCATCTTGTACCTGTCCTCCATGTTAGAGTCTTTGATCTTGCTGTCATGATGACCATCGTTTCCTGGCACCATGGTATTGCTGCTGGAGGTTGTTCCTGAGAGAGCAAACATGAAACATTGACCATCTAGCATTGACAACACATTATTTAGCATTGGAAACATGGCCTAAGCTCTGAACTAGTGCATGCACACTGCTCATTAACCTGAGGTGACTGAGGGGATCTTGTAACTGGAGGTGATGCGGTAATAGGGGGGGTTGTCCATGTGAGTGACCGCTGAGCTAACAGGGTCTGTCAACTCAAGCTCACACATCAACTCCTCCAGCAGCTGCATAGTCTTATCTCTGCCCAAGTAAACCACGACTCGTTTCACCTGAGGACACACATGTAACAGTCAGACACGAGGAGTAAGTGGTGTACACTGCACATGGGGATACGACAGATACAGTGCATAATGTAAATATCCTGTGACTTACATAGGGCAAGAGGCTGGGGTCACTGTTGACTCCTGACATACTGATGAGGAAGTGTAGAATGATTTTGAGGTTCTTTGGCCAGCTGTCTGCTAATGTGGTCCATACATTCTCTATCTCTGACCAAGCAAACTCATCCCCATACTGTAAAAATACAATCATTTCATCAATTAATTCTTCTTAATCAACATTTTGTAAATCTCACATTAATCATCACGTAAGTCTGAATATGACGGAGTGCAGACGATCCATTAGCTGTCTCACCTTAGCGGTCATGAACATGAGATTGTTTAGCACCATGGTTGTTGCACGAGGGGAGCCCCAGCCCTCTCCACGGAGCCATCGTCGGCTGTTGACCATCATGATCTCCCGCTCGTGCACATCCTCGTCATCCTCACCACTGCCACAATCTTCTGGTCGCCGTGCAGTTGGTTTGAAATCCACCAGCTCTACATTGTTCATCCAAGGCAGGAGGTAGTGCAACATGACTTGACGACCACCAGGATGTGCTGTCTGGATACGCTGGCTCACCTCTGGAGCGAGGACAGTAAGAGGGTAGTTGTAAGTTGAAGCCGATTCCTAGAATGCTTTGCCACTTTTTAACCAAATTTCCATATTTTAGTCACAACAGTATCATAACAGCCACAAGTCCATGTTCTCTGTATTGCTATAGCAAGGTGAAATAACCTAGTTCGTTAAGTCCTTTAGAAAGTAAGTGACACAGCGATCCCACAGTAATACCCCCCAGAATATTACTGTACAAGATGCCTCTTTTTCATCCTGTCTCTATAACGGTTAGTCATTCATAACATGCGGCCAATTTGTATTTCTTCGTGACTTCTTTGTAACACCAGAGAACATAAATACACACATTAGAAGCATTAATGTGCAGCATGACCTGCTGTTAGTCAGTGGAATTTGATTTCTCCACGAGGGTCCTGACGATGCAGGATGACAGTTACCTGTCAGTTGGTATGACTTCATGTTTACTTCTCTTGGTTCGTTGGTAAAGGTGTGAACATGAACTGGAGCAAAACTAAAATTAATAATTTACTAATTTTTTCCTTGGTCTGGACAAAAACCAGACCAAACTATGTCTGAAAATTTCTCAACATTATAAAAGGTTGTTTATGAAATTCATTGATTTCATGGACCACAAACAAAAAGGCTGCTGTGAGGCTGAAAATCCATGTGATCATGGCCAGCTAGGCTTACATGTGCTATATTGGGCCTTAGGTGTTTTGCTCACACAGACAAAGGGCAGATCCCTGCTGTCTTAGGCAAATAAAACTTAATGGCATAATTCCACACATTACAACACCCTGCTACCCCAACAGCAGCTGTAACAAATTGTAATGTAGCAAACCTGAGAAGATGGGCAGAGTGAGCTCTGGGTAAGTCCTTGCAAGCTCCTCAGACAGCTGGTAGTAAGACACAGAGTAGAGGTGCGGCAGCGGTGAGGGATGGGTCAAGATACCATCTGTTCGCAGGATCTCCAATTTGTGGGCGTAACGGAAGAGCTTGGGTTCGAGGATCTATTAGTTTCACACATACAAACAATCACAATAAACTGTATTTAATTAATGATAAAAGTAAAATATAGCAGTGTTATGATTAGATGTGTAAAAGTGAACTTTTTGAAGAAAAAGAAAAATTCTGACCTGTAACAGCTGCATGGCCACCTCATAGATGTTCCTGGAAGAATCAGCCGCCTTGAACAGAATCAGGTTCAGCAGCACCACAGTGTCAAATTGGTAATCCCTAAGAGAAAATATAAAACCCAAGCAGTATTTACGTCGCAATTCGCTGGCTCCAGAAAAACCACAAAATGTGTTCAAGTTGAAGCTGGGAATGTGTAGTACCTGTTGTGAAAGACATTTGCGATGGCCCTGAAGCAACCGGCAGCCATGCGACGAGAGCCGGTGTAGCAGCGGTCCACAGCCCAAAACATGAGGTTGCTTTGGTCTGGATTCAGCTCCAGCAGCAGCATCACAGCCTCACAACCCAGCTGGTGAACCTAGAGGAGACCACACAGCAACTGTTAGAAACATGGGTTAACTTCTTCCAATAGTCACTATGTAATCCTGCTCATTTTAACCCATTGATTTCTCAATATTCAATATTAGTATTCACTATTAACATTAGCACAAAAATATGCTGTAAAGCTGTATATTTTAAAACACAAGCCTGTCATAAGCACTACTAATATGGACGATGCAATGACAAAAACATTTTGCAGATGCTAAATATGGATCACCACATATAGAATCTTACATGTTGTTTAAAGAATCACTCAAAACAAGGGAGTAATATCTTCAAAAAAACTGAAAAAGTTGCCTGTATTTGAATGAAACAGTTCGACCTCTTGCAGTACTTCTGAACACCTCTGTGTGGTGCTAGTGTCATGGTATGTGAACCTGTACTGCATAGCTTTGACCTCATGAAGTCAGTACAGTACAGCCAGACCAAACCAATCACTGTTGATGTTTAGTCTAGTTATATCACTAGATACATTATAATTATATACTTGTCTTGTGCTGATTGCCACTGTTATATTCATCCCTTGAGATTACCTGGTATGGGATATATGTCATGACCTTGTAACAGGTTTTATATGATTTGATTAGGACTGACGGGTTGAAACATGGAAGAGTTGCCTTTGCGTGTAAGCGAATATATCCCAGTGAAAAGTGAGTACTTTGTCATTTCGGTTTTAACTTTGGACATGCTACCTTCCTCTTCTGCACTCTGAATATTTGGTGTTCAAGACTTTTCTTTGGCGATGCACACTCCTACCTCAACCTAATATCCAGTACTCATCCACATGCCCTGGCCCGAATATTAAAGTAGGCTGAAATGGTAACATTTCTCTTACCTTCTTGTCCTGAGAATCCAGGATGTTGTCTAGCCACTTGTAGAGGTAGCCATCAGAGGAAAGGCCAACATTGTCAGCTACAGGTCCACAACACAACACTGCAGACATGGCCTGGAACATTAAAAAAGCTGTTAGTTATCAGTGAGTATGGATTATATTGTATGCAGACAACAGATTTCAACATTCATATCTTTATGTGTGTTTGGGTGTACCTTCAGTGCACAGTACTGATGGCGATTGATCTGCATATTTCTGTCACTGTAGCGGTCCAGAGGAGTGAACATGATGCTGAAGGGTCCAGCCCAGTGACTGAACAGCATGAACAGACTGTGTCTCAGCGACTGCTGGGGGAAGATGGTCCTTCTCTGGTGTACTGAACACAAGTAACAAAATTAAGACACTAACTTTAGACAGGCATTCAGTTCAAATAATCTGTTTTTAACTGACGGAATCAGTGAGCAAGTGAGCAAGAGATATACCTGGGACATTCTGAATGATATTGGCCACAAGTGCACTGAAGTGACAGCGAATGTCCTTCAGTGTGTCGGAGTCCTTGTCATTTTCAGCCTCAAGCAACTGCCTGGTCAGATCAACATACTCAAGCAGCGTACTGTTCAGAGAGTGGCTCTCTCCATCTAACCCTCCACTGGCTCTGTAAAAAGAAAAGTAACAAAGAAAAGATTATTATTCAGAAACCAGATATATCAAAGTGCAAATTCATTCCTAATCATATTGTCCAAATTTGTTGTGTTTTACATACATCTGACTGATGACACCAGCATCAGCCAACAGCTCAAATATCCGGACCAGCTGGACCCTGAGGATGTCACGACGCCTGCGTCGCTTCATGTTCTGCAGAGCAAACACAGTGTGGCATTTTAACTCAGTAAATTGTCTTTTGCTAAACACAGAACTGTGACACAAGGGTTTCAGAGTTATCAACTAACTGCACTTACTTCAGGTCTTCTCTCTAGAGCTTCTTTTATGATAGGATTTAGCTCCTCTATCAACTCTCTGAAGGATAGGAAAGTTACATGTAAATAAACAAAAAAAGTATAGAAAAAGGTATACCAAGGTTTATATATATGGAACGTGTTGAGTGTTGTGTACCTGAAGGCCACGGGGTTGGTCCTGCCAAGCCCCAACACAAGAGACTCTGTGATGTCCATGCTCTCAGAGCGCATCATTGGAACAATGTGTTTGAACAGGGAGGAGGGGGACGGAGTGCCAACAATCTATTAACAGACACAGAAAGAGCAATGTCATGGCTGAAATGTTAAAATAAATCAAGTATTCTAACTAGTCATCATTAGTTGCTTATTTACTATGTTATGGTCCAATATCTTATTGCAGTTTTCCTCGCTTTCTGCACTACTTCCAAACATTTTGAGACCTGGAAATCAGCAAAACATTTTTTGTATATTCACGGCCTTGTAAATGTGTGTGCATAGAGTGTTGTCTGTGCAGGTGCTCCTGACCTTTGAATCATAACTGTAGCCGCTGTCCGGCGTGGACGCCAGCGTCTCAGGCGGGGAGCAGCGGACGGAGCCAGAGGTGGAGGATGAGGAACACATGGAGGGGGAGGAGGAGGCGGAGCTGCAGCAGAGAATCAGGTAGTTCCTCCAAAGACCAATGTAGGAGTCACTGCTGTTCAGACTGTTCACTTTCTTGGCATTGATGGGGCTACTGCAAGTGGACACACAGGAAAGGTCAGAGAATAATGACATAACATCAAAAGGGCGAAACAACACTGAACTGTGGGCCCAGAGAATGAAGTAGCTGCCTTCTGCCCTTCAATCCTAGCACATGATGTCACCAAGACATCATCACCTGGCCCTCTCAAAGTCAGTCTATAATAAAAACACCCACAATGACAGAAAAACACACCCAATTACATACATTACATTGATGTACAAACAGACAGAATAAAAAAAACAGAGAGGCTTGAGGGAACATACTTGATGTCAACTTGTGGAGACAGCAGCTGCAGGCGGGTGTAGGCAAACATCCAGGCATAGTTGAGGGCAGTGGGGCAATGTTTGGGCAGGTGCTCTTGCCGCAGGTAGCTGGAGAAGCTGATGACCCAGGGGTCCTGGCCCTGAGTAACGTGGGCAAACACCCAGATGTGCGAGGGGCTTACCACATCAAATTGGTGGCTGATGGGAGATGAGCTCCACTCTGCTAGCGTCTGAAGATCAATCCCACTGGGACAGTACAACAAGTTGGTCTACAGAGAAAAACAGAGGGAGACGAGTTTGAGTCTCAGAGTATTTGTACTAAGTTTTATGATTCTGTAAATAAGAAAAGGCATTTATACCTGGTCAGCTCCTGTGAGATGAATGAAGCTCTCCAACACTGATGCACTTAATCTATCCATTACATCAATGGCCAATTCCTCATCCCCCTGAAAGATTGAGGGAGATAGAACAAATGTCAGAAAACAGTACTTGTAACAAAAAATGTCTTTGCAGACTCATACACATTTGACCAGTGGTGGGTGGAGTACTGAAAATCTTTACTCAAGTAAAAGTACAATTACTCCCATAAAAATTGCTAAAGTAAGTAAAAATTACCATTTGACAAACTAAGTAAACTACTTTTAAGTATAAAAGTAGTCAAAGTACAAGTTACTTTGTGTTTTAATACTTTTAAGTGTGTGCAGGCCCGAGATCTTCATGAGTCATTTTATGCAAGTCCAAGTCTTTGGTCAAGAGTCTGAGTCAAGTCTCTTTTTGGAATAATAAGCGTTACATCCGCTATGCATGAGGTTAGAAACAGCTGCAACATGGTTATTTCTAGGGAATGCACAATCTCTAATTTAGCTATTTCTGTTCTGTACAATTATTTTACTTTTCTCTTTTTTGTGTTTTTACCTACATGAAGGTATCGGTGAGATCACTTTAAAATATTATGCTCTATCATGCTCACTTGCTTTAATATAAAGGGTGCTGCATATGATTCACCTTCTCCAATAGCACAGGCACCCAAATACAATATGATTATTTCTAAAGCATCTATGAACATAATCTTTACAACGTAAAGAATTATTGTAGCAATAACACGGGAAACAGCCCATTGTAGAATAAAGTAGGGTAGGTATTGAGGGAGACCTGTGCGTCACGCATAAGGCCAAACAGGACTGTTTTATCCACCCATACTTGCTCTCTCCCTATGCTTCTCAAAAATGATGTTTCCTGAATAAATAACTGGTAGCCTACTGAGTGAAAGCCAAGATCAGTTTCACTGGCGATATTCTATTTAATGAATTCACCATCGGCCATCGCTATAAAACAAATAGTAACCAATGCAAATTAGAGAAAAAAAAACAACAAAAACCCTGCTTATTTCCATCAAAAGAAAGCAATGCTCTGCGAGGATTCTGTAAATATATCAGAATCAATTCAGTGATCATCTGACTTATATGTTTATACAGTGTGTAGCCTACATTTCTTCTGCATAGACTAAATACGCTTTTAATACACAATTAATGGAAAGTGGCTTGTGAAAGGGCGATGCAGGCTGCTTTCCAACACGGCCACCAGCGGCATAGTGTGCAGTTACTGGATTTGAGTTACATTAGTAGAACTACCAAACTTTATATTAAAAGGGTATTTGCCTGATTTTCAAAATATTTGCATTTGCTCAGCTCATTAATATCTGGCACAAGTGCATGTCTATTTGTACCGCAAGAGAAACCAGTTAAAGCTCAGTGCAATTTTAAAAACAAACGTGAAAACGTTACCGTTCCTATAAAAAACAAAAAAACTTTTTTTTTTAAAACTCATTTGTGTTGTTTGTAACGAGTTACTACCCACCCCGGCATTTGACTGTTATTTTTCAGTCACAACAAAATGCACTGTGAGTCTTAAGTAACTACCTTGCCAATGCCCAGTGCAGTGTGCAGCGCACGGACCTCCTTGAGGACATTAACAGCCAACCTGCGTGTGGCAGGGCGGCAGCTACACAGCACCACCAGCGCTAAACCCTCCACCACATGCAGCACACCTAATGGAGGAGTACGTTCCAGGGACAGAGAATGGCCGCTGCTTGAGCCCTGTTTAAAAGAACATGTAATTAAAATCACTCTGAACTTTTGATGCACATTTGTCACTTAACAAATCATAAGCCATGAACACCAAGTACACTAATGCACATAACACACAAAAATCACTGGAATTCACTGAATACGGCGGAGACTTCCTTGACCAACCTGTGCATCATGGCTCTTATTGCTGCTCTGCACTGCTTGCCTCCATTGGATGATGAGCTGTAGTAGCATCTTGACAGCATTGTCCAACAGTGTGGGGTGCACATCAGTCACCTCTCTGACAATGAAGTAGACAAAGCCTGAGAGAACATCCTCCCGCCACTCTGGGAAATCCACCATTAGGGCCTGAAGGGTAGTGAAGGCAAGGCCACGTAGCTCCTCATCCATGTGGATGGTCAGTCTAGAAGAAGAGGGAGCCAACAGGGAGAAAGTCATTAAAAGAATTATGGAAGGCCTCCTGCACGACAGTAGATTGTGTAATGATGCGTCTGCAGTAGGGTTAGAGGAGGGTGAATTACTTGGCTAGAAGCTCTATTAGGTCTTGTCTGCTCATTCCATCTGGTATCAGTCTTGGGATGGCAGCCACACACGTGCGGAACAGATCAATCTTTGGCTTCCTCTCTCCCCTGTGGCACAAACAGATTATGAGAACCTGCTACTGGTCAGAAGTATACGGACAGTAGCACAAAAGTAAATGTGGGAATGCAGGTTGTGGTTACATACGTAATCATGTCCTCAGGCTCCTTGTTGGACATCTGTACATTGGTCATGCTCATGGAGCGTCCCACTTCCTTGTCCAGGTGTCGCAGGATGTTATCTAAGGCCTTTCTTACTTGTGGGTAGTACAGTGACATGCCTGGAAACACCCAGCAGAGTCATTACACAGTTCCTAAAAATCTCCTCTTGACATTTTTCCAAAAGTAAAGTTTCAAGAATCCAACCTACCTATGACCTTGGCTTCTTCATCAGTGAGGGTGGTGTTGAGGAAGATCTTTTTGACACGCAGGGTGTTGCCAGAGGGCATGATGATCCCCGTCGTAGGCATAGGAGGCTCCCCATCCTTCTGCTGTAGGCTGTCAGCAATCACCAAGAAGGCTCGCAAACCGATATTCATCCTCTGGTAGAGCGGACAGAGGGAGAGGATGAGAGGTATGAAATGGAAGAGAGAATCCACCAACAACAAGAACTTGAATTCTCTACTTTACCTCTGGATTGATGGCAAAGGTTTTGTGAGATTTGCCCACACACAGGAGGTCATAGATAATCTCCTTCATAGCAAAGTCCAGTCTTTCCTGTAACAACCAACAGACCAGCAATCACTTACATGCAGCTACTAAATGGTGTATCCCTAGGTTTAGCTGTGAAATCCTTGTATTTCAATTCATGCTCCAAGCTTACCTGAGCTATGAACTGAATGATCTTGACAAAGATGTTGAGGGGCGTGTCCCTAGGCACCACACTCCGGGAACCTTTGGGAAAAAGTGCTGAAACGATGCCGAGTAGTCGACTAGTGGGGAAAATGGGGGATATTTTAAGCTCAATTAGTGCTTTTACTTAATAACCGTCGATTGCAAAGGGGTTGATTGTGTGTGTGTGTGTGTGTGTGTGTGTGTGTGTGTGTGTGTGTGTGTGTGTGTGAGGGTCAACTTGCAGGTGGCCCTGGAACTGACCTCTGTGTGACAGTATTACTCTCACACTTGATCCTGATAATGTAGACCCATAGCAGTCTGTAGAGCGACTCCAGCGCCACACGGGACATTTTTGGATCTTTGTTCTGTGAATGTAAAAAGAATAATATGAGTCACTCAATCTTAATTATGGCAATATAATTTACCCACCTGTGAAACTTGTGAGATCAGGTTGTTGTTCAGATCAGAAACTCAGATCACACACAAAACTGGGCAACCGTATGTAGAAACTAATGATATTGTCGTTTTTCAGTCCCTGTACATAATTTCTAATGAGTCACTGACTGACGTCCGAACAGTTAAAAGTCCACATGGTCTGATGATCGCTGAGCTTCAGGCTTACAGAATTTGGAACATGCAGTCATCAGTAAAACTAGTAAAATACAAAGCTATTTTATGGGCTTTAGAAAGAAGTATGGGTATGGAGACAGTCATTGTAAACCAGAGGAAAACGTCCACCAAGTCATTGCAACCATTTTAACGCTAAATTTAATTAATCAACAATTGGAACAGAAAACATCCAGTCGATATTTCAGTATTTTGTTTTGGACTGACAAACCAAGTTACCTGTTATGAGGAATACCCATATTGTTGAGATGCATGCACAGGGCCATACGGTTAGCAACCATGCTCAGAGCATGTGATGCGGTGCAAGGATTGCCAAAGAACAGCTTTACCTTATTGGCATGATGGAGGTTTGTTGTCACTGTTGCTGCTTCTCCTTTTACCATTCCTCTATGTTAATATTTAAAACAGATTAAACCAACAAAACCATATTTTGATGTGGAACAAATTTGAAAATCAACAAGCAGTTTTAAAAACCGCACTGTCAATCTGATTGTTCACGGTGGAGACACAGCTTAAAGACAGCGATCATCACAGCCTGGCCCTGGCCCCAGATTAGCACAGATATCCCTTACTGTGAGGGCACAGTGGAAATGTTTATGAGTACAGCACGCCATGGCTTGGCTTAGGCATGCTATACAGTAAAACAGATGGCAGGTGGCAGATATGTCAGAGGCAGGTCTCTCGAAACTGGGAAAAATAAAACCAAATTAAATGTTTTTTGTGATTTGGGTAAATTGACATTTTAAGATAAAGTGCTATGTTGGATTGCAAACCACAGTCCAGCTGTCGCTTTTGTACCGCAACCATATGTCTAATGTTTCTGTCTGCAATTCAACATATCACAGTCGCACAGAACAACAGATCACTGAGCACAAACAAAAGTAGCATCCAATGTCAGCTAGGGCTGCTCGAGGTCAGCACCCTTTACATCATAATTTTGTTTTAAATCACATACATTATCGTGATGTAAGATTTAATAATCTGAGAATGGCTTGGTAAATAAGAAGGTAAATTAATAATTGAAAACAGGTCTATAACTTTCTCAATTTATGTTAATTCATAATATAATGGGATTATTTTTTTCCATCCACGACTAAGCCTTACATGCGGTGCTGAACAACAAATCATGATGACACAAGGATTGTGTTTTCATGCATTTATTTAACCTGATTAGTTTGGTCTGTAGTAATCTAAATTCTCAAACATCATGTAAATGTGTTAATTGCAGTAGGGGATTGAGAGACCACACTGCATAACAGAGCTAGATTTTTGCTGAAAAACCTGGGGGGTGGGGATCCACCTCCCACCTCAGTGCTGTGCACATTAAGGATGTCTGTCACAGTCGATTAACAATTTAATAAAAACAATACTCAGCCCTAATGTCAACAGCAAATGTGGCAGGCACTGCATTGTGCAACAAGAAAACTGAGAGCACAGTGTGGCTGCTGCCAGCCAGCCAGCCTATTACCAACTCCAACAGAAAACAAAATGTAGCACTGACAGAAGACAGTGCAAAAACACCTAATTCCACGATAGCCAAATTAATTTAACTTTTCATGCTTCAATGACCTTCTCTGACCCTTTGGTAATAAAAACTAGGGATGCACAATATTGAATTTTTTAATAAATACTGCATTGATAGTTATTATTTATTTTTGGCCAATAACATTTTGCATTTCATTACAATACCATCACATGTCTAGTTTTGCTGTTACTGTTTTGCTTCATGTAGATGCAGGTGACTAAAAATAGACCCCTTTTAGACATCCAATCTGTGACATTGCAGGGTTCATGTAGTAACGCTCTTGTAATAACAGCTGACTCATCTGTATCAAATATGCCTGAAATCACGGAGATCATTTTGCCATCAGTCCTCATACAGATAAACAACATATTTTAAAGCAATTATTGCCCAATACCAATAAGTTGACTAATGTATCATGCATCCCTATTAACATAAACATGTATCTACAGTAAACATCTAAATATGTAACTGGAAATCAGACAAAAGTCACCACCACTGCCCAAAAACACAAACCAGCTCAACAACAAAGCCTAAGGCAACATCACAAGTTACAAGTAGCTCACATGTTCCTCTTCTGTACTTTAATAGAGTAACACTTCAGTGTCACTGTCACTACAGAGAACGACTCACTACCCCATTAGCCAAGCAGGCAGCAGAACTGTACTACCCTACATCCTGGTCAGGACCTGGATCGTTAAAAGGAATGGGAGCACCAGGCAGGTCACTGACGCCAGATAACTCACCTGCAGCGTCTCAATCTGCTTTCGGATGCTGTTGTTAGACGGCATCTGGAGCAAGTCAATATGAAAAAAGATCAAATGACAGGAGACAAAGAATGTAGGATTTGGGGAGGGACACATGCACGTTATAGGCAAAAACAAAAACATAACCTAAACAAATATGACAAGAGCAGTCCAAAGTATCTTTACTCTTGTCAGTGTGACATTACATAAATCGACACAAATTTACTGAAATCAAACACAATGAACTGTTTAACATGCCACTAGTGGAATTATTAGCGGCATGCTAGATATAAAAAGTAACAGTCCATTTGTATTTGATGTGGTATTACATATTTCAACACAGAGTGAGCAAAATCTTAATTTAAAAGTGCAAAACAAAGCAAAATAACGTGTGCTGTGGCCTGGCAATCAGACAGAGGGACAGTGAAAATACACACACAGTAAATAGAGTAGATATAAGGGGAACACAGAAGGATGAGGAAAAGGACATTTAAAGAAGTGAATGGAAAATGGTTAAAAAAAAAAAAAAGCCAACAAATCCGACAAGCAGGGACACCCAAGTCAGCAGTCCATTCAAATCCATGTCAAGCACACTAAAAATGCAAACTGTTGTATTTTAACCCTGTGGGAATCATACTTTAAAGTAGGGCTGCCCAATTATGGCATAAATTATATTCTCCATTAGTTGGTAAAATACTGTTATCACCAATACTGATCAGGTTTCAGGAAACACAATTATTATGTGCATTTTTCACTCTTCACAGTGCAATATTCCTAAAAGTAGTGATCTATTTGTCCCTCATCCTACTGTAGTTCATGTTTAAGTCAAATAAATAAATAAATATAAACAATGTATCTGAGAACATACATGCATGACATATTGCATGCAAATAGCATTAAGTGTCACAAAAGACTTTATAACAGCTAGTTTAAGTAATTTATTGGTCATCGACCATTTTTAAGAGCAGCCACAGGGTTGAAATCACTGGTTGGACAAGAAGCCCTAAATCACTGAAATCATCACTACACTCGAGCCATCACACAAACCCGTAGACATGATCTCAAATCAAAGAATCGGGATCACCACTCAGAAGACTGACTGAGTACGATTTTCAAATCAAGGAAATCTAATGACAATTACAATGGTGAAAGAGAATGCTGGAATGAAATCACTGAGAAGAAAGACGGCCATTCAAAACCATCGGAAATCACCATCACAAAGACGCAAACAGAAGTCTATCCACCACAAGATCATACAATCTCCACAGAGGGCAATCAGTGTAGGATGGAAAAGTCATAGAATCAGTCCGTCAGTCAGTAATTTCTTCAATGAGCTTCTGGGTTGAATTGGCTCCATGATAGTCAGGGACAGGAGGAAAGTAGGTTTGATCTGTTTGTAATTGGTTTACAGGGAGTCATTAACAGACCTGAGATAAAACAGCACTTGAGATAAATATAATATGCAAGGTGCATTAGCCAACATGTAGGTCATTTTGGAAGGTGAGTTTAAAGATGCTACACATTTAATTCACACTGTGAAATTAGTTGTGGTTACACTAGTAATTATTAGTGACACCTAATAATCTCTTATTTCATGTTTGTATTTTGTCCATTTTGAGCATACTTCTAAAACAAACTTTATTATTACCATATCAAATCAAGTGCTATTCCTGTACAGATCTGGATGTTGATAATGGAGGGGAAAGTACATTATGATCTTTAGAGAGAACCACAGAGCACACCCTTCATAACCATTAATATGACAACTTCTACAAATCGGTGGTATTACAGCATGTACATTGCAGAAATAGAGTATCATAATACCAATAATTAATTTCCTTTTAGCTCTAATAAATGTTGACGCCTTCACATTATAATCAATATCATGAAAAAAGCGGACTAATGTCACTTTATACAGCCACCAAGAACAAAATTTTTATTTTAGGTTTCATAACGCGAGTCATAAGACCTCTGAGGTTTAAGCTGAATTAGGCATTTTCAAGCCAAGTATGGTGCCCTAAAAATACTCTCTGAAGAATACAGTCATTGTACTACTCTTTACAGCACAAGAGTACAAACTTTCTGAAATGGATTGGGGGTAAAGGCTCAGGCTGGCAGTACCTTCAGGTGCGAGAGGCAGTTCTGGAGGAAGATGTGCCAGTTGTTGAGGAAGAACTGCTTCTGACTAACACACAGCAAGCATGTCACCAGGGGATACAGAGCCTGGGGAGATAGATAGAACAGTGTCAGCATAAAAAAGCAAAGGGATAAGTAGTTTGATGCGCACACGAGCCTTGCACACAACAGACAGGCCAAGAGCAACAACAGTCTCTCAAGCTCAGACCGGAGCAGCACAATTGCAAGATCTCTTTCATGACATCAGGATCCCAGCTATATTACTAAAAATGCTGGAAGCATACAAAAAGAACTCAATAGATTAGAAAAAACTGTTCTGAAGACAATTTTGGAGTTGGTCAGTAAACATAATGGACTAACAGTGAGGTTGTGTTTATTTTCAAAGTTAAACATTTCTGGATGATAATAGCAGAATGGGTGTGCTGGAGCCAATAGAAATTTTGACAAAATACAGGAAGAGTGAAACACAATAGGAGAAGGAAGTAGTAAAGATGCAGAGAGTGATAGGGTTGGGGAGGAAGAGAGAAAAAAAAAATAGGATGGTATAATTATTACCAAAGAGTGCTTCTTTCTGGAACTAAAGTCAAATGTCGTCTGGTACAGCATCTCCACAAAGTTCTTCAGGCATGGCACATTGACTTCATTTTTCACCGCCTGAAGGTCATTACCATGGACAATTGACAAAATTACATCCAGAGATTCATTAATGTAGAGTAAAACAGTGAAAATTGTTTTCAATGTTACTCACAGCTGCGACAGGGATGAGGATCTCGACAAAAAGGCCTGCTAGAGCATGCTTTATGTCCTTATCCTTGACTTCCAGGAAATACTGGGCACACTCCTAGGAAAGGACACCCAAGGCATACATGTATGAAGAATACACAGAGGATACATACATAGAGACAAACTGGCAGGAGATGGTACAGTTCGACAAACTTACAAAAATTAAGACAATAATATTGTCAACCCTAACCCAGGTTTAAGTTATGAACTCCAACTGGGATTTGTATCTCCATTCCTGTATATCTCTTTTGGCACTGTTCTCTTCAGAATCAAAAATACTTTATTGATCCCCGAGGGGAAACTCTTTTGTTCCAGCTGCTCACTATCACGTCAGTGCACACAGGAATAGAAGTACTAAGCAAAAAATATAATACACTATAATACAGGTAAGGTAAATTAAGTACCAAGTGGATATAAGTATAAAATTAAAATAAGTGTGAAGTACAAGTGGGTTTACCGGTTGATGACAATAATACGGTATAAAGTAATAGTGCATGAACTGCCAAGTTAAGTGTAGCTATTAAGATCATAATGAGACGGAGGATATTGCACAGCAGTAATAGAGGTATGAATAAATATCAATATCAAGTGGGAGACACTGTCCAAGATGGCATGTAGTTTGGCCAGCATCCTCGTCTCTGTCACCACCGCCAGAGAGTCCAGCTCCACCCCCACAATGTCACTGGCCTTACGGATCAGTTTGTTGAGCCTGTTAGCGTCCGCTACCCTCAACCTGTGGCCCCAGCATGCAACAGCATACAGGATAGCACTGGCCACCACAGACTCATAAAACATCTTCAGCATCTTCTTTGCATAATCTGCGAAGCACTTTGTAACTGTACTGTTTTTATAAATGTACTGCAGAAAACAAACCATGCCTATGTTTCTGAACCAGCCAAATATCTGTAAAAGCTAGCATCTTAACACTAACTTTTTTGACACTAACTGATGCAGAACCAACCTGCTCACAAGACAAGAAAACCATATTTTAATTATATTATGGAGAAAAACTTTATTGTAATGGATTTAGTTTATTAAATAACAATAGAAAATGTAACTATCCTATATTGACCAGCCTCTAAAAGATATGGGTAGAAACCACGATATGTACTGAAACAGAATAGTGTACATAAACCATGGTATGTTCCATTAACACATTAGGCAATCATGGTAATGTTAAGAGAGACAGAGATACAGAGATTAATGAAAAGGCTACTGCTCCATTCACAGCTCTTAAAGTCTGAAACACACATACACTCATTTCTTGGCAAACCTCACCTTTGATCGTTACTCATCTAGCTTTATTGCTACGGAGAGCTGCTGAGTTTGAACAAAGGGGCAGCAGTAAAAAAAAATGTCTGGTGCAATTTAACAAACACACATATCAACCGCACTTACTGTAGGTACACTGGCAAATATACATAAATAAACAACTATAATTTACCTGCATGAACTGAAAAGAAGCCTCAAAATCCTCCACAGGATACATTTTAACCCGGAAGAACTTCATGCCCATGATGAGACTGATGATGCTCTGGACTACATAGGGACTCTGCTCTTTTTGCCTGAGCTCCTTCAGTTCTGTGATGAACTTCTTCCTCACTGCCTGAAACCTGAGCGCGCGCGCGCACACACACACACAAAGATATATATACACTTACAAAAAAAATTCCCAAAGAGATGAGAGAAGTAAGGGGTGACTGAGAATGTGATAAGTTGTAAACAATTTAGCCGGTATTCAGCTAACTAAGCAGAATTAAGCTTGCTTACTTTGACTGTGTAAGGACTCCAATGACCTCAGCATACAGGTCTGCAATGATGTGAACATTGCCAGTATTGGGGCCACAGTACCTGTCAATTGAAGCATATGTGTAAGTCTCAAACAAATAGACATCTTTTTGTGGAAGACATTGTGCTGTATGACTGACATCAAAACAACAATGCATAACAGAAGTACTTTGCAAGTGTGCTTACTTGAGGCTGACTCAAGTTGCTCAAGGAGAGCTGATTGTGTCATTAATGATGCAGACAGTTTATAAAGTGACACAATGACTGTAGAGTCAGTCTATTCAAACAGATATAAATAAATAACTATGGCAAAGCTGCTCAAACCCAAAAGTGAGAGAACGACAGTAAAATGTGTATCAGGACTTTTTATTTATGTGTTATTCATCTGTGTCACTGGTTTATCATGTTGATGCTTACTCACCCCTCTTTGTGTTTAAAGTGCTTGAATGCCAAGTTTAGAACTTCATGTACTAAAACATCTGGCACTGGATGAAGAGGAATCTGTGACGTAAACATGGAATCATTGGTCTTATTAGAAGCATTGATAGTCTTCATTCTTTCTCTTTGCTACCATTCATTGCCCTCCCTACAGGAGCAAAGCCAAGGACAACTTAGCTCTGGCTCTGGTCTCCGGGGATCGGCTTTTAGTTCAGAATGTTGCTTAGATTTGGACAGTCTGCTTTAGAAACACACTCAGTTGAGAGTTGGTCTGTTGCCATTGTGTTTATTTACTGTGTTCTCCTGTGGGGAAAAACCTACCTAAAAACATTGCAGTTCATTTCTGTACCACAGAAGTAAATAAAGTACAAACCTATGAAACAATACTTTTATCCTTCTTAGTCTGCAAATCACTACTGAGACAATCCAAAAAAGCTAAGTAATGCCAACTCTCTTATCAGTGGTGAATGCTGCACTGGCAGTTAACTGGGTTTCTGATCATTTGAATGATTAGTAGCAAATAATAACAGATATCACATCAGCAGTAACACAGACCCAGAACTCCAATTCTGTCTAGAGGAAGGTGCAGTAGAAATATAAGACATATATAGTATATATACACAGTAATACCATAGCAGAATTAATCACACTCAAAACCACTTGCTAGGTGCTTGGATAAGATAATGTCAATGTCAGGTCAAACAGGTATGATGCTTTTCTCCTATATATAAACATCCGGTAGTCACATGACCCCAGCAACCCAATTGGCAAATACTTTTTATAGGCGCTGTAAATCAGTATACAAAAGCAGTGTGTCAGAAAGCTCACCTGTTTTAGAACTTCCACTGAAACTAAACAAAAAATGAAATCTATGGCTAAGTCCCTCCGTTCCAGAAGGTAATCTTTGTCCCGGTGCTGTTCATCTCTACAAAGAGGGAGAGAGGGAAATAATTGTAAATAAGGAGGTTTTGAGCAAAGTACATCTTAAAACTGACAAAAATTGTTATCACTTATAAATGATTTGTTCATTAGGGAGAAGAAGACAGGTGAGTATGAAGAAAACGAAGATGAGCATCTCACCCTTTAGACTTAGTACTAGAGCGAGGCCTGTACTCATAAGACTCGTCTTCAGTGCCACTCTGCCGCCGGTACCAGTCGAACAGTGTGCGCAGTAGAGAGGGCAAACAGTGTTCTGCTATTGAGCTCATAGAGCTTATTAACTGGAAAACGATAACATACAAACATTAGATTCACTCATTATTACTAGTTAACCTTGCCTCCATATACATATTTTGCATTTTTTAATGCGCATATTAAATACTTATACCTGTTAAATGCTAATAAAATGATTACATTGTGTAGCAAATGCTGTCCCACAAGCAATGATTAAAAGTATTTAATTCAATATTCAATAACTGAGTAGCACATAGGGTGAGTATAGACCAGAAGTTTTCTCAACTAGTGGGTGACATACTTTAGCTATTGCAATATGCTATATGCAATTGGGAGTGTGGTGTTGGATGACGTGTTGAGCACATCACTGTGCTGCTACACTATTGAGCAGCTCCACTGTATATATGGCTCTGTGGTGCTCATATGCAAGACCACAGAAATAATAAGCTGTCCTCCAAACACCTCATCAGCACTTTAAATGCATCAATAATGACACCACTGCATTAAGAGGCTTGACAAATCCACTGTTAGAGATGATCTAAAATGATTTGTATGTTGCTGTATAGTAACAGCAGTATTCTAATGAGAAAGCAGTAAATCTTCTTACTAAAGAGTAAATACAGAAAACAAGATCAGCACTTTAGCAACTCAAGATTATAGTGAATATTTACAGACAATACATAAAACATGAGATGAGGTGGTCAGTATGCATAAACTATTCAAGTGTATGTGTGTGTGTGTGTGTGTGTGTGTGTGTGAGAATGTGTATGTGTATTTAAGGCCTGATTCAGCGTGATGACGGAGGTGGATGATGGATGCTAGACACGAGAGTTATGCAACTGCTCCCTCTGCCCTTATGGCACCGGGCAGATACACTCCAGCACCCAATACTGATTTAGTGCTGAGGATGACACAGCGATTCTACACTCTCACTTTTGCACTCTCTATACCCATTTTCTCTCCCTCACTCACAATGGGGACAGCTGGATCTATAGCACCATATCCTCGTTGGCTTTGTGTTGTGCTGAACAAAGCATTCTGCAGCAGGCAGGCCCATTGTATAGAGTTCTGCACCAGCTACAGATGAGGGACAAACGGACCATTGAGTGGGTGGAGCTGCGCACATATACAGAGGTAGGAGAGGACTGTTGTTGGTCCTGGGAAATGAGAATGTCATATTCATACACCCACATGTGATACAGTTTTTACCTCCTTCTCATAACGGCTGTACTGACCTGGTCAAATTGTGCATCTTCCCCTCTCTGGAGGGATCGGGACAGGGGTTTCTCCTGTGAGAAAGAAAGAGATTAAGAACAAATGTGTTACTAACCCAGCAGAGGCATTGTTGATTCTTGCACAATAGCAGATTGCTGTCAGTCAAGCAGCAGGCCTGATGAGTAACCAAGTGAGAGACAAGACCACTGACATTTTACTGTGGTGCATAAGCTGAATGAGAGTGACGTAAGATTTCTATCAGCCTGAGGTTATTAGCCTGGCAGGACACCCCATGCAAAGGAAAGGAACTGAGCTAAATGAATGGAAGAACAGGCCGGTCAGTTAAGTCTGTTAATAAAAAACTATTTTATCATTCATGTAGCTCATGTACATAAAGATTATATGCCTCTCCTGCCATTTTCCTCACACATCTTTCTGTTTTTCCTGAGGCTAAAGGCATGACAGTTAGTTGCAAAAGAGAAGAATCTCAGCAGTGTGTGCCACATCATGTGTTGTGTATTGAATTTCATTTCCTGCGTTTCTTGACACCGGCTCTCACCCCATATGGACTCACCAGTGGTTCAGCCATCACCATCTCGATCTTCTTCTCAGCCAGCACAGCAAACTCAGCAAATAGACTCTTGATGACAAACTCCCCGGGCTTGAGCTCGGGGTCGATGGTGATGCTCGACATGGCGGCAATGTTGTGTTTCTCCCACGAGAGGGGAGTTACAGAGGTGGGGGCACGGCGTCTACTCACGCTGCTGCTGACTGGTGCAGAAGCTGCAAAAATGGACAGAGGGTAAAGGTCAGGAAATAATACAGTGGGACTCGAAGCAGCACGGTCAAACTAAGAACAACACTCTGGTAAAGTATGCAATGTCATGCTCTAGTTCTAATCCAAACAGGAGCACAGACATTTCCTAAAGAGGCAAATTGACTGAATTGATGAGAGCAAGAGAGATATTCCGGTGCTGACTAGAGCTAACAACTTCCATTTGATTCCAAGCACCCTAATTATAAAATAATTTTCTAAACTCATATTGCCCATAATAGGCTCAAATCACCTTAAAAACAAATGTAAGGATAATCATAACTCCTATTAGAGCTATGTCATTAGTTATCAAAATCTTTCTTAAAAATCATAATATTTGTGTTTATGTCTAAATCTAGATTAAGTAAATATTACAACCAGCTCTTTCAACAATGTTGGTTTGAAAGAACTATACTGTTTTTCTTGCAACTCAAGCAGACACAATAGTTTAAGGAATAGTTTGACATTTTCTGTATGCTAAATATGAAGTTAGCAGCTGGTTAGCTTAGTTAGCATAAAGACTGGAAACAGCGGGAAACAGCTAGCCTGGCTCTGTCCAACAGTAACAAAATCAGCACCTCTAATTAACCTGTTATATCTCATTTGCTTTATCTAAACAAAAACCTAAGTATAAAAACAATACTCTGTCTGGGGGGTTATGTGCCAGACTATTTCTTATAGCTTTGGACAAAGACAGATATTGAAACAATTACAGCAAACGCTGAAAAAACAATTGATCACTTACAGCTAATAACATGAAGTTGTTTCTTATTCTTGATGTAAATCTCTAAGATACTTCAATACAAAAGACAATTCTAATATGCATGATGGTGTTGAAAATTGTTGTAAAATGGCCATTTCAGGTATGGCTTCCTTTATCAAAAAAAAAAAAAAATCCAGAAAGGCCTTTCTGATTTTAACTGTCATCTTAGGTGATCAAACTTCTGGTGAGCCCTTACTGAGAATGCAGAAGCTCACAATCTGGACAGGGTGTTAAAAATGTTGCAGGTTTTTTTTTTTTGCATTACTTCTGCATTGAGAGATCAACCTAGTTGTGCCAGATGTTGTGTTTTTTCCTTTTTAGTCTTCAGGCCTATCAGCAATTTTTTTTTATCTGGTATTAAATAAATTGAATAAAAAACACTTTTTTGAAGCTTTGTTATTGTTTATACTTGTTTTTAATCTGTCAGAAAAAAAGCCGGGTACTATATTGAACTGTCATTATACATTACTGAGCTGTAAGTAACCAACAAAGTAAAAAACCCAGTGCTTAATGTGTGTTACAGATTGTTATATTCCTACTGCATTTATATTTCATATTAGCACATTTGCAAGATTAAGCATCAAGCAGAACATTAAAACTAACTTTTACAACTCTCAGGAAATTAGGGGCAGCAGTCATCTACATATTAACTGATAGTAAAGAAACATTTTATTACAAAAACTCACAACACTCAAAAGTATGAATCTATATTACTTGGGACAATTAAGGGATATTAAGGGATATTATAGTGACCAATGAAATATCACAATATAAACATGTCCTTGGTTCAACTCTTATGCAAACAAAAAGTCAATCAAGGTTTAATACGGCCAGCTGTTAAGTATCATGGTGTTTAAAAGATGACTTTGTTGTTTATCTGGATTTCTCAGCCTTTTACACTTTTACACACGCAAAAAGGACTGAAGGAAGTTCACGGGGGAGGAAAGTAAAACACTGTAAAACTGAATGACCACAGAGCTCCTTCAGCAGTATTTAGACTTGCTTCCTGAAACAAGTCATCTAGAGTCACTAAGAGAACCCAGATCTTTCTCTACATTTGCATGTGGCACAGATCATTTGGTCATCCTAACCAAATAATATAAGCAAATCTTCTAAGGTCTAAGTTAAGGTGTTCAGGTAGATGGCAGAGAAGCTAGAGCCCACAGCTTTGGAAATAGATGTTAAACAATCACATATGGGAGTAATCTTCAGGTGTCTTCCTATTTTGCTTGGGTAGATATATACCTTTGACCATGAAGAGTATATACTAAATACAATCCTAATGTACAAGGCTAGAAATTAAATAAACATAAAACTCAAATTGCCATTAATCGTTAATAATCTCACAGCAGCACAGGTTTGCTTTTCTTAACCTAATAAAAATATATAGATACAACTTGTAATACAGGTGGGAAAAAAAAGTATCTACAGTGTCTAAAGATAACTGAAGTTTATTATACGTCATTCACTCACACTCACTCTTAACTGTTTAATCATCTGGGTTTCTAATAGGAGAGTCAGGTAAGCGCACACGCACAAACAATAAATTACCTTGAAAAGCACTTACGTACCAGCTCCGTATGAGTTGCTATTTACCAATAAAATGTAATGAAATGCATAAAAACTGCATTACCATCATGAAATGCATGTCTAGGTACATACTTAGACAGCCAGGTTGCTATCTAATGCACAAGACTTCATAATATTCAATAGTGCTCTCGAAATTTATGCTACAGCTGGGACACAACTTCCAGTCTAGTCCACAATGGTTCTAGTCCAGCCAAGTGGACAGCCAATAGTAAACTGACCCTTTACCTCATTCCCTCCCAGGAAAAGCCTTGTTCTGTTTCTTCCTGGTTGTCACAGAAACACTCATGCATTCTTAATAGTCTGAATAGCACTGAGGAGCAGAAGTGCTAAGGAAAAAACATTCATACCTCGCATATGAAGCTTTAGTGTATGACAAAAAGTTGTGACATACTATGTGCACTGATCAAGAAGCTAAGCCTCTATAGGCTGGCTCACTAGGAAAAATACAGATTGTCTGGTATTAAGACTACTCAGATTCTCCAAACCAACTCTGGTAACCAAAACATCAGAGATAAGGTTTCGGTTATCAAGCAATGTGATGTAGTACACTGTTGCATTAAACAGACTAACTGTAGTAACATTTACATTCAACAAGACCTGCAAGTGTTTGGAAACAAATGTTTTGTTGGTCAGTTTACCAGTGAATACACTTGATCTGATACACCACAACAGGTACTCCATACAGTATACCGTAAATGTCAATAATATATGCATTTGTTATTATAAATAAGTAATTGTGTAAACCTACCTGGGCTGCAATTAGCATTTACATTTTTAATCATATTATAATCATTATTTCTTCAATTAAACTGACCAAGAATTATAAATCTATAAAATGTTGAAATATAATGATCAATGCGCATCACAAGTTATCATAGGACAAATCAGCATTTGAAATTACTTATACAAATGGAAAAAGCAAACTATCGACCATTTTTATTACTTTTACTTAAATAAAATGTAGAATAAGTTATTAAAATAAAATGTAAAACAATTTAAATAATATATGTCCCATTACAAATTCAAGACCATATCTAAAGCATGCCTTAGGCCACCATTTGTTCCAACATCTCAACAAAAATGACCCTTCCTCCCCCACCCAACTACCCCCCTACAAAAAGAAAACAAAATAAAGCAAAACAACATGGAAAAATAAAGCTTACTGTAATTTAATTGTTATGATGAAATTAATTATAAATGCTATTTTTTTTTTATAGCAAATGAAAGTGGGGAGGAGGCAGGGGCAGCGTAGTAGCAAGAGTTAGTAGTGCTGTGGTCATGTTGTCCAGCAGCACAGAGAGCCTTTCAAGCATTCCCCTCTTTGTTTACTGTGCTTCACTAACACCCCCAATGATGTCACATAGCCAGCTCCTAATATCCAATCAGTGTTGGGTGCTCTACCCCCTCCGTCCTTCTTTTTCTCTCCCACCCTGGGCCAGCCGGATTGTTGACTGGTTCACACAAATGAATACCCAAACACTGTACTTTTCCAGTTAATGACACAACGAGGGGAAAAAAGGCATCCTTTTCTGGGCTAAGTCTTGCATTGCCTCTCCCTCGCTCTCTTTCTCCCCAAGACATGCAAGTCATTTGTGGCATGCCAAACTATGATTCCGTTCCATGCTGACCCCATTGCACAAATCTTTGTAAATGTTAAAAAAAAACAAAAAAAAAACTGCAGGGTGGATTACAAACTTCTCACTGTTTTAAGCCAGGAACTGTATTGAAACTCTAGTGACTCACTTATGACCCTAAGGTCGTGTTCCTTTTCCCATTCAAATCTAAATGCAAAAGTTCAAACATGCTTTGCTAATAATATGTAAAAAAGAAAGTTTGCCCCATGGGTTGTATTTCAAATAAATGTTATTTTGTGGCTGAATCTACTGTCGGATGTTTTCAGTGCTGTATTCACAATATTCAAAATGAAAACCGTGTTTAAATAACTGAAACATACCTTTGGCTGAGAGACAATTAACCTTTAACTGGTTTCTGATTTACCAATTGTTCAGCATTGTGTTTGCATATATGCATATATCTCCCAAAATATAGTTTCTGTGGTCTGTCTTTGCCTGGAAAATTTGAGATCTGCTGCACAAGAGAACACTGGTATCTAGGGAAATAACAACATCTTACCCTAAAAGATGGACAGTACTGCAACTACAGTTCTGACAGGAAGAACTGACAAGCTGCTACTAAAGTGATGTATAAGAAAATGCTAATGTTTTGTTATGAGAGGCCTATAAGCCCCACGCTGCCAGAGTTCCACGGTTGTGCTTGAGCACCCCTCAGGATTGCACAACTATCAGAGCAGTGACTCCACCTTGTCACAGTTAGAATAGAGCCCTCCCAAATGCCTGCTCACTTCCCCTGTCAGGACAACCAGAAACAACAGCACAAACATGCACGTACAGTTGGAATGTAGGGACGTGAGTGCGTCCATTTTTTTGAGAGAGAGACAAAGGAATCACTGCCAATGTTTATGTGGTGTGGCGGTTCCAATTCTGCTATTGTGTCTCAACATGCTCAGGCTCCAACGAGTTACTACTAGTTTACTCTTCATCAATACTACTTCCAAATAAAAAAGAATCTAAAAGATACAGGGCAAAATTAATTTGTTACCAGAAGCTGACAAGACATCAATATATCACAGGGACAGATTGAGAAACCAATATGCATGCTCCATCACAAATCAAAAACTGATTTAACAGTAAAGGGCTAAACTGTGACCATATGTATTAATTGTTGAAACTGGGTGTACTAACCAAATGTGTCTAACATCTCTGTACCTTAGAACAAAGTAAACAACAAAGTGGATGGAAGTTGTAGCAGGACAGGGGAGAGAGGGGTGAGGAGGGGTGGTAATTAGAAAGAGGGGCAAATGGAAGAAAGCAGTTTACTTAACAGGTGGATGATTTACTGCTAAGCTAACCAAAAACTATGTAAAGATATGTGCTCCCACTTATTTAAAACGTATACAAATATTTTTATCAATTTCTATTCTATTTAAGTTATTTATTACCTTGAGGGAGAGAAACTTCTTACAATATGTTCAAGAATGCCTGCTGTTCCTCCATGATTTCTTATTTGGGGTATGTCTTTTTACAAGTATCATAATTATCATATCATAATTAAATCACAGTAACAGCATCTTTTATATACACTATATAGTCTGTTCATGGTCATGGGGGTTAGAGCCTATTCCAGCACACACTAGGCGAGAAGCAGGGTAAATCCTAGCTAAGTCACCAGTCTATCATAGGGCAAAATATAGAAAAATATGTTGTAACTCACATTCATGCCTATGGGCAATTAAGAGGTTCTTATTTGCATAACTGCATATCTTTGGACTGTGTGAGGAAACCAGAGCAGCTGGAGCAAACGGGCGCAGAGACAAGGAGAACATGCAAACTCTACACAGAAAAGCTCCTGTTTGATGTGTGGTGACAGTCCTAGCCACTGAGCTATTTTTCTGCTCTACTGTGTCCATAGTACACTACTTTTTGATAAACAGCCCACACTGCAATGCTTTACATTTGATATGTGTTAATGAGAGTTATGCAACATTGTACCTATAAGTGGCACAAAATGATGAGGATTCATCTGTGTCTCAAAATCTTAATTTTCTGCTCACTATAGAGTAAACTACTGAGCGTTTATAATGTAGAGAATTTCAGCCCCATCACATCACTGAGACTGCTCTAAGGTTTTATTCTATACATTTAAATGTTGACATTGGCATAATTTCAGCTACTAGACCTGAGTGCTGCATTCAACACTGATGACCACAGTCCACTACTAAACATTACACAACTGGGTTAACTTTCTTTTACAGTCCTGAATTGGTTCAATTCTTACTAACAAGGTTGAGACTATTCTTGTGATCACAACAAACAAAAATAAAGTGGAGGTCCCAAAGATCAGTCCAAACACTATATGCTCCCATTAGATCAAATTATGCAAAACAACACAATTTCATGTTATGCTGATGGCACTTTAATTTCTCTCCTATTAGTGATGGTCCAAACAGTCTACTCACTCCTTAAATATATGGCCTATATAGTGCCTCTGCTGGTTTCCCCTGCCGCTTAATATATTTCATAGAAGTGTAACAATGTCATCTGACCCCAGTGGAAACGCTTTTCTTCATTTTAGGCAGCCTCCCTCTGCTATAATATACTGCGGGAAACCAACAAATCTATCGTGTTATTATATATGTTGTTGTAAGTTGTAGGAACCAATTATTTGGGCAATAACAGATTTCGTTGCGTATGAAAAACAACATTTAGAAAAACTATGTATATAAATCAATAAATGGTTTAGGACCAGGCTAAATCTCTGATCTAATCTTCTCTGATCAGCTTTGGTCTGACGACCATTCCGAGATTAAAATCCAAACAAGTCACTTTTAGTTACCATGCCGCATATATCTAGAACAAACTTCCATATCTAGAACAAACTTGTACGACACGTTCCCAATCGCTATCAGCATGTGTGTGTGAGAGAGCAAGAGCCAGAGAAACAGAAGGAAAGCTGACGTGAAGCTCTCCATAAACATTTATAATACAAAAGAAGTCTTGATCAGCCAGTCTGATTTGTACTCAACCTTTCCCTTGCTTGGCCCTAGAGTTGATGATATCACTTTCATATCTCTGGGTGTATTAAGCCATTGTGAGTAATGCTATAAGTGCTGTTAGCATCAATGTGATGAAGTATCTTGATTTGTCGGGTATTTAATTTGACAAAAGTCAGGTTCAGTTCAGTTTCTCAATTGATTTTCCAGAAAATTCACGGTATTATGATATATATCGATATTGCGACAGAAAATTATATACACACCATGATAGAGGATTGTGTGCAATCGGGAGACAGGGATTAATGCTTTCTAGTCGGCAATCGTGAAAAATGATCTCTCCAATATGGCGACCGAGCAGACACAGAGCCGACAAACAGCAGGCTCCTTCCAATCAAGATGGCGGCGAAGCTAACGAAAATGGCGAATTATTCATCTTGTATCGTTTCTAACTTTAGTGGATCATAACATATCGAATATGAAATTAATCTGCAGATGCTCCAGTTCAAGTTGAGAACCATACGTTTCTATGGATGTCAGTTTTTCAGCCACAAGAAAGGCCAAAATGTGGTCTACAATAGACTAGGTAACGTAAACCATGTTTTTAGCCAAGCAGTTGTTGATCGCTTGCAGCCAGTTGGGAGGAGTGAGGAGTCAGTAGTTGGTATAAAACAGAGAAGTCAAAAGCCATTCGTAATAACAGATCAATTTCCAGCCATGCTGGAATTAAATCTACAATTCCCTGGCATATTTAGTGTTTGGTAACAGGCTCATCAAGGCAAGGAAGAAAGGAGAGGGAGAGCCGGTGACGAGTCAGAATAAAAAAAGAAAAAACTGAGCGATTTCTGAATCTGAGCAATTTGACTTAATGAACAAAACATTGGTCAAACTATAAGACAGTGTTATGTGGTTCATTTGAATTTCAAGGACATTTAAGCACTGTGTTAAAAAATAGGCTATTTTCAAAGTATTTCAGTACTTTTTTTTTTCCTTTTTTTTTAAAATATAAATACTGCTATACCAAAAAACGATCGATATCAGCCGTGTATCGGCCAATATGGCTCAAAGACAATTGGCAATCTGTGGCAAAAAACACGATTGGGGCATCCCTAAAAGGAACAAATCCCCAATATAAATTTTCTTTTTAATTCTAATATAAGTAGACCATACATTCCTTTTTCGGACAGGAGGAATGTTTGGTCAAAGTTTGTCTGGCTCTGGTTCTGCAATCACAGCAAAGCTATGTGTTGTAGGCTATGTGCTGTTCACTGTGTGCTCAAACAGTTGTGTGGAGAGCTAGGTTTATCAAATTAAGCACAAGCATAGCCTCACTACTGAAAACAGCAACTGAAAACCATTTCAAATGTCAGCCATTATTTTTCAGGCAAAAGTGCGTAATTTCAAGTTGGAGGTAAAACTGGAATGATGAATCAGCACCAGCAGACAGCTGTTTGCCGTCCACATTTGTACATCACTACATTTCAATAAGACTGAAGAGGCGGCACCTTTTTTATGGGAAGCTAATAATAGGAGAGAACCAGAAAAAAGATCAATAGTAGGGAAACATTAGCTGCCCCAAAGGGAAGAAAGAGAGGGTTATAAAAGTAGGAGGGAAAAAAAGAGGGATCAAGATTGTGTTGAGTGCTGCTAGACTAAGAGTCTAAGACTAAGAGAGACTAAAAAGAGATTTAAATGTTAAAATTTAAAAACATTTACAAAAATGGAAAGAGTAAGGGTAAGGTGGGAGCAGCCAGTGCCATCAGAGGACTTAAAGTCCACCTGTGTTTTGTATCAGCAGATGCTCATCAATAGAAACATTATCTATGGGACAATCATGAGCCAGTAGAATGATGATGAGCAAGGGGAAGAGGGTAGACTCTGCTGAAGGAAGAGGTTAATTGCTGCAACCTGCATACACATCAAACAAGCCTGGCTAAACCTGGACTAAACATAATCAGTCATCCTGACAAATCCATTAATAACCACTTTTCTTATACAGGGAGGAGATAGGAAATCTCAAAGCATGGATTGGATTGCATGCAAGCACAGTGCTGCACAGTGTCTGCTGGCTGTATGTGGTAGATAAGTCTGGTGGCCAAGTGAGGTATGTAAACATGAGTGCAAGCTTGGCAAGGTACTCACAGCTGCTACTCCAAGACTTGAGCAGAGATTTGATGCTGATCTCAAAGAAGACAGAATCCTGCAGGCTCAGCATCGCGGCTCTCAAAAGTTAGGCTTCGTCCGAAGGCACAAATTTTACAAGGCTCCTGTCACTTTCATTACACAAAACCCAAACATTCCACTCTTCTCGAAAATACACACCTCTCATACGCCTTCAAAAACCTCTCACATTTGCTCCTCTCCCCTGACTGGAGCTGAATACTACCCTCCACAGGTGCTAGTTAAAGGCATCATCCTGAATGACAGCGTGAGCAGCTGCTAACGAAAGAGACCCAAGAAGTGCTACCAGTTTGTTTCCTCTGCCACCTAGGTCACTGAAGAGTGAAACGGCGCTGGGAGAAGAGGAGAGAGAGCATAGCCTGGCTAGTTAGAGAAGTATTCCACCCCAGTGCCTGCTGCCCTCTTGCCAATCCACATAGTCCCTCATCCCCATTGCAGCACAGAAAAATCCAGAAAGGCGAAGGACAAAACTGCGTGAGAACTTTTGCTTTTGATAGGAGAGAAACAGCAGAACAGTACACGATAGAAGTCTTAACAATGCACGGCAATATTCCCTCTCCTCTTCTCTTCCTCTGTGTGAGTGTGTGCCAGTCCTAGCCCACTAGCACTGTCAGCCACCCTCCGCCTCCCCCAGAAGCTCTCTCCCTCTCCATTCGCTCCCGAGCAGCCCCTCCTCTTCTGAGCTAGCTCTTGTTCTTTTACTGATGCCTGCTCTTTCTCTCCAAGTGAGAGAGAGCTTGTTTCAACAGCAAACACAGGGAGGCGGGAGCAGAGTGTGGGTGATGTCATCAAAATGCTGCGAGTGTTCCCTGGCTGTGGTTCAGCAATGCATACGCATGTCAGAGCTGCTACTGTGCTGCCTCTCCACTGGCCTATCAAAACGGCACTTCCTGTAAGCTCCACAGCAATACTGATGCGTCATCCCTGACTGCAGTAGCAGGAGGGAAAGGAAAGAATGGGAGGATGGAAGAGAAAGAAAAAAAAAGGGAGGATAAATTAAACATGGGGGTGTACACACCATAACTAGTAGTCCTACTCCTATTCAGATCTCTGCCCTAAAATATATCCCCATCTTCAAAACAAAGTAAACTGTACTCAAGATATATTTCACCAGACCAAACCATGGGACTTGGGTATCATAGCATGATAGTGATCACAGCTAATCCATTTGTTAAACTAACTGTTCACACCCAGTGGAGTCATAGGCATTACATCATTGCTCTGTCCAAAATCTACCAGGCATAGTAATAGTAACACACAGAATGATACACAAACTACACCTCTGCATTAGTGAGAAAACAGGCCATTGTGTTTTTGTGAATGTGAGAGAGATACAGACACACAGACGCACACCTGATTCAGTTTATCCTGCTCGCAGAGACTTAAAAACAGATCCACATGATATCAAGCAATTTGTAGTTAAGCGCAGGATTAAGTTTGTTAACAAAATATTCTGATGGAACAACACTGGGAAGGCTGCAAAAGACAAATGCTCTTTGTCTTCTTTTAGTTTAGTCTTCATTTCTCTCTCACCCTCAAGTCTCTCCCTCTGTCACATGTCCTCCACTACACAAGTTATGCAAAATGAGGCAGAGCTCATTGCAAACAAACAACACAAGCAGATGCTTTGTCAAGCCCTTGCTGGTGCTACCCTGATGCATGCTTCCACTGCGAAACTCGGCCTTGTAATAAACAAGCACAGATTCTTTAGAGTCCCATTACACATTTGCAGCTTTGCGTTATTTCATTTGATGTCATCATCAAGTGCAGTGGGTCATGACAAAGCGGCCGGATAGTTGAATACAACTTTAGGTTTGGGTCAGGTTTGGTTATTTTCAAATGTAACTAACTTGGTCTGGAATGATGTGAGATTAGAAACTGGTAGAAAGAACCAGTACAACAATGTCAGGTACCCAAGTCCCATGGTTTGGTCTGGTGAAATATCTTAACATACCTCATATTCTTTCTGAGCGCACCTCGAGTACAGTTTACTTTGTTTTGAAGATGCGGATATATGGCACATATAATTTAGGAACATATTATTATTATTTCCCCTATATCAAGTCTTCTTCAATACAGCATAATGTCCATTTTGTAAATTAAAGGTCCAATTTAGAATAAAATAGACGATAAAGCAGGGTGTGCTTTAGAGCGTGGCTACTTTGTGATTGACAAGTCGCTACCGCGGCAACCCTGTAGAGGCGATGTGTATCCACTGCACATGTGTACATTTAACTAGCCGTAATTTGTTTTTGGGTGCTGACTATCGGTGTTTTCATCTAAGAACTTTGACGCTTTCAGAGTGTATTTTCAGTTCATGAAAGTTAATTGTAACATTTTGGTCATCTTCAGTGTTCGGTCGTACTAAAAGAAACTCTAAGCAGTCAGCTGTTTATTTTTTCCGGTAAGTACATTTTGTTTTAAGCCTGTTTTTCGCTATCCAAAATTAGCACCCCAATTAATATCACAGTTAACGTGAATTACGGACACACCTTGCTAACCAAGATAGCTAGCTCCACCCTCTCGTCCAAATATGGTAACTTCTGGCTGCAAAAAACCAAGATGGCAATGGCCAAAATGCCAAACTCAAGGCTTCAAAACAGTAGTCCACAAACCAATGGGTGACGTCACGGTGGCTATGTCCACTTCTTTTATGGAGTCTATGCTTATACAGTCTCATGGAGTACTCTGCAACTGGCTCTAGCTTAAGGCTTCAGTATACCTAAAACAAGCTAAAAAACAAGCTTTTAGGTACACTGAAGCCTTTAGCTCACGCTCCGGGGCAGTGAGAGAAAGGCAATAATTTGGCAGAAGCCTAATGTGTACACATTATGTTTAAAAACAGAATCAGAGTTCATATTATCATCCTTATCAGCAAACCAGATAATATACAAACATGCAGAGACATCTGCAGGCACTGTTTTCTGTAAACCAGCTTTATTGTTTAAGGAATGCAGTGGAATAACCGACAACATCATCTCTCTGGGAACATTAGAGCTAAGAGCTACTGTCCACCAGAGCTGACGTAAGTTGAGGACTTAAAATAATCATCGTAACTGACTTCCTGGAAAGAAGAGCTCACTGATTAAATGATCTCAACTAAATGCACAACCAAGACAAGTTATAGTAGCTCCATTCACAAAGTGGGAGCACTGATTGACAGCTAGCCATCCTGACTGCAGACAGTATAGGGGAGCTGTTCCTCCCAGGAGCCCACAGGGTGGAGGATGCATTTCCTGTCCTGGTCTCTCTGAAGGTCAGTAGTGGGAACAATAATCGATGGGAGCTGTAATTCAATACCTGACCTCCGCAGCGGTGCCTGGGCTGCAGAGGACACGCCATTTAGATCCATCACACCAGTCTGGGTATGCAGCACAAATCTGCAACTTCTAGCTCCTCATTTCCACACTCTCCCCTGAGTCAGGAACCAGCTATTTCATACTTCCTAATGATTATCAAGACACAAACTGCACATTTACACTAAGTTTCAAACCTTTTTATACACATACTGATTAGGTCAACTTCCACGGTATAATGCTCTGTAGCTGTATGACTGAATAATCAAAAACATCTTTATAAATAGCTTCTTGCACAAACCATAGACACACTCAAACCCACTGACAGAACCGTTCTCCTCTGCTCAAGCTGAGAATGAACAAACTAATTTCTCAGATTTGCCAAGCAAATTAAGAGAGGCAACTCATTTCAGCAAAGAGTCATTCTTAGGTCAGAAGCATATCATCTCTATGGAATGACAGAGTAGAACACCAGGCAAATCTGATTAAAACTCTTCTTAACACTGGTACAAAAAGGTCAGCTCATTACTTATGAGCTGTCTTCAAGTTGTTCGCTATGGAGGAGCATTTAATGGGAGAGCTGGTTTGAGAAAGAGCACTAACAATGATTCATGGCATTTGTCTTCCCAGCTATGACACCATATTCCCACTAAGTGCAGACTCTGCACTGAGCTGCACCATTATGGGGGTTTGTTGCACTGCAGTTTGCTAATAACTATTCAAGAAACTCTATGAATATGTTTGTCAGGGCTGTCTGGATACACACCCTATGGACTGATTAGAATTAGAGAAGTACAACCCACCAGTGAACACTCATGTTCAGTCACATGCTCCAAACACTCCCAAATAAACAGGAAACCTGCTGCACCCATTAACCAAATACTGCCCCAAACAAACCCTTCCCAAAAACTTAGCTGTGCATCAAGCAACTGGGTGATGTCACTGTGTGTGAAGAAAGACAAATGACAAAAAGAAAAGAGTAGCACCACCTTAAAAGCCAACTCAGGCTATGCCAGTTCTGCAACAAGGGAGTGGCACTCAGCTCTGATTTAAACACAGGGCAAATTATCCTGAGGTATGAATACACCAGACTACCATCTCTAGATATCCCCTTACCTCAACTACTGTAGTAATCACAGCACTTCTTTTATTATATAACTCACCATCGTGACCCCTGCCACCACCAGCAAGATGAAAAAAGGAGATTTTTCCTAGTGAAAAAAAAAAGGAAAGATTTGAAAACAATTTGCCCAATTCAGTCTGTAAAAAAGTCATCCAAGTGTCTTTTAATATGAATATCAATATATTACCAGCAGTCTGAGCTGAACACAAACACATTTACCTGAGTCAAGCTATAAAAAACAACAACTTTACTTGCTCCAAACCAAAGTGTGGACAAATAAAACTCAGCTTATCATTGTTATTATGGGTTAGTTTAGATAGCTGTCTTGTCTTGTCCTATTCTTAGAGGGTAAGAGGCTAGGTGAGTAGAGCAGAAGGGAGAGCTCAGTTGTGCTTTAGCCATGAGCAAACCGGGAGCAAGCGTGCTCCGACAGGTAGCACAGCAAAAAAGCCATACTGAGAGAGACTGATGACAAGTCACCACCCTACTGCTGATGCAAACTGGCTGGCCTGCACGCACACATAATTCGTATGTGTACACACATCTACTAAACCTTTAACTACTGTATCCATAGACACAATAGTAGACCTACTTCAGAGGATTAACATTGTCAACACAACTCACACTTTAGCACCTCAACTCTCAAACCTTAGCTACGAACTCTATAGTAGGCAGGTCCCAATACTAGTCCTCTAATACTACATTTTAATTCTATTTTCTTTATTTTTTCCTACTTAATGCAGCTGTACAGGGCATTTAGACAGTGGAATAGCTCAGAATTATATAACCTGCATGGCAGCTTTCCATTGATGGTTTCCCATGATGCTTTATATCGCAACATCACTAACCCAATAGCAACAAGTATAGTCTCATCGGCCAGCATGACGCAAGACCACATCAATTCAACAGTGCAGAGATGCACACTGTAGTCATGACAGTGGTCTTCCAATGTTACAGGGCATGTATGTCATGTTTGTATTAAAAAAAAACAAAACAGCAAAACATCACTGGTTGCTATTCGTTAATATTACAAGAATCACAAGCCTCTTTATATTTCGGATGATTATATAAAAAAAAAAAAAAAAACTTTTAAAAAACAGACCAGAACTGCCAACAGGTTTCTTGATGCTGAGTTAAAGGTGCATACATTTATTTTTTTAGCTACTTGAGGCAGACAGACTCCAAAAAACAAACTAACAGGCAAACACACAGCCCTGACATTGTCACCATATAAAGTTATTAACGTGTTAGCAAACAATTGCCTATTCACAGCAACCTAACACCTGTAAATCCAAAATTCAGTGTCATTTTAACTGTCTTTAGTCTTTAGTTTGCTAGCTGTTCGCTAACTTTGTCTGCTGTTTGTTGCTGAGCAGGTGGCGTAAAGTAAGTTTAGCAGAGCTTGTTTGCTGAAAATGGCTGCCTGCTGTTGCTGGCAACTGGAATCATACAGTAAAATTGAGGGCTGTGAAACCAAAGCAATGCTCTAAAAGAGCTGGAGAGCTACAGATTGTGGTAATAAGTCTTTGTGGGTTCATCAATGCAAGCAATGCCATTCACACCACAGGTAGTCGTTGTTAGTCAATGGTTCAAATTAAAAATATAGATTAGTGTGTGTTAGTGTTGTGCCAACTGACGATCATATCAACTATTGACAAAAAAAAAGATAACCGTTCATTTCTGATGCCCCTGCCGTTTTAAATACTTTTTGTATTTAAAGATTTTTTTGTTTTAACAGTCTGTGGTAATCCATTTAAGTCTCGAACAAAAATTCAATGAGGCTATAATGTAGCCTAAACTCTGCTTCCTCCAGCCAGTGCAGTGTGTCGGGACTTTCACACATCTGACAGATGCGCACCAGCTGCCACTCAGTTCTGTCTGGTTGCTACTGTTAAAATACTGCTGTGAGGTCACATTTTGCGGAGGGGGGTTGGCTAACTAGCCTGAAAAACATAATAAACACGATGTGTGTCCATGTGAGCCAATCCACTATATGAACTGATACAAACAGACTTTGTTCTTTCTCCTGACAAAAGCAACACTGCACTGTAAGGGAAGTTAATGCTCAAAATATTAATCATCTACTGTAGATAAAGTAACTCTTAAATTAGACTCTGCATCAGTTTAGTCCAACTGACACTGTTCTGCAGGCTGCATTATAGTCATTCTCCACTGCTCTGCATCTTATCCATTCATGTACTTGCATTTATGAGCATAGCGCAGCACAGATGTGTCTCTCTGACATATTGACACTTGAGCTTTGGTAGTGCGTAGGTTAGCCCCCCTACTACCCAATGTAAAAATATAGGCGATTGCCCAACCTTAGCATATACAGTATACTGTATCTTTACAGTGTATGGATTTGGATGTTAACACGTGTGCAGGTGGATGGAGGTGGGGGGCAACTTTTAGTAACATGTTAACATAGCTTAAAATACACTGAACCAAGAATGTAAATTAGAATAAGCACCTATGAAGTGACCTAGTTAAATTAGCAGAGATGAACATAAAATCAATTCAGATAACTACTGCATCAACTTGCAGTTGAGTTAGTTGTACCTTTGAGGCGGGTTCGGTTCACGCGGGCCGTCCTGGAAGAGACAATCGCCGGATCTACCTCAATCATCTGATCTACCGGATCCTCCTCAATGGTCTGTCCCATGACTAGCAGGCCCAGTCGTTTCATGCGAAGAAGCCGTGGCCCTGTCTCCCTGGGCAAGGCTCCCCCATGTTCAATGGGCCCCTCTCCTGAGATGACAGCCGGAACCAAGCTCTTCAGAAACTCCATGTTCGACAAGACTTTTTCTGTCTTTCACTCTGGTGCGTAGTCCAATAGCCTGTGCCATGCCATTCTCCCATTCAAACTACCTGTCTGCCTCATCTGCCCCATTTACAGACAAGCAATTAGACAGAGTACGGTCCCCGTCTCCAGCTGCTACCTACATGCAGCAGCTACACATTCACTCACTGTCAAGGCCTGAATGTGTGGGCCCTGAGATCTGCCCTTTCAGAACAGAAGAGAAACTACCTGTCAGGCTTTCTTAAGTTGTTTGTCTGGACTAACTAGTAGAGGAGAAGCTGTTCACTGTAGCTAGCCAACATGAGAGAAACTTCTTTCGCTGCAACATTACCTGTCTGCTCACAGTGAACAGTGAAAGCAAACAGACATGGCACTTTTCATGGGTCGTGATGTAATTATGAGTGGGCAGGGCTATGTTTGAGTGCCAGGCACTATCTGGGGTGGGACTAGAACATGTTCCAAAGGAGATAACAAGCCTGGGCCACCAGCCAATCACAACAGAGACGACACAAGCCACACCCTGCTGGTCTGTGTTGTTCACCAGTGAAAGAGCCCAAGAGAGGAGGAAGAAGATTGACAGACACTATAAGAAGTAGGAAAGCTCCATGGAGTTGGCTACACTCGCCTGCCTGCATTTACTGATAGCCCTTATCATTGTCGGAATGGTTTTACTTGTTAGCATTTATACACAAACTTGTTTGCTTTCTTGCTAACTTACTCAAATAACAAGAGTAACCCCACCCCTTGCTTTCACTTCTGCTTGACTGTGCTGAGCCATTATGAAGAGAAGCAGAAGAGCAAAGTGATGGGGTATGTGAAACAGGGTGATGACAGACTGCTGGGCTCTGCTTGGCTGCACAGCTTGTACCTGCGGCAAACTCAAACCCTTCCAAATATCCCTAGCTGAGGAGCGAGAGGGACTATACTGTGCTGACTCTTATAAAAGCTTGCTGCCTTAAGAAATCATCAATTTGCTGTTCTCTGGCATGGAGTGCAAAATTAATAAGCCATCTAGCACCAACAAAGCAACAATCCTGAATAGCAATACAGAGCTGTAACACTCCACAAAAATTAAAGATGCCCGTAGCACCAGTGAGCAGCAAACTGTTAGAACACCTTTAAGATAAGCCTTTTCTGCCAATTCATCATTAACTATGCACCACAATAAAGCAATTGGGCAATACAAAACAGCACAATATGTATTTTATCTTCCTCTAATTAAGACTCCATTAAGCATTTTGTTAATATTGAATTAAGCAACTCAGCCCAAAGGGAATTCAAACTCAGCTTTGAGGCTTTTAACACTCTTTAATTTCATCATTTTTGGTTCTGTGGCCACACATAGACCCTATTGTTGGGTTTCACCAACCCACTTCCATACGACACTAGCCGTTCGCTTCCTGCAGGACAAGGTGGGTGTACGCTACCTGTATTGCACAAAACAGCAGTGAGCCAAAGTAAACAGTCTCTAGCAAATTTAAAAGTACTACATAGCCACAGGGGGAGGTGGACAAAATCTGAGGTAAATAATAAATACATGGACTTACATTTTTCAGGTGGCAAGAACTGGATGCCAGTGTGTCTGGATGTCTAAGTAGGCGATTGTTTTGGTTAGCCATTACAACATGAGAATCAAATAGTTTCATGACTGCGTTTCTATTGGTTGGTTGTTTTTGGACTCTTTTTGCTGCACATGGTCAAAAATAATAATGCACGCAGTCAACACATTGCCTAGAAGCGGCGTGTGAACACTGCAGTGAGATGATGTAATTGTTACAAACTATATCAAGAGCCTGAGAGGGGAAGTAAAAAAATAAAAAAATAAATAAAAGTTTATTCATTTCAACTATGCTTTTTTATTACATGTATCCAGCATCAATCTTGCCTGCAGAGTAAGCACAAAGTGGAAGAATGCAATGATAAATGCAGTGCAGCAGTTTTGCAAAACCTCTGCCCTCTAGCGGCCAGCTGGCAGAAAGCACACCAAGCAGTACAAACTAATTGTTGAAATCTACTGACAAGCCCCAAATGCTGGGAAAACAAGAAAACGCTCAGCAAGATTTGATGGCAAACCACCAGAAAGCTTTTTAGAGCTGGACTCTGGCTCATCAAAAAAAACCTCCAAAGCTATCCAAATTTTGATGAATGGAATGCTTTTTCTCCTCATAAAATTACATTTATTTATTGTTAAATTAATTTTAAACCTTCACAATCCACAGAGAATGTAGTGTAATACATAGGAAATAACATTTTAGGCCTACTTATAAAAGCACAGGGCTCTAAGGATGGCAGTCTCAGTTTAATAGCAAACTATTTCTGTCCCATTGGGTATAGTGAGCAGGAGAACTCTTCAGTCGCTGCTGGAGAACATAGATGCCTATACAATAGGAACTGATTTGTGGTTCAGTGTTGGATTTATCCTTTTGAATATCTAAGCATTTCAATAACTGTACTGCAAATGGATGTGTTGTCCATTAACATTATGTACACCAAATCACTCAGAACTTGTGATTGTCTGACTCATGTTATTGCCTAACTGTTCTGGACAAAAAAAATAATCTAATGTATAAGGCACTAGAGAAAAAGCTAAAATTTGGTTCAAGTTGCATGGACGGACATTTGTTGGGATAGTGCAAGACTGAGGTCTACATAAAGATGTAGAGAGGCTGTGGCAGCAGATTCTGGTAAGAATCTCAGACAGAGACAGAGAGAGGGATGACTGATGAGTCAAAGATAGCCATCACTCGGCCTGAGCACCACAATGGTCAGTGGAGGCAGCTGTGGTTTGCTGGGGCCAGGTCTGCGGTGCTGTTGAGTTAGAACAATACTCCTGCACAGGAGGCCCAGATCCCAATCAGCCCAGGAATGTGGAAGAGGAAGCTCTGGGAACAATGTGCAGCGTTCCTATGCCATTCTGGGTCCCACCCGCCTCTGCCTTGTTCTGCTTTCAAGCCGGAGAAAACAGGAAAACTAGTGGGCTGGGGCCCAGAAGTCAGAGTCCGTTTTGCAGTCAGCTGGAGGGAGGCTGGTCAGTACACTGTCAGCGCAACCCTACTACAGTCATGTTGTTCGCGCCGGGTATTCATATATCTGAACTGCTACGCCACCACTTTATGTCAGTAAACAGTCCATGTCAGGTAAGCTGAATATCAAAACAATGTTGCACTGCCCTCTAATGGTGCAAACAGCCACCACATAATCGAGGCTACAATCCTCACCTTGCTGTGCAGGGCTCTCAAGTGTAACCTGAAATTATGAAGCCATAAAATTTAATTTTTGCTCGTGAGTATGTCACTGCCTTGGTGCAACATTTTATGAATAATGTAGAGTTAACATGGGAATACCAACTTAATTTTGTCTACTTTAAATAACATTTTAAGATTCAATTCAATTCCCTTACTCTCCTAAGTTACAGTGTTGTGTATAAACTATAGCTATTCAGTTGATAATACCTACTGTATATATTCCATTATGGAAAGCCAAATGAAAATGTTTCCAAACAGTGTGCATGTGTGTACACCAGTATGTACTACAACAAACACATCACTTGAAAGATATGCATGCATCTGTCCAGTATTCAACATGGAAACAGTGCCACTCCGACTGTTGCACTATGCTACTAACAGTTCTCTACAGTTAGAGTAATGTATCCTGTCAGTTTCAGAGATTTGTTTGCTTGCTTACATATACATCATTGTTGACATCAATAAGGTTTAGGTCAGATCAAAATGGGCTGTCAAGGAACAAAATCTCACTCTCTAACAACTACAGTCAGTGTTCAGTCATGGTTCATTCAGAGCCCCGCTGTATGAGGACCCATTTTTCCTTTCTGTTCTCGCTACAATATACCTTCTGTTTCTCCCAGCCTCAGTTTGATTACTGCTCATTGCTACTTTGTCCATCTAATTTTCAGGTCTGGAAACCTACAAGTTAATTTTTGTAGGCAGAATCTTTCATCTGCAAACAGGAACAAGAAATGCAATGTTCAACATTCAGACACTTAAAGATAAAGAGATCAAGCTGGTTCTGCCCAGTCCTGATTGACAGTTGTGAGGAAACCCAGAGAACTTGGTTGTCACTGCTGAAGAATGTGACCCTGCATCAAAAGTATCCTCTTTTCTGTCCTGACCAATTACCAGGTGACGCTTGTCTCCCAGAAGCCGCAATAATATGCAAAAACAGTATTTAGAGGAACACCCCAGTGCAGTTCAACCTCACAACCTTTACAGTTCCTTGCTCAAGCAACATGACTTAACCAAACTTTTTACCCTTTTTGTTTTGAGGATGTTGACCAGCACTAGAGCTGCAACTAAGGGTTACATTCATAGCAGAATAACAGATTGGTTATTTTCTGATTAATGATTATTTTACTGATTTCTTAGTCTAAAAATGATACTGCCAAAATTGAAACATACAAACAGGTTAACAGTATAGTAAGCACAATGCTACACAGTACAAAATATTCCATCTGTCCGCTTGTACGTATTGCATCAACCAATGCAGTATGTTACTGGATGCCGCTGTCGTAAAACCTGACAGCGAAGCAGAAGTGCTTAACTCACTTATGTCTGTTGAAAGTTTGAAATTCACCTGAAGAGCAATAAGGGCCCAATTCACCTTAGGTGGCCCCAACTTATCAGTTATCTATATAGTACTTGATGAGATGACTTGCACACCCAAAACAAGTGTATGACATAAGACATTGAACTTGGGCTCACCCTGTGTTGGACCATTCAACCAGACTACTGTTGTGCTATCATGTTCAGGCCGCAGTGGTAATCCACTAATCATTTCTTAATATTGTATTTTACATTTAGAACTAAACTATAATATAAAATAGTATAATAATAAGCTCTACTCCGTCTATGTATAATCTGTACGTCAATACATACGCTGATTTGACAGGTTACCCAAGCACGTTGCTACTTTTACATTTTGAATTTTACAGTGAAGAAGGACAGCTAACTAGCTGACTAACTCCCTCATTCGTCCAGGAGTGTTCCATCGTAGAAAAGGTTTCAGTCGTAGTCATCTGGACACTGTTTTCACTGTTTGAGTCATTCTCAATTGACTCATTTGAGAATGACTTCCGGATGGGAGCCGAAACGTCTTGATTCTGAAAACAGTGTCCAGATGACGACGACTGAAACCTTTTCTACGATTATAATGTGATGTTAATAAACATGAAGCATTCTGCTATTTGACCTGATATAAACAAACCATTTCTTCCTTCTGACAAAAGCTTTGCTCTGTGCACTGTGATGAAGTTAACTACAAATCGTTGGTGCATCGGATGTTAATTTTATCATCTGATTTTCACACAGAATTTTTGGATTAATGGTTTTCTTATTCATTTGTTTGTTTAATATAATAATGAGTCATAATGTTGACCCATTCACATGATGCAAACACGTGTGTACAAATACGGTTGTTACTTTGCTGTGACAAGGGTATGAGCCGAACCAGCAGCCTCTGCCTACCCATGTTAACAATCTATGCCATATTGTAGGTCTGATAAATATACATTATGCACACAAGTAGTACCGGTACATGGAAACATTTTTTAAAACTGTTGGCCTATACAGATACTGTATAACTGCAGACATAATAGAATGAAGCATTCTTCACCTAATGACTGCAGCATGGACAACGTTTATTGACAGAATACAGTTATTCAAGCAGAGGGAGAAAACTAAATGCCATCTAGAAAAGACTGAAAATTCTACTATGCCACATTCAGAATTCAGCAAAACAGATTAATCCAACACCCTATTCATTCCCAAGCTACTAGCTTGCCATTTCTGCAAAACCTAAACCGCACCACACAGTGAAACACTACCCACTTAACCCATGTGACGTACCTTAAGGCCATAGAGCAGGGGCTAGAACTGGAAAGAGAAAGGAGGGTCCACAAGTCCACTGCACAAGAATCTGAAACAGAGAGCAGAGAAATCACATCTTTAAAAACAAAGCAGCACACTGACAAGAAAACAGACACAAACCAACTCGATCATTCACTGCTAAGTACAAAATATCCACTTTTAACCAGAAATTTAAGGTAGATTCAATTAACCTTTGACTGGTCACAAAACATTAACACATTAACATTAATATAATCAGCAGCCATAACAGTACATCTTTGAATACTTGTGTCTTGGAACTGTTGACATAGGAAATAATGTTTTTGAATAGCAGTCTGTGTGTCATACTTCAGTCACCTCAACATTCCAGAGATTTGATTCTACATCATTTAAATTTTGTTCAGTAATGGTTTGCTATGATACAGAACAACATCCTGTATAACGATAGGCCTGTACAGGCGAGTGCTATTGGATAGTCCAGTCTTGGTCACAGCAAAGTGAAAGGTCAAGCTAATGTTGACTTCAGCCTGGTTTGCTCTGTGCTGGGACAGGATTAAAACCTCCTCCTGAGCAGAGTAATAATCTGAAGATTACACACCACATCCAAGAGGTAGTTACATAAGCGATCAGAGCCTCCAAAACTGTACCTTCCATCCAGTTTATCATCATAGTGGCTGAAAAGGGCTCCTTTTATAGTCAGGTAATCTCATATGCAGTCATACAATCATTGTTACTGTCTGTTTCAGTACAATGTAGCATATTCACAACTTTTTTTTTTTTTTTAAAGTAAAAAAGGGTAGGTTACAATGGAAACATAATCCAGTGACATTAGACTGACATAAATAAAAACAGTAAGTACATGAGGCTAGAAACTTAAACCATTATCAAACAAAGGAAGGAAGAACGAGTCACTGAGTCACAGCAGCCAGACAGAGAAGTTGAGGTGTGAGAACTTCCACTCTAGCACTGTGGACAGATGTGAGAACAGGTCAGTGTAGATATCAAGTCAAAACGAAATAAAACCCTTGATTACCCAAAAGTCATGCCACAACGACATAGCATCGCACATACCTTATCCCACCCACCACAAACACAGCAAAAAAAAAAAAAAAAAAAAAAAAAAAAAAAATTCTCAAGACGCAATCACTCACTTCTCACGGTGACAGACCTGTGAATAACACATCTGACTTCCTGTTCCAACTCAGCGACTCCAAAAAACAAAAAAGTGTGACCACAGAAAAAGGGTAAGCCAAACCCTGAGCACATCTTGAATGCTGTTGCAAATACAGCCACAGACTAAGCTCCTGCTCTATATTTAAGCTCTCAAACACACGTATTTCTCTGGTAGTGCCAAAACATATCTCATATCTCAACATAGCTTCTAATTCTTGTAACAAATAAGTGCATTTACAGATCTGTGTAAAGTTAAGGAGTTTAAACATTGTACATTTTGGTGTTACTGCAACTTGTGGGCTACAGGTCAGCGGACCAGAACTGATCCGATCAATGGTTAACTTGACTTCATGTAATATTGACCGGCAATGTTCTGAGTGCAGCACACAGTAAAGATGCTGCAAATAGGAGGCTGATAGTCCATCCAGGAAATAAAAGGTAACCCTGACCAAGGCAAGATTGTCCCATCTCATTTCATAGTGTTCCCTTCAGCTTTCTGCCACATATCAACTTCCAGCAGAATGGAACAGTTCTGTGGTTTCCTTCAAGTTCACCTTATAAGTGAACCACAGCTGCATAACCACCATCAAATTTTAGAAAATAAACTCATGAATGTCTAATGCGATGTATTTGCTGTGCTTGTCTTGAAGAATTTGGGCTAGCTCATATTCAGAAACAGGCAGTGTGCTATAGTAAACTGGACAAATGACTAGCCTAAATCTGGCTCCTTACAACACTAAATGACAGGCCTGTCCCTGTCGTAATCACTACCTCTTGAGCTGAAACATTACTGGCTTCTTCCGACTGGGAAGAGAAGTGCATAAACGAACACCTTTTTGCATGTTTCAACAGATATTCTACTTATCTTTATCTGGCTCTGGATGACATGTATAGACAGAAAATATGAAGCACTCATTTACCGTCAGTGGATCTAAACAAAGCAGAAACACTGGCAACTCAGCTGAGGCCGTCTTGAGGGCAAAGACAGGGTGGTTTCTTTGGCGAAGGCAGACCCAAACATCAATTATGCTCCAAACCCTCTCTCCCAAAGCCAAGGATAATCTTCCTCAGCAGGGCTCAATTATAGGTTATTTCTAGCTAGACTCAGTCCTTATTGTGTGCTACATTACGCCAAGTCTTTCAATGCCATCAATGAAAAGAATGCCTAACCCATGTAAATCAGCGTAAGTAATGTTGTGCTCTAAAGTACAATGCAAGAGGAAAAGGGGGAGACTTTTGAAAGTTAGCTTTATGAAGGTGAGAGAGATGGTGACCGACTACTGATTTCCAAAACACTACAGAACCATCATTCATTACCTATAAACACAGAAACACAAATATCAGTGTGAAAACAAATCAGTTTGTTAACCTGACTTATGTAGGCTACTATGCATTACAAAGCAACACAATAAAAAAAAATGTTTTATCAACCATGTTGGAACATCACCACTTTCAATCATTTACCAACTCATGAATATTCTTATCTTCACTGTTTCACAGGAAGCCTTCATTGTAGTGTGTGAATTTCCCACAAACAGAATGAAAGGGCAGAGCGACGCCGTTCAATCTTAAGTGCTCTAGAGATACAGTTTGCGTTGGGTTCAATGCTCAGTGCAGGGCAATGTGACCATAAAGATGGGTGCTAGCATACAGAGGAATTGGTTGGGGACAATATTTAATTGAATAGCAAGGTTTCCAGCCAAATGTATGTGCAATTGTGTGTGCAAGTATTATTTGTTCAGTTGTCCAGTTAATAATTTAGCCATGTGCACATACACACACACACACACCTGGATCAAACTGGTCAGTCTAGGTTTAGATAAGAGGTCATCTACTTCAATCTGGCCAAATAAGTGAAAGCTGCTATTATATAACAGAGACCTCAAACAGTTTTGGAGAAGGCCAATCAGGATTTCCAATAGAAGCTGTCTAAATAGAACCAGGTTAAGAGGTCAGGGGGCATAGAAGCAGGTGCTGAACAATCCATTGGCAAGTTTCAAGCCCATTTAAAAGAAGGACACTATGTTTGCTTTCTCCAGATGACGACATGGAAGTCAGTAGAACCAAGGTATAGGTTAGGTAAAATCAAATGACAAAATAAGTTGGAGGGGAAAAAAGCTAGTATGCAAACCGCTGGTATGACAAAACAACCAACTTTTTTGATTAGCAGGATTGTTAGATGAAAAATGCAAATTAAGACATTGAGTTACATAATATTTTTGTAGTCGCCACTGAAATGCTGAGTTAAACAGTTAATCCTTGCAGGGGTCAGCTTAGTGAGGGGCCACTGTGGGGATGTTACAGAGCTTGGTTTTTCATCCCCATACTCTTCAATGCCATTAATGTCTTACCAGATTAAACCAAACACACTAATTCACTGGAATTATGTCCCAGATAATCACAGATAGATGGCTATCTGCAATCTAGGGGGATTCCCTCTAGTTTGTGCTTGTCCAAGAGGATACACTACACATCTGTACTGCCATCAGAAGCTTATCCTGGCATGGACGAAGGTGGCTCAGCCAGTTGCGAAGACCAATGATCTAGTAGGCCGAGGCTAGCACAACATTGCAAAGTCTTGTGTGTAAAATGCTTAAACTATGTAGGCCACTTCAAAGCAGCGCCACTGCAGTAGCTATCTGACGTGGTACACTACAGCAAAGTCAAACAGATTAACAAAAATTTAATTTTGTTTCGCCGCCTTCTGATAACCTAGCTTTTAAATGCAAATATGCACAACAAAGTTCTCATTACATTGAGCACAGTCTACCCACATGTGGGCCCATGAGTGAACACAAAATGACTCTTCTTCTGTCACTGTGCCTTCACTCTGAAATAGTTTGGCCATCTCCACTTTCAGTCATACACAGCAGATTGACCAGATTCTTCTCTGTCTGTATCCAAGTACCACTGCTTGGGTCTCCACAGAAAATGAACAAATGCTTCATTGTATGTCTGATGCACTCTGGACAAGAAGAATGAAGTCCTCAGAGGAATGTTAGATGCAAAGCTGACAGTTCTCTCACTGTTGTGCCAATGCATAAGAACCATCATGCTTGGGCATGTTAAGGCTTAAAGCTAGTCCCTTCAAACACACCATCTTTTAAAGTGTGACCTCACACAAATAAAAGTGTTCTTTTAGATATAAGCAATATAACGCAGCAATATTTAAGTGTTTTGTGTCCCAGATAAATCTAGTGCATTAAAAAACACTAGCTTCACTGAGTGGACTGTGTGTGCGTGGTTATTTAGATACTGCGGATAAACATACCAAACAATTTCGTTGATGGTTTTGTTGTCTGACACAAATAGTTTTTACAGCCAAGACAAAACTATGACTAAAAAGAGAATTAGCACAGCTACGTTAAAATTGGCTACCGTATAGTAAGGTAACGCTCATAGTAGCTTTCAGTTAGCAACTAGCCTGATGTTGATACTGTATTGAGCAAACTGCTAATGTTGAGCAGGAGGCTAGCTAGCAGCAGCAGCAACTTGATTTAGCTGACCAGCCAGTTGTCATCTATAAGTTAACGTTCAGCATGCTAGTATGATAACAATGTTAACAGCCCAGCTAGCTATTTGGCAGCAATAAAACTAACGACAACAGGAATTGTGAACGGTGCTTACGATTAAACTTGTAATGTAGCTAATTAGGCGATTAACTCAGACTAGCAGAGGAGCCAAACTCCTTCTTTAGCATGCTACGACAGCCAATTTTGGTTCCACAGTTGGAAAGCTAACGATAACCTCAACGGCAAAGTTAATCACGGAACTTGACGTAAGCCAACGTTAACTACATTAGATAGCAACCGCTGTGTCCTCAATTGCTTCAATATTCGTTAAACTAACGTTACTCACAACTTTTGTTTCCTCTCCCTTTAGTTGAGCTAGGTAGCTAGCTTGCAGACGTCCTTCTCATTTGCCGAACAAGCTTCAACGTCCTGGCCCTCCTCCATTGGAAGGATTTGCGTAGTGGTGTGATTTTTTTTTTTTTTCAGTCTGTTTCGGTGTTGGGAGAGCTCCACTGTCAGAACAGTCGGTAGCCTGTTTGTCCCGCCTTCTTGATCAGGATTGGCTGTGATCGTGTACGCCTACATAAAATACAGCTTTCTATTTAACCAAATACGTGGCAGTCCTGAGAAAACGACCTGTTGATTGGATGACGTCTTGAGGGTGACGTTCACATGGGTCAATTTTGTATTTCAATCGGCGTACACCGAAACTTGCACGGGTAGGCGGGCACGAGTTGAGCTGCAGTCAGTGACAGGTATGGGCCAAAGCTACGTTTGGAGGAAGGTACACCAATATGTTTTTTGGGTACACGACACATGGCTCAAATAAGGACTTCTATTTAAGTAAAAACTATGAGCGCCACTTACAAACACTAAATTGTTAAAAATGCTAAAATGTGGTGAAAAACAAAACTCTTGAGTTAGAAAGAATTCACATCTACAATTTAGAACTTGTGGCAACACTTTTTATCCCCCTATTTATAAGTAGTAAATAAGAATAAATAAATGGCCTATAAAGCACTATAATGTAGTTTTTAGGTTTATTTATGTATTTGTTATGACCTAAATATGATTACAGCTATGTTATACTGCATTATCAATCATTTACTAACGGTTTATACACAGTTATGGATGCTTCATAGAAGTTATAATTGTTGACAAATACATTAATAAACACTGTAAAATGACCATATGGCTGCATACAACCCCATTGTAGTGTGTTAAAAACAGTATATTAAGTGATTTTATATTTCTTATACATGCTAAATATTGGGGTTTAAAGTAGCAGTTATTTTTGTCATCACTGACACAATGCATGTGTCTTATTCACCACTGTAGGCAAGCTGAACTCTCCCTTGCTTCATTTTAACTTAATTCAGAAGATTAGACAATTAAAATAGTTCACAATGACATTCTTTCATTACTTTAACTATGGAACCCTGCAGAGAACTTATATCTAAAATAATCAAACTGCCTACAAGATATTATAAGATTTTATATAATTTTAATTGCATTGGCATCAGATTTACTGCAGATAGTCAACAGGTCTAGTCTATCAGGTGAATTTAAAAACTGCAGTTATTAAGTCTCTTTTTAAAAACAGCAATCTAGATGCCTTAGTAATTAACAATTATTTTTACAAACCAATACAAACCTACTGTTTTTAAGTGTAATTATTTAAAAACTGTTTTCTAACAACTCAGTTCTCTGCTGGCATCAAATAGCAGTTCTGATAGTGTGTGGTCTCAATTTTAACCAGACTGCAGCACTGAAACTGCTCTTGTCAAGATTTTAAAATACAGTGATTTAAATATAGACTTTG